>NC_135712.1:79812696-80132308 GCF_964656455.1 Halichoerus grypus
GCATCTGCCTTCAGCTCAGGTCATGATCTCATGGTCCTGGGATCGAGCCCCGCATCGAGCTCCCTGCTCAGCAGGGTGTCTGCTTCTCCCTCTCCTGCTCCCCCTGCTTGTGCTCAATCTCCCTCTCTGTCAAATAAATAAGTAAAATCTTAAAAAAAAAATCTTAACTTCAAAATAGCATTTCCCCAGACAGCAAAAATGTTGTGAAAGAATGATTTTTTTTCTGCTCCCCTCCCCAATTTTTTTTAAAGATTTTATTCATTCATTTAGAGAGAAAGCGCAAGCACACACACAAGCACACGCACACACACACACACACACACACACACACACACACACACGAGCCCACACGCGAGCACACGTGAACAGGGGGAGGGGCAGAGGGAGAAGGAGAGAGAATCTCCTGCCAGTGCAGGGCTCCACCTCACGACCCTGAGATCACGACCTGAGCTGAAACCAAGAGTCAGATGCTCAACGGACAGAGCCACCCAGATGCCCCTGCTCCCCTCCCCAATTCTTATCAAAGTTAAGACCCTGTCGGTGAGGGTGGGGGGTGTGTCTCAGGCTGTGCTTGTGACAGAATCACATGGAAACCTCAGTAAAAATATGGACTCCAAAGGCCCCCAGACTTGCAAAGACAGAACTTGGGCTGGGCTTCAGTCCCCCCACTCCACCCTTAAGATGGTCTAATTTTCACAGTCCATGGAGGAAATTAAGTTCCTAAAGGGACCCAAGCCACTCTTACTTTCCATCCTGGAAATCCTAGAAACTCAGAATGGTTATCCAAATATTTTAAACTGCCTGCCAGTTTCAGGGAAAAGCACAGTTTTTAACTGCCACATTATTTTTATCATATGGATATAACAATTTATTTTCCTCTTGCTGGGCATTCAGGTTGTTTCCAATTTGTCCCTATCTCACGTAAATCATGTTGCAATAAACATATTATACATAAATCTCTGGCTACATTTCTGATTATTTCCAGTGAAAAGATTCCTAGAAGTGTGATCATTGAACCAAAGGGTATAAACATTTTGAAGGCTCTTGATAAGAACTATTTTGCCAAATTGCTTGACAAAAATGTTATATCAATTCATTCTCACACAAGCATAATCTTTACATAGTGTTGCTAATGCTTTTAGATGGAACTCCAAAGGGATTATTTTCACTTAGGGTGAGAATGTGAAACTGTCACAGAATAGAATCGAATATGGCACATTTAAATATAAATTTCTTTTAAAAACTGAAGTTGGAAGCAATAAAAATCTTTAGATATAAAAATCTGAATGACAAATTGAGGAGAGGAGTAGGAAATAAACCAGAATCTCTGTCAATACACTTCTAAGAAAAGAGGAAAAGAGGGCACCTGGGTGGCTCAGTCTTAAGCATCTGCCTTTGGCTCGGGTCATGATCTCGGGGTCCTGGGATTAAGCCCCACATCAGGCTCCCTGCTCAGCGGGAAGTCTGCTTCTCCTTCTCCCTCTCCCCCTGCTTGTGTTCCCTCTCTAGCTGTCTCTTTCTGTGTCAAATAAAATCTTTAAAAAAAAGAGAGAGAGAGAGAAAAGAAAAGAGGAAAAGAAACAAAAACAACAAAATGAGGTCAAGTTAGAAAATAAGGACAATACAGAGGGGTTTCAGAAACGTACTATAGGGGGAAACGCCTGGTGTTCTAATCAAACTACCAGTACACAAAAGTGATCCAAGAACTCAGACCACCTCTTAAATTCACACGCATGTGAGAAGGGTGAAAACACTCAAGATGAAGCTGGCAGCCTGCAGATTCCCCATCATCAGGGTAACCCAAAGGTTAGCTGGGCTCTGCTCATGTCTTTGATCAGATGCGCTGGAGCCCTCCTATGCCCAACCAAGGTCCACAGCCCTTCCAAGCCTTCTGCTGATTTACAAAGGCATGTGTTTTGGAAGGCCCCTCTGCCTCCCAGCTCTGGCTCTTCTGAAACCATTTCGGTTCCCCAACATGTCCATATGGTTCCCTGCTCCTCTTTCAGCAAGCTGCCACTCACACAGAACATTAGTGTGTTCAAGTTCACTAAGATGTGGGGGCTTGGGGGCTGGGTCACATTGCCCATTATGCCACAAAGAGCTTAGGATTACGTTTCAGGCTTTCTGGTTCATAAAAGTCCTTTTGATCATTCCCTACTGGTTTCTCCCTGGCTTTCATTCCCACAATATCCTACCCCTCTCCTTTCCTCTCTCCCCCACCCTATAGGGAGCACCTTCTCCCCACCCCGACCCCCAAGAAAAATTAATTTCCTGCTTCTGTAAGTGCAGCCTTCTGGCCCTTTTTGGTTGCCTGAGCCCTAGCCAGCCCTTACGCCCTAGGGGCTTATCATGGTATTTCCTGAAACTAAGACAGCTACTTTCCCAAGAATTCTGCTAATAGATCTTACCGCTGAAAGACGCTCCCAGAAGATGATTAGAGTCAGCACTCTGCCTTCAGCAGGTAACTGAGACTCAGATTAAATGAACTGTCCCAAATTCTTAAGAATGAAGTGGTGAGGACCAAACTCTAGGTTTTCTGTTTCGAAAGCTGTGCCTTTTCCACATCAAATTTATATTTACCATGTGATGGTAGCCTGTCTGGCTTCTGAGTTAGTAAACCTACTTAGAGAGCCTTCAGTCTCTCATCAAAAGCAGAATCTCTACCACCATTTTTTATGCCTTTTGCTTCTGACGAGAGTAACTGAGTTGGACAATTCAAAATTCTTTACTGCTGGATACAAAAAGTCTGAGAACTGCTGAATTGAATACTATCATAGACCTTGTAGATACAGTGATCACCCACTGCTACCTCACTCTCTTCTCTTAGAAAAGGCAGCCAGGCCAGATGAAAAGCTTAAATGGAGTTAGGCATAATGCTAGTTTTGAAATTAATCACATTTTCCACTGACTTCCATTATCAATTTGATGATGCCTTATCACAGAAAAAAGGTTTTGTGCGTAAGGTAAACAATATTTAAGCCTGCAATAAGATTTTATAAACTAGTCTTTTTTTAAGATTTTATTTACTTATTTACTTATTTATTTGTTTCAGAGTGAGAGAGCTCAAGAGCCTGTGAGCAGAGGGAAGAATAGAAGGAGTGGGACAAGCAGACTCCTCGCTCAGCACGAGCCCCACGCAGGGCTCGATCCCATGACCCTGAGATCAAGACCTCAGCTGAAATCAAGAGTTGGATGTTTAACTGACTGAGCCACACAGGCGCCCCTAGTCTTTTAAAAAATAATCAAAGGGAACCATAATGCATAGTTCTTCTACTGAACCAAAACCAAATCGATATCTTACGAAGCTACAGAAACTCTCCTTCCTCTGACTGGAGCACGGTGAAAAGATGCTCACTGGTGTCCTGCCTGACTTTTACATTTAGTCTTTCAGTCTAGCTTGAGCCCAAGGTAAACTTCCTTAGAGGCAGGGGTTAGCTATTTGTTTATTTCATTGACCTGGTAAGGGCTGTTAATAGGTCTATGTTAGTTGTTCCTTTTAAAACAGCAACAACCATGAAAAATCGCTTATAACCAGCTGCTTGTGTGTTACTTAAAATCGTCCATCTGAAAAATGGCAAACTTCTGACAAAACAACAATTTTCATTTTGGCATAATATTTAGCTGTTCTCTTTGACAGTAATTAGCTAAACAGATCGTCTGCTTCTGAAAACCATTTCTGGGGTGATTGCTAAAAATGTCTTTCATATAAAGGAGGGTGATTTTTTTAAGTTATCTAGGAGGGTATATATCCAATTTGTCTAAAATGGGAAAAAATTGGGGCACCTGGGTGGTACAGTTGGTTAAGCGTCCGACTCTTGGTTTCGGCTCAGGTCATGATCTCACGGTTGTGAGACTGAGCTCTGCATTGTTCTCTGCACTCAGTGCAGAGTCAGCTTGAGATTTTCTCTCCCTCTCTCTCTTCAAATAAGTAAATAAATCTTAAATAAATTTTAAAAATGGGAAAAAATTACAAAATAAATTTTTAAAAATTGAGTTACCTGGGATATAAAAATAGATACCTCCTACTACAGCTAGATTTAGTCTACCCATTTAATATCAATGGCTATTGGTTTTTAATATTTAGAGAAGAAAATCTCAAAAACCAATCACCAGGCATAGTGCCAATCTTAAAAACAAATTAGTGAGGATTATTCAGTTGAATACAATAAAATGTTCAGTCATGCTTCCTCAAAAACACCGTGAAAACCAGAGATAATTTCCCTGGCTTTGAACAAAAGGACTCACTAGTGTTATTTATCTTATACTAGGTGGTTCTGTATTGTGTCTTCTCTATCAACATTGCCAGAAAATACCAACAATGCTAGACTTCTAGAAATTTTGCTTAGGTTTATTTTAAAGTCATGCATGAGTCTGATACTTTATTTGGGCAAAACTGCTAATTAACAACTCTGGTTTTGGGGCAACAGGTCTATTTCTTCCTTTGACATGTTGCCCTATCTCCAACCCCCCTTCTTTTATGTGCATGTTAGAGAAAAAGTTAAAATTAAATCTATAATCACGAATATTACTGAACATCTTCTCTAACCTGGCATAGAGGTTTCAAAAACACAGAAGACAAATTATAAGTGTCCGGTGAGGAGGGCCACAGCCAAGAGGGTTGTGAATAACTGTGACCCTAGCTCAAGTTCTTGCTTTTCTAGGTCTAATGGCCATCCTTCATCCCAGATCTGACTCACAAATAGCCTCATTTCACTCTGCTGAAGCCAGATCACAGTAAGAGTCAGATTTAGTTCTAGGCATCACAAACTTGCATATGCAAAGGTGGGTGATCAGAGTGGTGAACAGTGGACCCTGGTTCATGGTGGGGATGCTGAGGAATGGAGTATCCGAAAGAATAGGAGGCCATGATAATTGATAACACTAAAGGGCAAGGAGGAGGCTGTTCTTTGTAGCTCTACAATGCATTAACATCAAGAACACTGCCTTGCCTCGTGTCCCTGAGCCTCAGGCTCTTCATTTATAACATAAGCTGGTGGGCTGGAAGATCTTGCTCTAAATGGCTTTGAGTCTATAATTAGCAGGGAAACTGATTTCATCCCAACTCGAGGGAAATCTTTCTTCCAATCAACCAATCTTCTAGTAACAGGCAGCTTCAGGAGGTGAAGCTCCTTGTTTGTATGGGCAGAGTTAGGACAATCGTCTGTCAGGAAGCCTATGGCAGGATCTCATGCATCCCCTGGGAAGATGGACCAGATTACTGCAAAAATCCTTTCCAACTTGTCTAGAAACTTTTCCTGTTTCAAATAGTTGCCAGGAGAGCAACTCCCATTGTAGTAATGCTAAAGTGCTCCAAGTCAAGAACCTCAGCAGGAAGAAGGAAAGCAAAAACAGTCTGCAGTAAGAAAATCGATATCCTCTTCTGGGTGACAGGCCTCGTGCCAGGTACTTGACATCTGTAAGTTAAAACATCTTGGCATCTTTAAGTTACAACAGTTCCATTAGGCATTGTTTTCCTTTTACAAAACGGAATTGAAGCTCAGAGAGGCTAAGCCACATTATTAAGGTCACACAGCTAATAAGTGAAACTTGGGAAGTTTAATTCTAGGTGTACTGACTTCAATATAGCATTTTCCACAATGCTTTCCTGTCTCAAAGGAACAGTGTATAATGGGAGAAGGCAAAGAACATAGAGAAGTAGAATATCAAGGAAGCCCAATGCAGTGTAGATCAGAAACCATGAGCTAAAGACTAAACTTCCATGGCCCGTAGGCAGGGGAGAGGGTATTTACTTACATGCTGAGTTTGGGAGGCCACTATACTGATAATGAACATTCAATTATAAAACAAGAGGCTCCTGGTGTTTCTGCTGACATGACTGTTTTAGACTGAATGTTTGTCTCCCTTCCAGAGAATCTGCCAGATTCCCTCACTGGGACTGTCCCCAGTCTTTTCAGGCATTTACCACTTTTCAACATTTATTGTAATTACTTGACTCATGTTCCCTTAGACCACAGATTCATTGACTAAAGTTGTTTTTTATTGTTACTTTATCATTTTATTATATGCTGTACATCTACAGACTTAAATATATGATACTATTGCTTGGATATCTTCCAGATGCCCTTCCAAATCCACTCTTCACCCTTCCCTGCCCTACTGTGTGCTGGAGGCTGCCAGTTACAAATGGCACTGATGGGCTCCCTTGGCCTCTGCCTTCTGCTTTGGTTCAGCCATTAGGGGGCACAGGCAGGAGTGGGAGAAGAGTAAGACGATACTGCCTCAGCTCCCAACTTGTCATGCCACAGTGAGCAGTGACTGTGCTCGACCCAAGGCTGAGGTTCCTACTAGGTAGTCTGCTTGTCCTGTAGCTCTCTTGATCCCATTAAATTGTCCCTGCCTCCCATCTCTCTTGAGCCAAGTTCCCTGTTGCTGCTTGTGGCAGGGTGCTTCACCAGCCCTTGTTTATGTCACCTACCCCACCCACACCTCTAAATGGTGCTTTATTAGATTTTCAATCACTCTGAGTGTGTCATGTTTCTTACCAGGACCCTGACTAATATATGTACTTAAAAGCCTCATTAAAAAAGAAGGAAGGAAGGAAGGAAGGAAGGCAGGCAGGCAGGCAGGCAGGCTGGCCTCTCACTCTTGTAGCTCTTTCCTTTGGCAATTATCTATGTATCTGTAACGAATTTGCTTACACTATTCCTTGATTTATCAATTTTGGCCATTATCTCATCGATATCCCATTGAGGTCAATGACATTTAACACTTCCACATCTTCCTCTTTCCAACACAGTTAGAAACCAATGTCTTTTGTTAAATGAGATTGGTGAATAAAAAGGCAGCCTTTGTTCTTAGTTAGGATGATTCAACCAAAAAGATGTCTATTATCCTAAGTTAATTTACAGTATAATGTAATCTCAATAAAATACCAACTTTTTATGGAGCTTGACAAGCTGGTACTAAACTTTATATGGAAGAACAAACACGCAAAAATAGCCAGGAAAACACTTTTAAAAAGAAAGAGTGAAATGAAAGAAAAGAAAAAAGCCACAAGGGGGACTTGGCATACTGGACATGAAAACATACTATTAAGCCTTTCTAACTAAACAGTCGGGTATGGGCACATGAATAGACCAGTAGAAAAGAAAGTCTACACATAGAACCAGTCCTTATGAAACTTTAGTATGTGATAAAGTTGGCATCTCAAAATACCTGGCTAAACGGATTTTTAAATAAATAGTACTGATACAACTAGTTAGCTACTTGGAAAAAAAGGTAAAATTAAATCCATACCTCATACCATACACAAGAACAAATTCTAAATGGATCTAAATAGAAAAATGAAACCACACAAATTTTATTTTAAAAAATGAGCAAATTCCACTTTAACCTGGGTGTAGTGGAAAGCTAACTCAAAATCAAATGGAATGCAAGAAAAGACTAATAAACTTGACTATATAAAAGCAAAAATTTTTGCATGGGAAAAACACCATAAACAAAGTCAAAGATTAAAATCTGGAAAAAAATATTTGCAACATGTATCACAGATAAAGGGCTTCTATTTCTTCTATTTAAGTAACTCACAAAAATTGAGGTGAAACATAGATCAAAACCCAACAGAAGAACAGGCAAAAGACATGAACAGAAAATGTACCCAAAAAAGGAAATAAAGGTGATTATTTTTTTTTTTTAGAAAATAAAGGTGGTTCTTAAACATATGAAAAGAAGTTCCTTCTCACTCATAATAAGAGAGATACAAATTAAAACTACACTGAGATACCATTTCTCACATGTCAGACTGGCAAAAAATAAAAAGTCTAATCATATACCTTTTTGGCAGGCTGTAGGGAATGGACACTCATATATTGCTGGTGAGAAAGTAAATTGGTATAACCTTTATGGAGAAGAATTTCACAACATTTATTTAAAACACACATGTGCGGGGCGCCTGGGTGGCTCAGTCATTAAGTGTCTGCCTTCGGTTCAGGTCATGGTCCCAGGGTCCTGGGATCGAGTCCTGCATCGGGCTCCCTACTCAGCGGGAAGCCTGCTTCTCCCTTTCCCACTCCCCCTGTTTGTGTTCCCTCTCTCCTTGTCTCTCTCTGTCAAATAAATAAATAAAATCTTTTTTAAAAATTAAAAAAACACACATGTGCACACACATATAATCTTTTGACCTAGCAATCCCACCAAGAATTTGCCCTGAAGATAAACCTCCAACAACACAAAAATAAATACGTAAAGGTTATTTGTAGCATCACTGTTTGCAAAATTAAAAACTCCTGGAAACCACTGACATGCACATATAAATGGCATATGAGTAAACAAAAAAGAATGAGAAAGATCTCTATGAACTGGTACGGAGTGATTTCCATGATATATTGTTAAGTGAAGAAATCAAAATGCAAAAGAGTATCTGCAGTATGCCTTTTTGCTGGAAAAAGGAGGAATAAGAAAACATACATGTATATGTTCATTTGTGCAAAAAGAAACACAGGAAAGATAAACTAGAAGTTATTAAGATTGGTTACTCTCAAGAAACAGACCTTTTTAAAAAGATTTTAAAGATTTTATTATCTTTTTATTTTATTTATTTATTTGGCAGAGAGAGAGCAGGAGAGCACAAGCAGTGGGAGAGGTAGAAACAGGCCCCCCTGTCAAGCAGGGAGCCCAATGCGGGGCTCGATCCGAGGACCCTGGGATCATGACCTGAGCCGAAGGCAGTCGCTTAACCAACTGAGCCACCCAGGCGCCCCCCTTTTTAAAAGATTTTACTTAGTTATTTGAGAGAGAGAGGGAGAGAGCATGAGTGGGGGGGGGGCAGAGGAAGAAGCAGACTCCCCACTTAGCAGGGAGCCCAACTTGGAGCTCGATTCCAGAACCCTGGGATCATGACCTGAGCCGAAGGTAGATGCTTAACCGACTGAGCCACCCAGGCTCCCCAAGAAACACTCTTACCTATAGAAAATAATTTAATTGTTACCAGAGGAGAGGTGGGGGGGGGGAGGTTGGGTTAAATAGGTGATGGGGCTTAAGGAGGGCACTTGTCGTGATGAGCACCAGGTGACATATAGAATTGTTGAATCACTATATTGTACACCTGAAACTAATATAACACTGTATGTTAACTAACTGGAATTAAAAAAAAAAGACTGGTTACGCTCAGGGGTTGGGTGGGAATGGGTTGGATAGAATAGAAGGAATGGAAAAGGGATGAAAATCATCTGACTATACCTTCTGTGTTTTGGAACCATGTTAACGTTTTACATACTCAAAACAACAGGGGCGCCTGGCTGGTTCAGTTGGTTAAGCGTCTGCCTTCGGCTCAGGTCATGATCCCAGGGTCCTGGGATCGAGCTCCAAGTTGGGCTCCCTGCTCAGTGGGGAGCCTGCTTCTCCCTCTCCCTTGGCTGTCACCCCCCCGTTTGTACTCTCTCTCTCATTCAAATAAATAAATAAAATCTTAAACAACAACAACAACAACAAAAAGAGAAAAATAAAAGTAACAAGGATGGGGGCACTAAAATGTGCAAAACAAATGAACCAACCAAATTTCAAATGAATAACACTGAAGGGGGAAATAAAACACAAGTAACTTTTGAACACTATAATTGGACTGTATACTCTCAGGCTAAACACAAAAGAACTCTAAACTAGTATTAGATAACAGGAGCCCAGTTAATAGCCACCTTTTTTTCCCACGGAAGCACGTTTTAGCAATTCTGTGTATTCTAGGATTGAGCAAATAAGTAAATATATTGCGGATAATGGGAACCAGGTTTCTCACTGTTGAAAGAGTTACAAATATGAAAAGTGGGAGGGAAGAGAAAATGAATCCTATAGTGTTTCACTGGAATCAGAAGTATTGGTATGAACTTGAGATTTTTTTTTTAAAAGATTTTTATGTATTTATTTGAAAGAGAGAGGGCACAAGCAGCAGGGAGCGGCAGAGGGAGAAGGAGAAGCAGGCTCCCTGTTGAGCAGAGAGCCCGATGTGGGGCTCGACCCCAGGAGCCTGGGATCATGACCTGAGCCGAAGGCAGATGCCTAACCAAATGGGCCACCCAGGTGCCCCTGAACTTGAGATTTTAAATATAGTAATAGACTGGCAAATATAGACAGGCATAGATCTGCATGTGTGTGTATTCACATAATCTATCTCCTAGCCTTTTTGGTTGAGAGGCTCTAGAATCAACAATATCCCAGTAGCAATGAGCATATCTAGCATGCAGATCTTTGTTTCTAAATACTGTTCTCTGCTAAAGAAGCACCAGGGCTCCCCAGGTAAGTGGCTGATGATAGGACTGAGGCAGAGAAAGTACAAACCAGGAACAATGTCAGAAGTTCACACGAGCCAGCTTGAAGGGGCTCTTACTGGCTAAAAGTGGGGCAATCTGAGCAGAAAAATACTTAATGGTAGTAAAAGTTTATAACACTTTGAATAACATATGCATCCACATGGATATATTAAATGGGGGAAAAGGGAATGCTCTTCCTTCCAGTAGAAAGCCAATGAATACAAAAGGAATGATGAAATTATAATCACCATTTGGCAACCATAATTATTCTAGGCAAGGATCAACAATTGATACTAAAACTAGTGGTTGAAATTTTAAGGAATAGAGTATTTAAAGTTTCAAAGTATCTCCCCTAGAGATACTTAGTAACTTTATAATAGAAAAACCTGGCACACACCACTTTCAGCAAATGAGCAAAATTTATATCACCAAAGTTAGTAAGGCGACAAATCAGCATCATAAGCCTACTGATACAATGTACAGCATCACTGTTGTGGTATTCCTGCAAGAAAATCTATAATCTAATCATCTAATCATGAGGAAACATCAAACAAACCCAAATTGAGGGGCATTCCAAATAAGCTGTTTTTTTCCATCAATAATGTCAATGTCATGAAAAACAAAGGACTAAGGAACTGTCTAGAATAAAAGAAATAGACAAAACAGTGATCCCAACAAACAATTTCAGATTTTCTTTTGCTCTGACAAACATTATCGACATACCTGGTAAAATCTGAATAAGGTTTATGGATTAGACAATAGTATTATTTATTTCTTAGTTTTGACAATTATGATGGGGTTATATAAAGACTGCACTTTTGTTTTTCAAGGGCAGTTTTTAATTTTTTTAAGATTTTATTTATTTATTTGAGAGAGATAGAGAAAGACAGCATGAGCACGGAGATGGCCGGAGGGAGAGGGAGAAGCTGAGTGGGAGACGGAGGCGGGGCTTGATCCCAGGACCTGGAGATAATGCCCTGAACCCAAGGCAGACTGAGCCACCCAGGTGCCCAAGACTGCTCTTTTTTTTAAAGTAGATATAAACTGAAGTTTTTAGGCATAAGGGAACATCCTGTCTGCAGTTTACTCTCAAATGGTTCAGACAGAGAAAAGGATAAAACCAATTTGATAAAATGTTAACATTTGGGGAATCTGGGTAAATGGTATATAGGACTTCTTTGTACTATTCTTGCAACCTTCCTCTAAGTCCAACATTACATATATGTTATATACATTTATAAATTTACCTGTGCATATATAAACATACAAATATAATTTTTTATTATCTGTATAAAATAAAACAACTTTTAGTTTTTAGAAAATGTAGATTCCTGGGCCCAGCTCTGAAATTTCTGGTTCAGGAGTTTTAGTAGTGGGTCTTGGGAATCTGTATTTTTAACATTTTTCTAGTGATTATGATGCTTAATCTGGTTTGAGAATCATCCCCTGCCAGATACAGAAATAAAAATCTTGCTACTAAAGAGGTAAAAAAGAACAACCCATTTACCTACCACCCAGCTTTAAAAACAAAAACCAAAACCAGTTACAACGGGAATTGTGTGCCTTCCCATCTCCTATTCTTTTTTCCCCTCCCAGAGATAATCATCCCAAATTTGAAGTTTGTCATTCCCATGCATGCTTTTATACATTTATACCATATAAATATGTTCATATTTGCACATTTTCAAACTTTGTAAGCAGTTCATAACACTCCAACAATATAACTTTTCATTTAGCATATTTTGATATTTAACATTGATACAAGTAGCCAATCATTGATTTCATCCAGAAGAGAGGGAAAAACAAATGATTCCAGAAAAAATGAATAACATGCATATTCTTTGACCTGATGTATAATATTCAATTTATGACTATACCACAATTTTAAAAATCCGTTTTTTTAAAGATTTCAAGAGACAGAGTGTGTGCGTGCACGTGCATGAGCAGGTTGAGGGGCAGGGAGAGGGACAAGGTCTTAAGCAGACTCCTCCCTGAGCACGGAGCCTGATACGGGGGCTGGATCCCATGACCCTGAGATCATGACCTGAGCCAAAACCAAGAGTCAGACACTTAACCGACTGAGGCACATGGGTGCCCCTAAAAATCCATTTTCTTGATGATAGATCTGGGTTCCAATTTTTCACTATCCTAGTGTGATAATGAACCTTGTATGTTTGTACATGTTAGAATTTCTTTAGAGGAGAAATTGATAGGTCAAAGCGTGTGCACATTTATTCATTTTCTCTGGATTCATCAGTTTTTCCCTCTCTTTTGGATCATGCATGGTCATCCATAGTAATAGAAGAGAAGGCAGGGTCTATGGGCACAGATGCGGATATGAGGGTCTGATAGAACATGCTGAAGTGTTCTTCTCTTTGCTTCTATTTTCTCAGTGAAACAGAAAGCAAGGTTATCAATTGAGACCTAGGGTGGATGAGGAGCAATTGGAGAGTAGAGGGTACGAAGAGAGGTGAGGTAAGTAAAGGCCATCTAGGAGAATGGGAGAGATTGCCAGGGAGTGCTAAGAGCCTAGATCTCCAGTTTTACTAGATACTGACAAATTGTTCTTTAGAGGAATTGTACCAATGTACACTCTTGCCAGCAGTGGATGGCTGTTTCTGATGCTCTACACCTTCACCAATCCCTGTATTCAGAATTTTATAATTTTTGCCAAGTTGTTTGTGAAAGGTTTTAATTTCCTCAATTACTCATGAGTTGAGCTTATTGTCCATTTGTTTCATCTTCTGTGAATTAGTATGTTCGTATTCTTTCCCATTTTTCAAACAGTTGTCTTTTTCTAATTTGTAAGTTCTCTTTATACAGTTTAGATAATATATCAGTGTTTACATTATGACTATACAAATATTTTCACTGTTGAGCCTATGACCATTGCTTCTTTCTTGTATGACCATGTATTTTTCCTAGAGTTAATGATTTCCCTTTCCATCTGCCTAGTTTTCCATATACCTATGATTTTTTTTTTCCAAATGCTCCAACATGCCTGGCATCTGATCAGAAATAATTACTATGCATTCATATAGAAGTGCCATTTTTTTTGTTCCTTGAAGTCTTCTCTTTCTTAGCCATCTATCCTCTTGTTCCAATTTGTGTTGGTCGCTCTCTGGAAAGCTGCTCTGGTAGCATTGTGGATCTTCTATTCATAGACTCCTGGGTTGGATTCCATATTTCCCAAATCTCCTATCTTCCTCTTCCATGGTTTTGCTGGTACTTACCCTCCAGTAGCTCCCCCCAAATGGGGACATATCTGAATCCATGCATGTCTTTTTTTTCAAGTAAACTCTATGCCCAATGTGGGGCTCAAACTCAGGACCCCAAGATCAAGAACTGCATGCCCTTCTGACTGAGCGAGGCAGGTGCCCCGTGCTCTGGATCTTTCATGCCTTCAATAAACCCTTCAATCTGAAGATCCGTGTCTTTAATTCTAGAAAAATTTTGTTGTTATTTTTTTTTTGGTAGGGGTCATTATTTTCTGTTCTCTTTTTCTCAAACTTAGTTCTGAATCAACATTTGAATTTGATTGTAGGTGTGGAGCAGATGCTTTTTTTATGTTCCTGTGCCTTTGCATTTGTTACTCCTTCTGCCTAGCATGCATTTCCTCTCACTCCTTCTCCTATCCTAGCATATCCCTGCTTATCTTTCAAAACTCATTTCCTGTATCAGCTCTTCCATGATGATCCCCGCCCTGACCCTAGCTGAACGAGATGGTCTTTCCTCTATGCTCCCAAAGTCTGTTATGGAACCTCTTATGCCATACTACAGTGTGTTTATACATCTGCCTCCCCTACTGATCATAAACTCTTTGAGAGCAGGATAATGTTTATCCATTTCTGTATCCTCAGTGCCTAACATTGTGTAGTGCCATGAATAAATGAATGGATTCAACGAGGGGAGAAAAGTGAACATTTCCTCCTGCTACATGTCAAGCACCAAGCAAGACAGGTACCATCTCCTACATCTTCATTTAATCCATAGAGCAAATCTCAGGTAGTAATTGCTTATGCAACAAATATTACCTGAGCTTCTATTACATACAAGGTTTGCTACTTGGCCAAAGAATGAAAAAAAACAAAATCTCATTTCTCCTGAAATTTACCACAGAAAAGACCTTTTTTCTCATATAATTTTGAAAAATTGACATTTAATTCACATACCAAAAATTCACCTGTTTAAAATGCACACTTTAATAGTTTTTAGGATATTCACAAGGTCATGCAACAGTCAGCACTAGACAAGATACTTTTTATCTGTATGAATGAAGTGCTCTATGTATCCTGGGGTCAAGTCAGAGGAGGAGGCAGTTTACCAGGGGAACACTTTCCAGGGAAAGGAGCAGTATGTGCAAAGTAGTAGAGTTCTGAGAGCCTAGTATTTGGAAAAATATGAAAAATACAGAGGAGCTGGAGTTTATATTGAGGTAGTAGGTTATACTATTTTACAAATGAGGAATCTGAAGGTCAAAGAGGTGAATTAACTCAACCAAGGTCAGACAATTTTTCTTCTGCTAACTGAAAAAGTATCTGAAGGTTACCCTACCACCAAATCATCCCCTTGAGTAAGCACGTACTGACACCACCAAACACTGAATTGGCTCCAACTACAGTCTCTCCCCCAGCCTTCTAGCAAATAGGCCTCATTTTCCCTCCCAACTCCTTGTATTACCTAGCACCACTGGCCATACAGACCACCATCATTAGTTGAGCAAAAACATTTTCACCATGGTTTTATAGATTCAAACAGTTAAGGCAACCACAGTGATGCTATCAGAAGGTACTCTGTCCCTGGACAAAAATATTTTGGTCATGAAAGTCCAAGGGGCACCTGGCTGGCTTGGTTGGGAGAGCACGTGACTCTTGATCTTGGAGTTGTAAGTTCGAGCCCCATATTGAATGTAGAGATTACTAAGAAATAAAGAAAGAGAGAAAGAAAGAAAGTCCAAATCGAAGCCCTAACACTTCATAGGTTCTTTGTTTAGCTAGAATATGTTTGCCAGTCATGTTTCAAGCTCTGTATGACCAGAAAGAAAGTCTACTTTCCTGGGCCTCAGTTTTCCTACCTGCAAAGTGACATTAAGAAATCTTGTCCCAGCTACGCTACTGCGATCCTCACTGAGAAACCATGAGGATCTGTATTGCCTTCAATGTTCTTGAGGAAACGGTTAATATGCCTAAAAGTAATATGCCTAATACAAAAATGTCTCCAAATTTCTGACCTCAGTTAAACGTTCATAAAATCTTGGCTTAGTAGGTTTAAATTCAGCCCAGATCCATTTCCATTTCAACTCTCTGGGAGCGGACGAGTTAGGGGAACTCAGGAGGAAACAGGCAGAAAATAAAGTTTTGTCAGGCAGGGGCAAGGACCTCTGGATTTCTGGTTTGGCATTTGAGGCTGTCCCCTTCTCTCTCATGTGAAAGAGCAACTCTGCATTCTAAGATAAGGAACTGTCTGTGCTACAAATCAGAGGTATGGTGGAAACGTGTCCACCACCACACTATGTAAACCCTTCTGCAGCACCATGGTTTACAAACTGCTGGGAGGACAGAAGACACAACTGCAGCAAAGAGCAGTTATTTCTCAGAAAAAAAATGAAAGTGACCAGGTGAGACATGGCAAAAGAGTTCACCAGAAGCCACCTTGGCTAAGAATCTTTAGATGCTTGTTGCCCACTAGAGAATCCATGCTAAAATGTTTGTGGTTTTGCAGTAGGACCAAGGAATTGATATGTCTGAAAATATCACACAACAAAAAATAGCTTTACTAACCTTTCAGAGAAGAATGAGACGAAGTACCCCTGCCACTCTCATTTCTCTTTTACAAGGTGCAAATCTGAATTGGAAATAAAATGAGCAAATGCTGTCCTATAATACAAAGGTGACTATACTGATTAGGGGTATTTGTTTAAACAATCTGAATATCATTACCCCTGGGTCTGCTGAGGTTTATATACACACAGTAGTTTTCATTTGTGATTCTCCAGTACATTTTGATAGGGAAGCATCCATACCTAGTTTATCTATTAGTTTGGGAAATAATGGCAAAGTCCATTCCCAACTCCAGGAACAGTGCAATCCAATCCTTTTTTAGAGAGAGGAAATATGTGAATATTTGAGACCACAGCCAGAATTCAAATAACTGCAATATGTAGGTATACATTATTTTTCCTCTGGACAACTAATTAATTTAAGGAGATCTCCCTCTCCAAAAGAAAGTATTTAGAAGCTCATTAGTTTCTAAGAAAAGCATTATGTGTGTGACCACTGTGTCTTAACACACTACTCAGTTCTCCTTCATAGAGACTTCACAACAGCCCTGCAAGGGTTAGTTGTTTTATCCTTTTTTTTTTTTTTTTTTAAACTGAAGAAACTTAGGCTCACAGATGCAGGAACATTCTAAGCCACACAGCTGGGGACAGAAAGGAGGAAGGCCTGAGTCCTAAGCCTATAGGCTTTCCACCTGCCAGTGCGTCCCAAACAAGAATCACCTGCGAGTACGTAAGGAAAATACAAAATCCAGGCTCACAGATTCAGTCTGCAAAGGGGCCTGGAAACATGCATTTTTTTTTTTTTTTTTTTTTTTTTAAACAAGCCGCTCTCCCTCCACCCTCTTTGTCAACAGGAACGCTTAGGAAAGACAGTCCTTCACGACCCAGCCAGGCGATCTGAACCTGTTCCATCTTCACCGAGACCCCCAACGTCCTCAAGAACTCTTACTCCTCTGATCAAACCATCACCTCCACTAAGGCCCCCAGAAGTCCAGATCTTGGAATCTTCTTCTGCCCCTTCTTCACCTCTGAATCCTGCCAATTTTTTTTTTTTTTCTTCCCTGTATAATTTCATTTCCTGGCTGGGACCAGGCTCTAACCACCAGACTTCCAGCCGGGCCCCGGAACTCCCAACAGCCTCCAGCCCTTCTGGCTCCTTCCCTAGCCCCTCGGCTCGGGCTGCTATCATCCCAACCCTGCCTCTTCCGTCGGTCACGTTGTTTCCTCCGCTTGGAAGGACCTCTTTCCTCCCCGGGCCCTTCCCAATGCTCGGGGAACTCCTACACAGCCCGAGCGCCTCCGCTTCCAGCCACCCTCGCCTCCCACCACCCCGGCTCTGGGACCAAACCCGGCCTCGCAGCCCAGCAGTGAGCGTCCGTCCTCCCGGCCGCAGCCCCTGCCCCCTCCCCGCTGGCCTCCCCACCCGCCACCTGGCTTCGCAGCGGCCGCTCGGGAAGCCCTCGGCACTTCCCAGAATAGAGAGCAGCTGCCAACGTCAGGCTGCCGCCCGCCGCGGGGTTCCGGGCGCACGGGGTGCGGGCGGAGGGGACTGGACTTCACTCTGGCCTTCCGTCTCCCCCAAACGGGCCGGGAAACTGAGGCCCAAGGCCGGCGGCAACTTCCCCAGGGTGCACAGTCCGCGAGGGCCCGACCAGTCCCGGGCCCCAGGCGTCCCGACTCCCGTCCGCGAGCCCTCGACCACACGCGCCGCCCGGTCGCCCCGGAGAGCCGGACGGGGAGCGGGTCTCTGAGGGAGCGCTCCGCCCGGGACCGCGCAGAGCGCCAGACGCGGCCAACTCGCCGCGAAAGTTGCCCAGCCTGCCCTCGCCTCTCACCTCCGAGGCACACCTTCCCGCGGGCCCCAGCAGCCGCACTCTCACATCCGGTCCACCTTACGCACACCCCTCTCCACGCTCTCCCACGGCCCCTCTCCCTCCCACGCCTGCGGCTCGCGGCCGCTCCCCCGCGCCCCCTCGCGCACTCCCACCCGCGCCCGGGGCGCGCCTTCCCCGCCCCGCCGCACGCCTGGCCTCCGCGCCGCGCCCGCCCGGGCTTCTGGCGCCCGGGAGCCGCAGCCCCGGGCCGCGACCCGCTTCCGCCCGCCCGGCGGGAGGCAGAAGCCCGGGTAGCCGTGCGGAGGGCGAGGGGCTCGGCGGCGCGGGGCGGGGAGGGGGCGCTCGCTCGCTCACTCTCGGCTGCGCACACGCCCGTACAAACTCTCACACAGACACACGCGGGGTGCGCTGCCGCCGCCCGCCGCTGCTCCTCCTCCCGCCACCGCCTTGAGAGAGAGAGAGAGAGAGAGGAGAGAGAGAGGGAGGCAGAGAGAGCGCTTTGTCCGCGCGCCGCCGCCCGGCCCGGGACTCTGCCCCGAGGAGGCAGCCGCGCCGAGTCCCCGCCTCCGCCTCTGCCCCCGGGCGGGCCGGGCCGGCCGCGGTGGGGGGAGCCAGGCTGAGGGTGGGGGTGGGTGGCGGGCGGGCGGAGGGCGGGGAGGGGGGGCGGAGGAGGAGGAGGAGAGACGAGGGCAGCGGAGGAGGCGAGGAGCGCCGGGTACCGGGCCGGGGGAGCCGCGGGCTCTCGGGGAAGAGACGGATGATGAACAAGCTTTACATCGGGAACCTGAGCCCCGCCGTCACCGCCGACGACCTCCGGCAGCTCTTCGGGGACAGGAAGCTGCCCCTGGCGGGACAGGTCCTGCTCAAGTCCGGCTACGCCTTCGTGGACTACCCCGACCAGAACTGGGCCATCCGCGCCATCGAGACCCTCTCGGGTAAGCAGTCGCCGCTGCCCCCTCCCCCCGCCTCGCCCAGCTCAGGCCGGGACGGCGCCCGGAGGGAGGCCGAGCCCTGCGGGCGGCGCCCGGCGGGGGCTCCCGCGCCCGCACGCTCACTTCCACGCACCAGACCCTCAACTCTCGCCGCCGGCCCGATCCCGGGACGGCCCGCTCCCCTCCCCCCACCGCTCCGACTCCCCCCCTGCCCTCCCAGCCGCAGCCCTGGGGCGACCCCCGTGCCGCTCCGAGGGTGCCCAGGGCTCACTCGCTCTCTGGGGCACCCTTCCTCCCCCTGGCTCCCTGAGCTGCTCTCCAGAGTTTCCCCACCCCCATCCTCAGAGAGCCCCCGTCCCCTCTCTTCCCTGACCTTCCCGTCACCCCCTTTGTCAGGGGACCCCCTCCAAATCCTGCATCTCCTTCTCCCTTGACCGGACCTTACCCTTTTCCGTGCCTCGTGCCCGGGACCTCTCGCCCTCTGGCGTCCCCTGAGCCGCACTCTCCTTTCAAGCCCCCTCCCCACCTCGCCCCGCGGTCCCCCACTTTCGGCACCCCCTCGGCGCCACCCTGATGACCCCCTCCGAGGTTTCGGGGCTCCCCCAACCCCAGCCCCTGCACGACGGCACATCTCTCTCGGTCCTCTCCCGAGCCTCAGTCCCCTCTCGCTCGTCTCTCAAGCGCTCCTATTTTTCTCTGAATTTTTTGTCCGATTTTATTGAGAAGAACTCGGGGCTGGGGGCTTTCCGCCGCCTGTCCCCCCGCCTCCCGCTCGGCCAGAAGCACCTTTTTACGAGGTGCCCTGTCTCAACTCGGTGGGGGCCCGGGCTGAGAACCGGGAAAGAGGCGACCGGGGGGCCCGCGAGAGCGCTGGAGCCCAGACGGGAGACGGAGAGCGACACACACACACTCGCGCGCGCGCGCACTCACCAACTCTCCCTCTCGCACACGCACCGCTCGGAGCCGCGCTCGCCCCCGGGGCGGGAGCCTGCGCCCCCCGAACCCCGGCCCGGCGGGAGCCCCTTCCCCACTGGCGCGCGGGGTGGGGGCGGGGCGGCAGTAAGGCCAAGGTGACACCCAGGAGCCGGCCGGGACTGGGCTCTCGCAGAAGCGGCCCCGGGGTGGTGGTGGTAGGGGGGTGGGGGGCTTCAGTGCGTCTTCTCGGGGCCACCGGGTGGAGAGGGCAGGGAGGGGAGCGCAGCGGAGCCTTCGGGGCCCGGGTTAGCGGAATGGAGAGGTGGGGGCCGGGAGAGGAGCGGGGCCGCGCCAGCCCTGCAGCTTGAGTTTCAAATGAGCTCATCCTTTCAAATTGGCGCCGCTCTTTATTAAATTTGTTTTTCCGGTAATGCCACCCACAGCTATACCTGGGGTCGGATCCGGGCTCGCGCCCTTCCCACCTCGTCCCAAGACTCGGGGCGCCCACCTTGCTTCCCACTGGGAACCAAGTTTGCCCAGCTCGAGCGGGGTAGGAGACCCCTTGAGGGCGCCCGAAGGCGGAGCCCGAGCGTGGAGTTCTGTGCGTGCCCCTCCTAGACCCCCGCCGGTTTGATCTAAGGAAGGTTCTGAGTGCTTTAATTTCTGTTTTAAAGGTAAAGTGGAATTGCATGGGAAAATCATGGAAGTTGATTACTCAGTCTCTAAAAAGCTCAGGTAAATATATTTTGCTTAGTTACTTTGTGATAGGGCTTACGTATAAATACAGAAATACACTCAGTTTTTTAAAGTGTGCTTTTATAGTTTTTAAAAAAGGCTTTTGTTTGTTTTGTTAAGTGGAGATAACATAGTTTAGAAAGTTACATTTTTTTACTTTCATTATATAAGGTGTTTACTGTACTTGGAAAATATCTGGTGCCTTATTGGGGGTGAGGGGTGGCGAACCCTAGCTGTGTGAAATTCGCTGGGACCGTTAAACTTGTTTATCAAAACTTGCCTCCCACCCCCCACTCCCACCCCTACCCCCAGCACAGTGGCAACAAATGCTTGTCAAGACTTCCTGTGAGATGTTAAGAGTAAATATTTACTTTGTCAGCTAAATTGCTGAACTAAACTTCGCGATTAATTAGTTTTCTTTTTTAGATAGCTTAACGTTGAATAATAAAATAATTCAGTAAGGGGTCAATATTTTGCATAGCACTCTAAAGAAATAAGTTGTTTGGATTGGGTGGCAGTTAAAAAGCCAGACTTTTTTAGTCACTGAGACTACTGACTATTGCTTCTGAGCGTTTTGTTGTTGTTGTTGCTTTTAAGGTATGTTTGAGGCTAAATAAGTATCTTTGTGAAATCTGTAGTTATATTTAAGTGCACTGTTGTTAATGAAGGAGTAAAGAGTTTTGTGGAAGTTGGATTTCTCCACAGTGATTTGCCTACGTGAGAAGTATCTATGAGGAGAGAATGAGGGAGAACATCTTTGTTTAAAGTTTATTGTGGACTTTAAATTGGGGCCCTTTATTACTCATTCTAGATTTTTTTTTTTCTCCCATGTGTCCTAACTTAGTTTATATCCCATTCACATACATTTCTTCACCATTAGTCATTAAGTAGCTGGATTGAAAACTCTAAGTGAAGTCTTTGATCTACCACCTTTACAATTTGTGATACTCAACATTGTAACCGCTTACTTGATTTTTACCAGAATTGAACAGATTTTAAAACAAACGTACTAATTTTATAAATACTTAGATGTTTTGTTAAAGAGGTTTTAAAAATTGTGGGCGCATTTTCAGATACTTTTATTTTAACTAAGCGACAGAGTATCTTTTGTTTGCAAATGATTCTGTGACATATCACAAAGCTAATGCCTTTTTAAAAAGGCAAAAGTTAGTTATGATTTGCAGTTTCATGTGTAATACTAAGCTAGTTCTTCTCTCTAGGAACAGATGTAGTGTGTAACTGGTTTTTCAGTTAAGTATTTTAATTTATATACTTTTCTATAAAGTTTTTTTTTGCCTGAGAAATCCAAGTTGAAACTTTCTGATATATTAAGTACTTATTGTAAGTTTAAATTACTCATCCTACAACACTTGAAAATTTGATGACTATATTGAGCAAAACTTGAAAGAACCACCTAAAACATTTGATGGGCTATTATTCTATAAATGCCTAATTCTATTGGCTGTCTAGCTGTTTTGAGTCCTTTTTGGGGTTATAATTAATAAAAATCACTAGAATTTTAACTTTGTTTAGTTGGTGTCTCATTTCATGTTGCAAAGTACATTATTTCATGTTGCAATGTAAGGGAAATACTAATTTATCTAAAGTTATTAACCTCTCCTAAGACTTCTCAAAAATAAACTTCTTCTAAACTTTTTCTTTCGAAATGAAGAGGTTATTTGCTGTTAGCCAGAGTGTCATTTAAGTAATTTTGTTGTGTTTATGTGAGAGTTCAGAATTAAAAGCATGTCCCCAATTTTTAGTATGAATTAAATAAAGAGCAAACTAGGACTTATACAGCCCTATTAGTACATGATTTCTTTGAACATGTGGGCGATATGAAATACCTAGGAGGTAGATTAAAATGCGCTGTGTATGATTCACTACACTGAAGACGTCTGACATACCAAATGTATGCATAAGCTGCTGCTGTAGAGGGTTGCATCATTTCTGATTGGATGGTTTTACTCTTTTTTTCCCTTTCCTTTATTGGTTTAAAATGCAGGAATTAGTTGCTTGTACTGCAGGCTAAGGGAGAGATGGCTAATGACTGGCGTTGTGTACTGAGCTCAGACCCCTGGGATGAAGCAGCTGTATGTTCTCATGTACAGGGCACTACCACGGTGCTGGCTTTCAAAAAGCAGGGTACTGTGACATTTGAAACCAAAGCTTTTATGTTATATGGTGACTATTTTGGTGTTCCTTTGTTGCATTTCCATGAAATTTAACAAGTTAGAAGTAAATTTGTCAGCGTTAAGTCAGTTCTATATGTGGTTTTTGTGTTAGTTGAAGTGAAAATGTGAAGAAAACAATTCATCCTCATTGCTTGCTTACTTAAAAAATCATTTAACAATTGAGTGTTCATTTTCTTTATATTGTTCTGATTTCTTTCTGTTTTCAAGAATCAGTTTTAGTATCTACATTCCAAATAGATTTTTTTAAGCTAATGGTACTTTGGGAGGAGATGTTTTTATCTTAAGTCATGAAATTATTGGCATGCCATTTGCTTACCAATTGGGTCTTTTGTTATATATCATTCTAGCATCATTTTACATGTGCTATTATAGTAGACAGACTAGATAACCATTATTTTCTCAGGGTCATCAGAAGCAGAAAACTCTTTTTCCTTTTTGCCATATGTGTTTCATTCTTACTAGATACAAAGTATTGTAATGCAAACCATAGACAAACCATCTATTTTTCTTACTTTCTAAGTTGATTTCAGGCTTTGTTGAATAAAAATCTTTGGATTGTTTTTCTCTATTCATATTTGTTGGTAGTATATATAAATCAAAGATTCCTTAAAGAGGAAGAACTTGGTAGTGACTTTAAAATTCTGCTAAAAGTTGTGGAAACTTCCTTGACAGAAATTTCATTTTTGATGTTGAGGAGAGTTTAGTTTAAAAATATATACATATATCTGCATATGTATCTACTCGCGCGCACACATCACATAAATTGTTTTGAGCTAAGACATACGCTAACCTGAATGTGCTTTGTAACTAAAGTTGAATGATTCTGTGAGAAACAAAACTTTGAAAAATGCAATTTCTGCCCACTGCTAGGAAGTAACCAAGTGGTGCTAGACATGCTTTCACTGAGATGGTGTGAATACTATGAGGTAGTGTAGGAAAAAGCTATGAATTTGTCTTTCATGAGTTAAAAATCAGTAATTGTGTTCTCTCCAATGCAAATGAATTCGGTCTCCTATAGGAATGTTAAAGAAAACAGTATCTCAATTGTATTTTGCTTGTATGTACTACATTGTGTATAGTTGAATTAAATACCAAAAAGGAAAAAAAAAAATCACCCAACCTCAAGCCCTCCCTGCAACAAAGGCTTTTGCTACATCAATTTTTAATTTTGTAGCAACAGAAAAGACTTTTTTATGTTAAAATCATATGATAGCCTTCTATTTAAAGAATTTGTTGAATTAAAAATTAATTCCTGAATTTAATTAGATAGATTCCATGTGTGGATATAACATATATTAATATAAAACACATGTCAAACTGTAAGGTAACTTATGATTTGACTTTGAGTTGGACGTTTAGTTTCCCATTTTTAAAACAAAAATTTTTTCATATGGTTCTTTCTAGGCAATGCCATAAAGAATTACACATTTTTGTGACCTTTAAGAGATAATAGAAGCAACAAAGAAAAATATTAGTTGATAATTCAGGTGATAATGTAGGTTTAAAGTTCTAGCTTACAAATATTACAAGACTGGTCATTTGGTGTTTTTATGTTATTTAGCTAAATATTAAAAAACATTGAAAGCTACAAATCAAAATACTTTTTATGTGCTGCTTGATTTTCCAATTTGTCAAATTCATCTCAGTTTTAAATTTGTATTGTAGCAATTTATAAAAGTATTAAATGGCTGCATCTGACCATTAATTTTAAAAGGAGGTTTGGTGATGTTTAATACATTTGTCAAATGGTGTTTTTTAAAATAATGTTTCTGTGTAATTATGGCTGGATATAAGATGACCAGTAAGGGATGGTCTCAGAGTTTTGTTTTTTACTGTTTTAACCTGAGATTACATAAACATGAGAGAAGATTAGTAGTATTTGTACAATACCTTTTACACATGGTAAAATAATGTATTTTCTTTAAGAAGAATTTTTTAAAGGACATTAGATGATTTAGAACTAATTGCATGTCAAATTTTACATCTAACTATTTTGAGTAGATTTTTTTTTTTTTAATGGAAGTTGCTCCAGTTTTTCAGCTGGGGGGATGTAAATGAGGTTGAAAGTGCATAAAAGGATAGTAATTGGGCACACTTACTAAAAGTCAAAACAATGAAAATCAGATTTCTACAGGAACTTTTTACGCATATCTGATACTTCTCAACTTTCTAAATATTTGCTGTCTATTGCTGAATCACTCTTCCAAGTCTTCTAATGAAATTCTCAAAAGTAGATGAGCAATTGGTCAGAGTTGTGAGAGGATATTATTTGAGCTAAGTGTGTCATCTCTGTGATTCAGTGGGGTGTGTGCACATGGGTGTCTGTGTGCATGTGTGCTTTGTGGGGGACAGTACTTTCAGACAGATGGTATCAAGAGGGAAGTGGAGGAAATCTTTAATTGAGCAACATTTGCTCTGGAGTTTAGAATCTGACAAGGCAAATGAAAATTGCTGGATGTTTGAACCTTGTGACAAAGGGAATCAGTATTTGCTTTGAGTGATACATAACTCTTGTAGGTGGTTAACCTTTTGGAAGCCAGGGCTCCAGCACCTGTGGGGGCTTCTGCACCGAGTGTGCTGCTAGGAGGACGATATAATGCACAGTGTACTCTCCTTCCTCTTGCTTGGATATCCTCTCTCACTATTAGAGTTAGCTCAGTGATTCTGTGAAGGCTCTGATGATGTATAAGCCATTTTTATAAATGTTAGAAAATTCAAAATTTGAATATGCATTTTCATTTAGAAATTCTATACTGTGGAAGACAGTATATTATTTTGCACAACAGAAGTACTCTGACAGAATCAATTTCATTAGAAGCATAAATATTGAACTGGTTTCTTTGGAGACTCTTTAAAAAAGTTTCAAAATATACTTTTAAAAATTCCACTTACATGCCACCAAAGTGTCTTCACGTTCTTTTTGGTGTTGAAGAAGAGAGTGGCGTGGCTTGGCTAAGCCAGTTTTTTAAACCAGTTTTCTAAAACTTTTAGTCAAAAGCATTATCTCTCAAAAGTTATGATTAACTTCTTAATTTGAAGGATGACATAGTTCTGTTTAACAAAACATGCCCAAGTAATTTATTAGTCAAGGTTTATCCTTTTTACACTGAAATTCAAGTCCAGTCAGTTTGGGTAGTCATTCAGAACACTATCGTTGAAGAAAACGTAATAGCAAATAAACAACGAACACCTACCGGTAAAGATAACAGTTTTTCCTCCCATTTATCATCATTAAAATATTTTTAAAAATCTTTTACTTTATAATTTGACTTCATGCTTACAAACTTGTAATTTTCATTTGGTGGCATGGACTGTATGGGTTCTATTTTCGGCAGCAAAATTGCAGAGTGCTCAGAGCATTATTTTTAAGGTTTTTCTTTTCCTGTTTTGATCATGTACTTTGGTCTTTCCATAAAATAGAGAAGAAAAATTATTTTCCTTTATAGAAAAATTCAGATTCTGTTGCTTTGGCTTCCAAAGACAAGGGAGGATATGATAATTGTTTCTTTAATTTGGTTTAGAGTTTGATGGCATATTGAGGTAAAGATTAAGTAGACCAGAGAAAATGGATGCTTTTGCACTAATAGCAGGCAATCAAATCTGAAAGCTAACCCAGTGTCCATCATTGAATAGATATATGTCTCCTTCCAAGCCTCTCTTTCTCACTATGTAATAGGCTTGCATTTTTGAGATACATTTTGTTCATTTATTCCCAGATTTCCTTGTTATTTATCTATTCTGTACTTTATTCTTAAAATGTGAATATTACTTAGAATTTTCCCATTCTGTTTACTATCAAGAATATTTCATAAAATAGCTGTTTTAATGAGTCCCATAAATGAAAATTAAGCGTTCGAATGCATATTTTAGACTTTCTGATACTTACCTGTATCATAAGAAATGTTGTACCTAATGACCAGGAAAATATGTATGGGACCATTTCAGCTTTTCTCATTATGATATAATTAATATGTGCCAGTGTGTGAGAATTTGTCTTAGGGGGAAGCTTGGATTTTTAATTTTTGTTTTGAATGTGATCAGAAAGGTTGTTTCATGATTCCATGTGTTGATGTGTAAATAATGCTAGTAGCATTCTCTCGGGGAGATATATGTATTTTTATGTGCCTGCATCGTATATTCATATAGTACTGATGTCTCAGCCTCTTCAACACATTATTTCATTTACTCCAAATAATAATTATGTGAAGAAGATAGGACAAGTAATTTCCTCCCCTTTTTTCTGATGAGGAAACTTAGTTTCAGAGAGATTTAATAATTTGCCCAAGGCCACATGGCTATTAAATAAAGCTGTGGCTAGAGCCCAGGTCTTCTGATCCTCAGTCCAGCATGCTGAGACTTTTTTTTTTCTATTTTTTAAATTAAAGAAGTCAGTCAAAAGTGTTGTAAGGCTCAAAGGGTGCCTTTCAAGAGTGATGGAAGTATATGAAAATAGATTTGTTTGTGAATGATCCTTTGCAGTCTTATTCTTACATCAATCTGAGTGATCTGTGCTTTGTTACAGTTTTTTTAGAAGCAGAAATAATTAGAAACAAACAGAGACAATTTAAACATTACCAGCAGCATTACCTCCTCCTCACACCATGCTCGCCCATAGACAGAAGTGGGGTTGGAGTTTGTTGCTTTTTTCAGTGGTTGCATTCCTTGTGCTATGAAATAGAACACTGCCAAGAAAGACGTATCTCTCGACATCTTGCACCACACACATTAGGCAGTGAGCTGTAGCTCTGGTCAAGACTATCAGCCTTGTGGTAAAGGAAAGTCTAGCTCAAGGAATCACTTGGGTGGGTTCTTCCTGGGTTTTAACCAACCCATTGCTGGAGGTCAGGACTGTGTTTTGGTTTCTTTTCCTGGTGGCTGCCAGGTCTTTCCCTAGATTTGGTGTCTCTCTGCTTCACTTTCTGTACAGAATATGGCCTTTGGCCTCTCTTGTGGGGATGGAATGAGTATTAGTAGGATAGTATCCATGAAGTTTTCAGATTCATTAATGATACAATCACTCAAAAACATATACTAAATAACTAAGCATGTGAAGTGCAGTTCATTTTCCCTTAATTGTAAACTTTCCCTGCATTTATCCTCTTGTTTCCTTTAAGTTTTGTGTACTGTCCTATGTATATGGTGGTGGTGGAAGGGAGGAAGGCACTATCAAAAAATAATAGGTGAAAAGATTATTTCCAACTCCCCACACATTTCATTTCTTTAAGTTAGGATAGTCTGGAGTTAGGTATTGCATGTTCTGTGGAATTCTGACTCTGAAGATGGGGAAGGAAGGTAACTAATACTTAGGAAGCAGTTCCTGTGCTAGGGGGCTGCACGAGGCCTTCTGTGTATCTTATTTTATCCTCACAACAGCCGGGAGAGACCTGTACTTCATCCTTTTTACAGATAGGGTGGTCAGGCTTCAGGCTCAAAAGCAGCTCCTCCTTCCACCTGACCAAACCTGCTTCAAAGAAATAGTGGTCCTATTACCTTTGCTCTCCTCCTAATTTAAATATAGTAACAGTACCCTACCAGTAAAGCAGGAGTTGTGATAATGTTTACATAGGCTACAGAGTAACTTTGTATGTTTTTCCCAACTCAGAATAAGAGATAAAGTTTACATGTATACAACAGATATGCTGAGGAAGATAAGGGGCTGAAGTTTAGTTATTTTTAGTATAATTGAAAAACAGCGAAAAGTGTTAGTCCTAATTTGAGGACACTTTTTGAAGTAGTCCTTCCTATTGTAGAGGTGTTAGTAATTATGAAAGAGAGGTGTTTTTAAAAGTCATTGTGGCTGAAAACTAACATAATGTGTATGCAGTGTGGGGAGAGGGTCTGTATTCATGCTTTTGGCCCAGATATATTTTTTTAAACCCTGAAAAAAGACTCAGCCTTTTTTGTTTAGGACCTAGAATGTTGCACAAAGTTTGGCATGGTTTCATTTTCATCTGTATATAAAAAAAATGTGTATGGTCTAGAGAAGGAAAATATGGGATTCTCACAAATTGCTTTTCATAAAATGATTCATCTTACTAACATTAGAAAATTTTAAACCTTTCTGACACATGAAAATGTCAGTGAAAGCACAGGGAGTGGAAAGATGGGTCTTTTTGATACAATACTTAAATATTATATAGCACATTGGTGACTTTTTTAAGTAAACAAGATGTAAGATACAATTATACTATCAATGAAATGAGATTTACAAGAGTTTTGCTTCTAGAGATAGAGGTGCTTTTTTGATAAAAACATAATCTTATGAACTTTATTATGATTAAAAAATATGATTTTTCTCAGTCAAGAACCTCTAATAGAGCTTAAAATGTTATCAGAGAAGACATTTTTATTATCTTGCTACATCTTCTCTTTATGCTTTCTCTTCAAAAAGCAAAGCAAAAAATATGTAATCGAATGGTGATTCTGGGGACAGGTTAACCTCAAACCAATTCACGAAATAGAAGATATTTTGAAAAAGCTCATGTGAGGACAGGCTATAACTGTATTATGTGGAGACCTTTTACTTGAGTCCCTCCTGATCTTTGTGATTTTAACAATGCATAATGAAAAATGGATGTTTTTCTTCATTGTATGGGTAAGATTTCGGAGTAAAATATTTGTGCATCTTTGAGAGAGTCATATAGATGATTCAACAGTTTAACACTAAGAAAAATGGAGTTTAGCCTCTTCAAATAGAAGGAAGGGGGGAATGAGAGAAAGAAAGAAAGATAGACAGTTGGAGGGAGAGAGGGAAGGAAGGGGGACAGGAGACAGGCGGCCATAGCAGCATAGGTGACTGAGTGAACTATGTCAGGCAGCTCGTGCATTCTCTAATTCCGGAGCACGGGGGGAAAGACTGGTACTCACTGATAGTGCACAGAAGACAGTAAGTGACTCTAGTGGTGCCAGCAGGACTGAAAATCTCACACAATTTATTCTTTGATGTTTAAAAACTCTAGGAGTATGTGGCTGGCCTGCCCCACAAAAGGTTTTGCATTTCTTTCTATGAGGCCCTGTTCTGGCCACTTCCTCCCTCCCTCCCTCCCTCTCTCTCATTCTCCTTCCCCTTTGCATTTCCGTGGGGATGCCTAGGCAGGGCTGGAAGGTGCCTGGTGTGCAGGCCTACCTCCAGTGCAGTGCCCCCTCGCTGGCTGAGTTTGGGGAAGCCAGGGAGGCGTGTGTGCGCTTGCTCAGTGTGTTGGAATGTATGGGTTCTGTGGCATACACTTACCGGGAAAGTGCAGCAGACAGACACACAGACCCACACACAGACACACACACACACACACACATACACACACGCTTGTCAGTGGTTGGGGGGGTTGTCAAACATAGCTGGCTTTTATGAAGAGTTGAAAATTTGGGAAGGAATTTCCTACTGTTGAAAGTTTAGGCTACTTTTCTCCCCCCTAGAGTGCAATTGTATTTATTCTTTGTAAAGGGAAAACATCTTCCCCCCCCACAAATACCATTGAAGGATAGAAAAAAAATTTGTGGATGCATAATCTGGCCTTGCTCCTGGATCTTGCTGTACTCTTTCCCCCTTTCTCTTTATATGAGTAGTGATGTCTTCAAATCATGGACACTGAATTTGTAAAATAAGCTTTTGAAAACTCTGAGTTGTGTCACTGCTAATGATGATAAAATCAAGGATCTTTAGAAACCAGGTTTTAAGCTCAGTTATTTTAAAATGTAGGATTAATTTCCCTTTTGAGGAATAAAGAATAAAATACTTGCTCAACGAAGACTTCTAATTTTTTTGCCCCTTAATATTTTTTAAAATTTTACGTTCATTTATTTTTTTTATTCACAAAAGATTTGAGATAACAAAGGTGCTGTTTATTCAATTATTTGAAATAAAGAAGACAGAGATTTAGTCTTATGAAGTAGGTTAGTGAAACTGACATTTTGTTTTAAGGGCTATAAAAGACTGGGAACAGGTGGTTGGTTCTAATATAATTCTTTATACATCTTAGGAGATTTGCCAGGGAAGAGTTAGCTCTTTGGTTCATTGATTTTTGTATTAATGGTTTGCTGTGCATGTCTGTTTCAACGATTTCAAGACAATAATTTTGATATTGAAAATTGGTGGCTTTAGTTCACAATTATGGACAAGATGTTAATACCTGCCTTAAAAATTTCCAGGCCTGGGGCACCTGGGTGGCTCAGTCGGTCAAGCGGTTAAGCGTCTGACTCTTGATTTCAGCTCAGGTCATGATCTCAGGGGTGGGTGAGATCAAGCCCCGCATCAGGCTCTATGCTCAGTGGGGAGTCGAGCCTGCTTAAGATTCTCTCCCTCTCCTTCTGCCTCTGCCCCTGCTTGTGTGCCCTCTCTATAAAATAAATAAATAAATCTTTAAAAAATATTTCCAGGGGTGCCTGGGTGGCTCAGTCGTTAAGCATCTGCCTTCAGCTCAGGTCATGATCCCGGGGTCCTGGGATCGAGCCCTGCATCGGGCTCCCTGCTCTGCGGGAAGCCTGCTTCTCCCTCTCCCACTCCCCCTGCTTGTGTTCCCTCTCTCGCTGTCTCTCTCTGTCAAATAAATAAGTAAAATCTTTAAAAAAAAATGTTTACAGGCCAAAGTCCTATCTTTTACTCCCCATGGTAGTACGTTTAACAGTGTGTTCCACAAAGCCTTAGGATTCTGAGGAGATGCCAAATTCATGGGAAGGAAGAAGTGGACATATGTACATGGGAGATCCTGGCTTCTTAACCACCTTTCAGTCAGAAAACAGCTATATTCATTGCAGTTTTATGTGTTGGAGTTCAGTCTAGAATTTGGTTCAGAAAAGAGGTTTGCTGCTTTAAAAAACAGTTTGAAAGTTATCTGTCCTATAGTATATAATTCTGGGCCTTGAGTCCATTCCTTGTTCAGACATTCCAGCAGATCCAAAGCTCCTTCTCAAGGAAAATTTAGACCCTGCCTTTGCTACTTCTAAATCTACTTCCTGTGGAATGGCCTGTCACTTTCGCTTTAGTAACAAATGTTTGCTTTGCCAACTGCATGCCAGACTAAATCTATGGATTTTTCTATAATCAATAGCACAGAATGTTTGCCCTTCGGGAACTTTCTAAGGAGCTCCTTGGCCAATGATTGCACTTCAGTTCTTGGTAGAGCCATTAGAGTCAACTAACTTTGAAGAGTGATGGGTCTGGTGACAAGGGACCCACTCATTGATCAACAACAGGGCTTTGCTTCAGGAGGTCCAAGCAGGTTGGCCCTCTTGCCCCTTCTTTAAACAGAGCGTCCCTACTTTTATCTGTTGCATATGGTGAGTTTCCATGAACACAGGGGTGATCTTCAGAATATTTTCAACTGGTTAGAATGGACACCTCACAAGTCAGAGGGGACATAAACCATTATCTAATACACACTTGCACAGCATCAGTCCTGCATGCATGAGTCTTGTTCTAAAACAGGATATTAGGGGCGTATGGGTGGCTCAGTCGTTAAGTGTCTGCCTTCGGCTCAGGTCCTGATCCCAGGGTCCTGGGATCGAGCCCCTCCTTGGGCTCCCTGCTCAGCGAGAGCCTGCTTCTCCCTCTCCCTCTGTCTGCCTCTCTTTCTCTGTGTCTCATGAATAAATAAATAAAATCTTAAAAAAAAAAAAAAAAACCAGGATATTATTACTTCAAACAATATATGTTATTCTCTCAGTGATTTCTTAACCTGTGGTCAAGGACTCTTGGGGGCAGTACTTAAAGTCCTTGCCTTCTATGTTATTTAAAGAGCCTCCTGGAGGGTTTTCATGCCCAGAGAGAGAGGAGGCTCCCCTCCGAGCTCTGCTTTGTGCCCACGTGCTCCATTGCTCCAGCTTCAGAGACCACTGATTTCATATCCTGCATCCAAGTTTTGTAGTAAGGTTGTCACAAGAAACCACCATATATTTACAGGGGTCCACACTCAAATACCTGCAGGTGATATAAGTGGTGGCAAGGGGGGGTTTCTGTGACATACAGGACAGGTAGCTCTTAAGTCAGCTTCAGCCAGCTGCTACCATGTGGAAATGTAAGGCCAGTGTTCGCAAATCTGATTTTTCAGAAGAAGCTGGAAGTCAGAATTCTTATGTTAAATATTGGCAACAATTCAAAAATTTTTGTAGAGATTGTGAAGGTCGAAGAAGATAACTTGTGCGTTGAATCTGGCCCACGGGTTGCTGGTTTGTAGTCTCTGCCACATGAAAATTCGGCAGCTTCTATAAAATATTGTTGAAGACTCTCTCCATTACGTTTAGTATCTCCTACCCTTAAGGCTTGTCTGTGAATGAGAGGGGAAAGTCCTTCTGTTGATGAACTGGATAAACTCGTATGTCTCTTATCTAATGATGATGATAGCTGTTTAGAAGCTCAAAATTAAAATTATGTCTCAGTTGCTGCAGCCATCCTTAGTCTAGTTAGTTTTCTGGAATAATTATTTTCTCTACTATAAAGTACCTACACTTTTAATTTTATATCCTTATTATGTTTCTATTATATGGAACCATCTGAAATCCTTTTGTAAATTTAGAAGGTACATATGCTGAATGTGTGACCATCTTATAATTTTATGTATATGCTATTTCATTATACATGTTCATGAGAAAAAAAACAAGCCCTATTTTCATATAATTGGAGGAACGTATTTCCTCATCGGTCTCAATTATACCTTCTCCAGTTAAACACTGGGCCAGCTATAGATGATCTTTTAAACTGTTTTTAAGAAGATATGATTCTCATATGTCTAGCAAACATTTTTTTTTTAAATAAGAGCTTGAATTCTGCCTGTAAATCAACATCTGATATAAGGCAGGTAGTTTTAAAAGCATAGTGTGGGGGCGCCTGGGTGGCTCAGTCGTTAAGCGTTTCCCTTTGGCTCAGGTCATGGTCCCAGGGTCCTGGAATCAAGCCCCACATCGGGCTCCCTGCTCAGCGGGAAGCCTGCTTCTCCCTCTCCCACGCCCCCTGCTTGTGTTCCCTCTCTCACTGTGTCTCTCTCTGTCAAATAAATAAATAAAATCTTTAAAAAAAAATAAAAGCATAGTGTGTACTTGGCAGGAAAATTCAGTGGTGAAAAGTAGTGCTTTTAAATATTTTTGAAAAGTGTTTTGGTTACTGTTGCACTTTCTTGTATTTAAGTTGAGGAAATTGAAAGCCGTATGGATTCTGCTTCTGGGTCCTGGGTGCAGTAAATACTCATTAAGGCCAAACTAAATGGAAACTGCCAGTTACCTGAGGGACCTTTACAAAAAAAACAAAACAAAAAAAACAACAAAAACACAAAACCCAAAGAAAACTGAAACACAAAAAACTAGTAGGATTGTTGGATTAGCATTTTAAAAATGTATCTTTTTATTCTAAAACTTACATGAAATTAAATAGCTCATTAAGAATCCCTATAATGGTGAGGTAGAGCGCATGTCTTGGGGAACATAAAATTAGATGATCTATGGTAAGACATAATAGAGTGGCATATAAGAGTCTGAGAATTCAGGATTTCATTTGGTTTCCCTCATTTGTGAAGGATCTAATGGCTATCAGTTCCATAAAAATAGCTAACTCTATTTTTTGGACTGATCTTTTGAACTTTAAAATTTTGAAGTTCCATGAAATCTTGCTCTTGTCTTGTTTTTTTTTTCCACTGGTGCATCTTGAATGCCTTGAAAAGTGAAATTAGCTGCTCGTTAAATATTTTTCAACTTTTAAAAATTAGAGCCATAATAAGGTATCCTTAATAATTTGCTTTTATTTCTTTTCCTCTTCTTTATTTTCAAGCTGAGGGTGGGGAGAAATAGCAGTTCAAAGATTTTACTCTTTTGTGAATGGGTTTTTCAGTCTTTGTACTGAATCCTTGGCCTAAGTGGAATGAAACCTTCATGGGCATTTTAGGTACAAAGGTCCTTTAAAACATGAGGTGCACTGCAAAGAGCAGTTTCCCAGGGCCGCAAAGTGAGTTTTGGAAAGCAGAGCCTTAGATTTGGTGGAACCAGAATAGGTTTTGCAAATCAGTCTTTATAATAATAATAATAATAATAATAATAATAACAATGGTGGGTTAATCTTAGTATTACCAGATTCAGTGTGATTACTCGAAAATACAATTTTCTCTGTAGATATTTCTCTCTCCAACCCAAATTAGATTAAAAATATGCCAGGAGTCATAGAAGAAAAACATATATAGCCCCCCCCACACACACACACACACAAAAATGGCTATCCTCTTATTGCAAGATAGTAGGTGGATACAAGAAGCAAGTTAAGTTGTGTTTTTATGTAGTAAATCAAAGATGATCAGTTTAAGCAGACAGCGTCTGAAATTGTTGTGAAAAAATAGACAAGTGCAAAAATGACAGAATTTACCAATGGGTAAGATAATGCATACCCAAGGAAATGACTGATCTTAAAATAAATGTTAATTGCAAAACAAGATGCTGTCAAATGCTCTGTATTAGTAATCTATTGCTGCATACAAATTATCCCAAAACTGGGGTGCCTGGGTGGCTCAGTCAGTTAAGTGTATGACTCTTGATCTCAACTCAGGTCTTGATCTCAGGGTTGTGAGTTCAAGCCCCACACTGGGCTACATGCTGGGCATGGAGCCTACTTAAAAACAAAACAAAACAAATTATCCCCAAAACTTAGCAATTTAAAGCAGCGAACATTCATTATCTCTCACATTTTCTGAGGGTCAGGAATATGGTAGCAGTATACCTGGGTTGTTCTAGCTCAGCATCTTTTATGAGGTTGCAGTCAAGAAGATCTGCTATCAAGCTCACTCTTATGGCGGTTGAAAGGCCTCCGTTTCTCTGTGGCTGTGGCTAGAGCTTTCAGGCCTTCATAACATGGGCCTCTCCATAGGTCTGCTCACAGCATGGCCACGGGCTCCCCTGAGTGAGTAATCGAAGAGAGCGTGACACCACAGTGCCTTGCCCCACCTAGTCCGTGAGTTGTGCATCATCACTTCTGCCTTATTTTGTGTGTGAGACATGAGACACTAGTCCAGCCCGCACTCAGTGGGAAAGGGTCACTCAGGAAGTGAATACCTGGAGGTGTGGGGATCCTTGGGGCACCTAGGATTTAACTAAGTCAGTCAGGAAAAGTCAACAAGTCAAAGAGAGTCTTAGCTGACCTGGAGTTTATACTGAGGAGAATAATCCCCTTCTATTCATATTGATACTTAGCTCCTTTTGGAGCAAAACAAATTCCTTATAAAACACCAGTAGTAACAGTTATGGATTACTGAATCCTTTTATAATCCTTACTTAATTTTTCAGAACCCCTTCTAGGGTGAGGGAGGCACTGCTCTCCTTATTTCAGAGATTGGGGAACTGAGGCCCAGACTGTTCAAACGGCTTAGACAGGCCACATATTCAGCTTTCATCCCAAAGTGTCTGCTCCCCGCCTCTCTTTTTACCCTCTTTCTCTTCTTTCCTCCAAAGAATGATTGTAGTTACTTTCTCTTTTATAAAACACAATTTAATTTTTCCCTTTCAGCCTTATCTGAAAGAGCTGATTTTTTAGATGCTTAATTGAAAAGTTTAAAACACTGTTCTTATAGTATCAATAAAGTTGTTAGCCACTTTTCTGCCAGCAGTAAGAGCCCTTTTTGCTATTTTTGTAACTGGGTGAGGTCTGATTTCTCCAAAATTGTGCCATACTGTGGTTAGCCATAGTCTACAAGAGGAAAATAGATTTACCCTTCTTTAAAATCATTGGTTTTCTAAGAAATATGCTATTTACTATACCAAATCTGAGTAAATCTTTCTGGGACAAAATGCAGTGGTCACTTTGATATCAGACAAGGCCAGTTCTCTTCCCCACTAAAAATGCAAAACATCAGGCCTTCAGATCTTTGGTATCTACCTTTTTATACATTTATTTCTTGAGGAGATTTGATCGTGGTTTTGGTGTTAATCGTATCCACATTGGTGTTGAAGGATTCATTCTGTGTGAGTGTTTTGCTAAATTCATGCAAACCTATCAACTTTGCCTATAGAATGTCCTGACTTTGACTTCACTCAAATATAGTATTTTAATAGTCATGTCTTTAAGTTTTTATTGAATCTCAGTGCTTACTTTACTTGCATTACATATTCCTATAACCCATTTAACCTTTTCTCTCAAAGGTCCTGATAACACGATAGTGTCGAGTGAGGAGTTATTTTGATTCTTTTCTTTTGAATGTGTATAGACTGAGACTTATAGAGTGTTAAAGTCCTTTAGGAATGACTGCTCTCTAGGAAAGATAGATACTTTTTATATTGTTTAAGAAAAACCACTGGGGGGGGGGGCGCCTGAAGTGTCTGCCTTCAGCTCAGGTCATGATCCCAGGGTCCTGGGATCAGCCCCGCATCCGGCTCCTTGCTCCGCAGGGAGCCTGCTTCTCCCTCTCCCACTCCCCCTGCTTGTGTTCCTGCTCTTGCTATCTCTCTCTCTGTCAAATAAATAAATAAAATATTTAAAAAAAAAAGAAGAAAGAAAAACCATTAGGGGTAAATACTGAATTTTTTTTTTAAGATTTTGTTTACTTACTTGAGAAAGAGAGCACGGGTGGGGTGAGGGACAGAGGCAGAAGCAGGCTTCCCGCTGAGCAGGGAGCCTGATGTGGGGCTTGATCCTAGGACTCTGGGATCCTGACCTGAGCAGAAGGCAGATGCTTAACTGACTGAGCCACCCAGGCGCCCCCTGAATTTTTTACACTCTGTATATTCTAGTTAAATGAGTATATCCTGAGTTATCCTTTGTGGGAGAGGGTTGTCCTTGAGTGGGTTCTCAACCTCTCCATAGTTTAAAATCTTGATGTATTTTTTTCACAAAACAATCAAATGATGACATTAAGAATTTTTTTTTCTTCAGAGATTTGAAAGAGAACTCCCCAACTGCCTTCAGTGGAAGGACCAAGTTTACGATTTGTTTCAGATTTTTGTCATCTTCAAGTGTTAGGAGGTTAAAGGTGAGCATGAACAATTCTGGGAGCTCAGAGGACCAATGTGATATGTAACTCTACACGTTTTTTTTATTGTTGTTTTTGTAATATTTTGACTGCCTGTAGATATTCACCCAAAGAAATGTATTTTTTCTCATTCTTCCTCAGAGATTTATCTTTTTAGAATCCCAGCCTGGGAGAGAGGGAGGAGGGAAAAAAATCAGAAGCCAACAAATGGGCTGAACTGCCACAGGTGACCTCCTCAATCTCCTATAATCTCAGTTATTCCTCCTCAAGTTGCCCCTCCAGTTGATTTGTTTTTCAAGTCTAGAAAAGCAGCATTTGGGGTGGAAGAGAACATTTCCTGCTTGGCTACCTGACAGAGCCTGTTTCCCAGGTCTCCTCCCAGAGCCACAACAGGTGTCTCTACCTACAAAACACCTCAGCACAGGAGCTGTCCACAGAGTTCTGGGTAGGACACAGCTCCTCTGAGTGTCTCTGGGTGTGTGTCGTGGCTCTCCTGGATGGTTGCATGTTCTTTGGAAATGTACATGTTCCCTGGTTTTTCAGAAGTGCTTCTGGGCTAGTGCAATTGATGTTTGAACCTCAGACATTCTCTCTTGTGTCTAACAGCCTAGGGACTACATAATGTACAGTGAACGTGGTTGGGTGTTTTTCATCATCAAATACATCAGACCCTCTCTGAAAACACAAGCGGCATCAATTTCTCTGAATCTGGTTGATGCTGTTCAATTCTTGACCTGAGGTTATGGTTAGAATTAAATACATTGAGGCTTTATTGATGCCGGGTAGGGGAAGATCAATGATAATTCGTCAAATGTCTGAACGGGCAGATTTTTTTAAAAATGTATGTTACTTTCAATTAAGTACTGCAACCTGAGTTAACAAAATGTTGCTAAAGAGCAATCCTACCAGACCTTTTTATTGAATAGAAAAAATGATTTATATTCATCATATCAGTTATATGTAAATACTTCCGAAATGTGTTTAAATAGCTTATTCTCTTGAGTAGTTTAAATTTCCCTGTTATGATCTTGTTAATATTGATTCCTTGGTTAAATCAGCCGCCCTTCCCTTCTTTTTAAAGAAGGAGTAAATTCCAGTTCTTTGCTGTTAAAATTAGAATTAATGACATTTCACTATTCAATGGGCTATAATATCTCAGTTCTTTGTAGGTTTCCAGTGCCCTTAAGATGGAAATAATTTAATGTCTGAGTATCAAACTATTCTAGAAGAATTTAGGATGATGCCTTTGTAATTTTCACGTGACAGGAAGTGGTTAAAAAGTCATCCATTCAAAAGAGAGTTCAATTTAAATCATGGCAATCCATTATTACTTAATTGACAGAAATGAAGGCAATTTTGATCAGAATAATTATAGTTTAATAAAATGGAAATACCTCTTTTTTCAGTACTTTTATTTGGGAAATAGTCACCAACAAGAATCTAATAACCCAATAGTACTTTAATTTGGGGGCTGTTTTAATGTTTGATCATTTGACATTTGATTCTGTACTACCCTTTAAAGGTAAAATTTATATATGTTTTAGTTTTGAAGGAAACATCGTGGGTAACTTCTAAGATTGAGCTTAGCAAACTACATTTTTCAGAGATAGGATGATAACCTTCAATATCCCGCTGCTAAGTAGAAGAGGCTGCCTGGGAGCTGTGTTCTGGTGGGAGATATGGAGCCTGCAGTCTGCTAACCCCTCCTACATCAGCACTCAAAGGGTACTTTCAGCGTTTAACTTCTACATTTATTTCAGTTCTTCTAGCAACAAAAAAAGTGTTTGTGGGTGTTTTCATCTTGAGAAAAGCTTTTACTTCTGGCTATTTTCTCTGTCGGGGGTCTTTAGAGACCTGAGCTTTGTTGATAGTGCCTCAGTCTGGCTGGTGGGTAAGAGGGATTCTATGCTTACTTGGTGCTATTACATTTGGATTTTGAAATTCACTGCCTGCCAGCTCTCAGTACCTCAGGTGAATATCAAATAATGTCCCAATAATTTAAAAAATGTTTTTGAGACTCAGTAAGGAATTCAGGTTATTTCAGTTTGGAAGAGGATTACCTGAGCACCTACTATGTGTTTAGCCAGAGTGCAGGGCACAGAACGTAGGACACAGAAGAAGCCAGCCCTCAGTCTCCACATTAATGAGCTAGGCTCTAAAGAGTCTTCTCTTATTCTTTCCAAATTCACAGAAGCGAACGATGAGGAAACTGCTGCTTTTGGCCCTTACCATCCCCATACCAGCTTAATGTGTTGCCATATTTCTGATTAGTCAAGAATACTTTTCAAATGTCTGTGGTGTGTTAAGCTTGGGAGGGAACAGGACTCAACCTGAAATTGAACCAGACTCTGTCCCGTGTGCCTGAGTGCACCCCTGGTTTGTGCAGTAGGTTTACCTTCCACATTACACTTGTTTTAAAGATTTATTTATTTCAGAGAGAGAAGGAGAGGGAGAATATGCAAATGGGGAGGGGGCAGAGGGAGAGGGAGAGAGCGAACCTCAAGCAGACTCCCCACTGAGAGTGGAGCCTGACATGGGGCTTGATTCCACAACCCACAAGATCATGACCTGAGCTGAAATCATGAGTCGGATGCTTAACCATCCAAGCCACCCAGGCGTCCCCCACATTACATTTTCTCATTACTTACTCTCAGGTATTCAGCCACACTTACACGTGAGGCATTGGCCTAATTGTTGTAAGAAGTACAAAGGTAGATAAACCACAGAACCTGCCTTTGCCTGGAAGTGAAATTAGCCTGTAGTTCCTGATCACACCTGTCATGCGGGGGGACAAGGTCCAGATGCACCCTCATGGGGCAGGGAGTACACTCACTGGGTGTTGTAAAATTTGTTGTGGGCCCTGGGAAACTGGCAACAGGGTGATCCCCTTGAAGATGTAGCTATAAGGTCCCCTCCTGTGTAAGGCTCGCCCAGCTCCTTCTGAAATGTTCCCACTCAGGTTTTCGCTATTCCCTCAGCTGTCACCGTCTGACTGCAGAGTTATCTGTGTGCACAGCAGGCTGGTCTGATAGTCTGTTCACTGTTCTAGGAAGGAAATAGTGACTTACCCATGGTGTGTGCCCAGCCATCACATGGGCGGTGCTTGCTAATGGTTAAAGTGAATTGTGTCTGATTTTATCCTGGTTTAACTTTAGTAACTAAAATTCTCAGGGAATGGTACATTCTGATAAACTAAGTGATTGATGGTTAATCAGAAAATCCTTTCTTTGGCCTGCACTGTTGAAAACCTTTCTAAAATTTTAGACCTCACCTTATTGAGGAGAGGTCTAATATTTTTGTAATAAAATTAATTTAGAATAACTATTAATATTGTTCAACTAGAGAAAGTATAAGGAAGTGATTCTCAGTGTGGCCTTTTGACCATCAGCATCACCTATGAACTTGTTAGAAATGAAGATTTTGCACCATAGCCCAGACCTCCTGAATCAGAAATTCCCAGGTGGGTCCAACAGTCTGTGTTTTAACAAGGCCTTTAGGTAATTCTGATGCACTAAGTTAAGAGCCGCTGGTATAGGTCAGTTGTTCTGAACCCTGGATTCATAGTGTAACACTTGGGGAGCTTTAAAAAATGCAGCCCCTGAGCCCACTCCCAGAAATTCTGATTCATTTGGTCTGGGGTAGGCCTAGCACAGCTATCTTTTAAGTGCCCCTGGGCGATACTGACGTGCAGCCAGAGCTGAGACCCAGTGATGTAGGGAGTGGAATTACTCACATGATCATCTGCAGCTCTCTTAATAAATCCAGGGGCACCTGGGTTGCTCAGTTGGAAGAGCATGCAACTCTTGATCTTGGGGTTGTGAGTTCAAGCCCCACGATGGGTGTAGAGATTACTAAAAAATAATAATAAATTTTTAAAAATCCAAAATAATGCTTCTTTCTCCTAAAGAAAAATTTACAGTTGTGTTTTGCTTAATCTGGGTTTCATTGAGCAGGCAGTCCCCACTTTTCATGGCATTGCATTAATAAAAAAGCAGGTGTTTTAAAGTCAGTGGTATTTTCCCACAGGAACAATGTAATATTTGGGTGTTAACTTCCTGATCAAAGCCTTGGCATCAAATAAATCATAGATGGGACCAATAACATGTCATAAAATCAATGATACAATAATTATAAACCTCTATGGTCATTTAAAATCATAAAATTATCCTCCAAGTCCATAAAATCATCATAAATGTGGTGTGCAACCTAGGATCACCCCAGATGTCTCAGTGCTGTAGAAAAATGCGTGTGGTCATAGGAAACAGAGTTTCCTGAATCTATTATGTAATAAATATTCATTAACACTATTTGTATGCACTCTTAGAATTTGGAGAAGAAAGATTCACATAGTCTAGGTCTCTCAAAATGTCCAAGGATGTCTTGAATGGATGCCTTTTCTCCCAGTCGACTGACCAGGAGTAAACTTGGAGGTGGATAAAAATACAGGGACCTAATCATTGTCTGCTGCTGTTGGAGGTGGTGGTAATGTGGGTGTTTCTATCCCTGAAAAGCTCTTTTTAATGAAAGGACTGATCTGAGATCTCTTCTCTTGGTCTTACTTAGTTCCTTCAAAGTTCTGCCTATCAGCAGAAATAGAAAGGTAAGAGAATAAATGATGTGATCAATACACTTCACACTTGACTGAAAAACCATAAATTTTTATATCATTAGGGCCTGCTTTTTAAGGGAGGAACTTCAGATGTTCTCTTTGGGGTGGCCCAGTTTGGTATAGGCTTGTGAGAGTATGGGCAAGCGGTGTGGAGGAAGGAGTGCTGGACTTGGAACCAGTTTAATCCAGCCGTGCTCCTTCCTACCTGCGTGGCTCTTGATAGGACACTTCTTTTTTTTTTTTTTTTTTTTTTTTGAGTTTCCTCTGCTTTCCTGTAATGTGAACATGAACACACCCTATTCCCAGAATTGTCAGGGATGAATTGGTTAATAGAGATAATTGTACCCAGCAAGGGACGCTTTCCATAAAGGTTACTTTAAGAAGTTGAAATATTTTTAAAGATTTTTTTTTTTTTTTTAAAGATTTTATTTATTTATTTGAGACAGAGAGAATGAGAGAATGAGAGAGAGCACATGAGAGGGGGGAGGGTCAGAGGGAGAAGCAGGCTCCCTGCCGAGCAGGGAGCCCGATGCGGGACTCGATCCAGGGACTCCAGGATCATGACCTGAGCCGAAGGCAGTCGCTTAACCAACTGAGCCACCCAGGCGCCCAAGAAGTTGAAATATTGACTGGGGAAACAGACATGAGGAAGTCTATCTGTATCTTGCTCCTCTTGACCCTGGAGTAGAAAGCTTGCTTCGTGGTAGGTACTCAAGCAGATAGAGTTCTGGGAAGCTAGGGAAAATAGGGTGCAAATCCTTCCTGAGAAAGACAATAATAATGGCCATAGCCTGGGTCATTAGGAAAGGCCCAAGAATGGCTGGGATTTGGAGTGTGTTACTGTCTCACTTGTAGCCAGGTCTGCATTTTGACTCTGAATGCCTTGTCAGTTAGGGATCTTGGTGACTGTATGTTGCTCAGTAACTGAAGGGTTGTTTGGACCAAACTATTGTTTCAAACTTTTCCTGGCGGGTATTCCCTGTTGATACTGAACTCAGTGCTGTGCATTGAGACCAACTTCTATAAAATAATCACAAGTTCACAGTGAGAAATCAAACCACAGTGACTTAGAGCATACAGATACTACACTCTAAAAAATTCTAAGGCAATTACCAAATAAATGTGCTACTAGGGAAGATTATTGCCTATTATATTACATTAGTCTCATTGATTTTATTAAATTAGTCTCAGTGATTTTTTTTCTAGCTCAGGGGTTCTCCTTGCCCTTGAAATTTGTTTTTCAAGAATACACGAAGTTCTTTAACTAGAAACAGTTCTTTAAGCTTTAATATGATTGGTTATTCAAACAGAAGTAAAGGAAAGTAAAAATGGTGAAGGAATTGGGGCGCCTGGGTGGCTCAGTTGGTTAAGCAACTGCCTTCGGCTCAGGTCATGATCCTGGAATCCCGGTATCGAGTCCCACATAGGGCTCCCTGCTCAGCGGGGAGTCTGCTTCTCCCTCTGACCCTCCTCCCTCTCATGCTCTCTGTCTCTCATTCTCTCTCTCTCAGATGAATAAAATCTTTAAAAAAAAAAATGGTGAAGGAACATAATAATTCTCTAAGTTTTTCCATAGATTCCTAGAACCCACAGAATCCATAGACTTTAGGGATTGTCTAGACAACTCTCCTCCCACTGTCTCCTTTGTGCTCAGTGAGGTCAACAGTGTTACCTTGGGCATTAATACAGAGTCATCCTCCTCACTATCATTGCTATGGTTTTTCTTCTACCTAACACAACCCCTAAAAGAGATCTTAGCTTAAGCTAAGTTCAGGAACAAAACATTCAGTATTTTTATTTTCTTTTTTTTAAGAATTCACCAACCAAGATGATTTAGTTTCTTCTGTTTCCTTTGAGACACATTTCAAAATAGCACTGGTATACCATATGATCCAGCAATTCCATTTCTGCGTATGTACCCAAAATAAAAGCAAGAACGCGAACAGATATTTGTACACCTATCTTAATAGCAGCATTATTCACAGTAGCCAAAATGTGAGAGCAGCGTAAATGTCCATTGACAGATGTGATGTATACAGGCAATGGAACATTTTTCAGCCTTAAAGAGGAAGAAAATTTTGACACATGCTGTAACATAATTGAACCTTGAGGACATTATGTTAAATGAAATAAGCCAGACACAAAAAGTCAAGTACTGAATGATTCCACTTATTGTGAGGCACCTAGAGTATTCACATTCATGGAAACATAAAGTAGAATAGTAGTTGCCAGGGGCTGGGGGGTGGGGTAAGGGGAGAATGAGGAATTACTGTTTAATTGCTACAGAATTTCAGTGAAGAAGAAGAAAAAAGTCCTGGAGATGGATGGTGGTGATGGATGCCCAGTAGTGCAACTGTATTTAATACTGTCGAACTATATACTTAAAAATGGTTTACAGGGCTCCTGGCTGGCTCAGTGGAAAGAGCATATGACCCTTGATCTTGGGGTCATGAGTTTGAGCCCCATGTAGGGTGTAGAGATTACTTAAAAATAAAAACTTTTTAAAAATGGTTTAAATGGGGGCGCCTGGGTGGCTCAGTTGGTTAAGTGACTGCCTTCGGCTCAGGTCATGATCCTGGAGTCCCTGGATCGAATCCCACATCGGGCTCCCTGCTCGGCAGGGAGTCTGCTTCTCCCTCTGACCCTCCCCCCTCTCATGTGCTTGCTCTCTCTCATTCTCTCTCTCTCAAATAAATAAATAAAATCTTTAAAAAAAAAAATTTTTTTTTAAATGGTTTAAATGGTAAATTTTATGATACACACACACACACACACACACATATTCACAATAAAAAATGTTTGGAAAAAGGTGATCTTCCAAATAAAGTCAAGACTTTGAAAGGCTTTAAAAAAAACAACCACCACCACCCTGAAGGAAGGGAACTGGCTGAATGAGATGGTAAAGTCTGGTGGGAGGAATGCTGGCCTGGGCTCTACTTGTTCTGCCATTCACCAGCTCTGTGCCCTACCCAGCTGGCCATTAGTTTTGACATCAGTAAAGTGAGTGTGGAGGCTCGTTCCCATCCAGCCTTCCTGCCTGCTTTAGAATTCTGGGAGTCACAAGTCCTTCGGAAAGAAATACTTTCTCAGGAACTCCTGTCCATATGAAGATACGGAGCCAGGCACACCTGCGATTTGAGGGCAGCCCAGTTCTCTAGAACTTGTTCTGACCAGCCCTTGACTCAGGCACATTTGAAAATAGACTAATCATTTTATTTTATTTTTTTTTAAGATTTTATTTATTTATTTGACAGCAAGAGTGGGAACACAAGCAGGGGGAGGGGGAGAGGGAGAAGCAGACTCCCCGCTGAGCAGGGAGCCTGATGTGGGGCTCCATCCCAGGACCCCGGGATCATGACCTGAGCCAAAGGCAGACACTTAACCGACTGAGCCACCCAGGTGCCCCAAAAATACAGTAATCATTTTAACCTGTCCATCTTGCCTCACTGCTCTAGAGGCAGGAGCAGACCTCCAGAGTTGTTGGATTCCAGAGCTATATTTTAGTGTCCTGTACCTGCTTTGACCCCAGGCCCAGAGACAGGGGCTGTTTCTCTCAGTGCTTTTGACAGAGTGATTGTGGCATCAAAAGTCAGTTTCTGCCTTCAAGGATGGGGGCTGTTCCTCCCGAATTGCCTTTATTTTCACTCATCTATGGAAAAGGTTCTCTCTTACCTGGGCTAGTATATCAGTCACGTAAAAGTTGTTTCTTTTGGCTTTGGAGCATATAGTTTTGTAAGAAGTTAATCCTTCCCCTCAGGTTTCGTGTAGGCTCATGTTAGCAGAGCTTTGCTTTTATTAAGCACACACAGGCTGAGTGGCAGGCTGCAGCTTCCCTTTAGCACATTGTGAGTGCCGTGTGCGGGCAGCATGTGGATATGTTGTGTGAGAGGAGGTACCCACAGCCTGGCATGAAAACTAGAGGCCATTGACTGGGCTGGTTGCTTGTATGGATTATCTCCCATCTCTCAATAGCCCTGTGAGGCGTGGTGGCAACTTTATTCCTCAGAAGAGAAGATTGAGAGGTTCGGGGAGACTGCCACTCTCCCAAGGCCACCAGCAAGAAAGGTGACAGACCTTAGATCTGAGCTTATATCTGTCTGACTGCAAAGCCTATATATATAGTCTTTCTGCTATACCACACTTCATAATATAGAAAGACATATAACTGTGCTACTTGATAATGTAGAACTGAAAGATTATCTCTAATAAGGCAGTAATAGAATCACTAGCTAGTTCTGTTTGTAATTTTTCTCCCCATAAGGCTGAGATCTGACCAGTTTGTGACTAGTGAGCCATGTTTGTGATAGCTATGACCAAAAAGTAGAACAATTCTTCCATGTCCTTGTATCTTAGGACAATAGAATATCCTAGCTGGGATAGAGGAGGAAGTGCTGTAGCTGCTTAGGAGAAGGTCTCAGGTGGTTCAGAGCTATCCTAGGAGTCTAATGCTGCTAGTTCTTCATAGGTCTATTTATGGTGTCTTTTAGGAATGCTTATGGTGTGACCAGATACTCTCATTTTGTTTGCACCTGTGTATTTCTAAGTAATAGTGGCTCTTACTCCATCTATTTTTAACTTCTACTCTAAGTCTGTAATTTATTATAGGATAGTACTTGGAATTTATCTTGCCTTCCTGTTCCACTCATTAGTCATTCATTTAGACTCTAACAAGTCAAGATGAGATATAGAAAGAATGCTACTTGATGTTACTGGTTGAGGGTGTGTTCCCTTTGTGTGTCCCTTCTCCCCTCCCCCCAATATTTTTCCTAAGGCTAATGTATCTGACACATAATTTGTTTCCATGGATTAATTTGATAAATAGATGAAGGAGCTTGCAGTTTATAGAGAATCACTGTTTATGTCTTTGATAACATCTGTGTTAAATGAATACATAATGCAATTTATTTTAACTTTTGGGACTGGAGAAAAAGAATAGGTACTCAATTCCAAAAATAGACTTTTATTCTGTATATCTGCTGTCTTGGGAGGGGTCATAATTTGATGGTGTTTGAAACCAATAAAGTAATGATCTGCTTTTTAACAGGATTTGCTATAATTTGATGGGTGATTTCTCTGTGACTGTGCATTCAAGCTGATAGCAGCAATAGTAATATCTTTACTATTCCACTAAAGTGGAATTCAGTATGAGAAGGTGCATGTGGGTTTAATGAGGTTCAAAATTAAGGTGTAGCCACTCCTGTTCTTCAAATACTCAAATGATCCATGTCATATATAGGAATATCATACCCACCCCCGTCTTTCCTTTTCCTATTTTCCCACCCTAGGAGGCCCCCATTATCAGAGGTGCCCTTTATTTCTTTTCTTCCACTTCTGCCTGAGCAATGCTCCCGAAGGAGGAGAGAAGAGAAATTAAGAATGGGGGGCCTGTTCCTGGAACTATATGGCATCCTGTTAGAATTTTTTTAGAACATATTTCTCTGGGGCGCCTGGGTGGCTCAGTCGGTTAAGTGTCTGCCTTCGGCTCAGGTTATGATCCTGGAGTCCCAGGATCGAGTCCCACATCGGGCTCACTGCTCAGTGGGGAGTCTGCTTCTCCGTCTGACCCTACCCCCTCTCGTGCACTCTCTCTCTCTCACTCTCTCTCTCAAATAAATCTAAAAAAAAAAACAAAAACATATTTCTCTGTAGAAATGATATTATGGAAATAATTGGTTATATGATACTTTAAGCTCATAATGGCTAGTTAAGATACTTAGGTGCATTTAAAAATCACCATTCTGTTAAGTTTTCCATGGTCTTCTCTCCCTTCTTCCCACTTTTACAGTCCTACCTAGGATGAACCTCCTGGTGAGCTGCTGGGTCCTGTGAAAGCTGGGCCTCCAGCTGATGTCAGCTCGTTCTGAGGTGCACCTTGGGATGCACCTGTATCTGTGTGTCGGCAGCTACCAGTCTGGTGCCTGGCACGGAGGACATTCTAGCCAGTTCTTGCTTAATTAGGTTGAATTTAAGGAAGAAAAACGTTTGCATTCTCTATTTTATCCTCATTAGTTTCTCAAGAACTTTCTTATGTAGAACTCATCAGCATGGGAAGTAGGACATGCAGTTGGATTTATTCATTGACCCCTTTATTTACTTACCAAACATTTATTGATCACCTATAATGTGCTGGGAACTACCAGGCTCTAAAAGCATAACAGTGGACCTGTACCGTTCCATTGCCTGCTCTCTTGGAGCTTAGAGTCTGGTGGGAAAAAAGAACCATCATCAGGAAGGCCCTCACTGGGTCAGGTGGGGACTGTTCCTAGAAATACATAGACTGCTATTTTAGAAATACATGGATGAGCTTTGAATAAGCCTATGTGTCTGATGGCAAAATCTCTTTTCTTAAATATTAGTATTGAAAAGTGACTTTTACAATTATTCAGAATTGTGCTTAAAAATAAATTAATGAAAGATACGATGTGGGCAGTTTGTTTTTACATAGTGTTTGATTAGAGTAATTCTCATTTACTTTCTTTTTAAATGAAGTCTTAAAGTAGTAATCTGAGATATTAACTAATAAACTTTTCCAAATACTCTGCTAGCAAATTATTAATTTTCTGAGTTTTCTATTAAGGCAAGTGATCACTTTTCCTTGTGCCTGGTGACTAATTCAGTTGCATATTATTTCTATTCATAGTTCCCCAATCTTAGGTAAAACTGAATAGATTTAATGGTGAATAGCTTCATCAGTTTCATATGGGTAAAAACAGAAAAACATGAAAAATAAAGTTAAGAAAATCATAATACAAAGCCAGCAAGATAAAGGGTGGCCAGGTTGGAAGAAAGTGAAATTTTTTCTTGATATTCTTTCTGTGATGCAAGATTTCTTTCCATAGATTAGTATAATTTATTCAAGCTATTTGAAGAGATTATATTCTTAACAGTTCCCGTAAAGTTCTTTATTACGTACAGTCGGAAGCCCAGTCACCTCTTCACACTTGTTACTGTGAGTGACTGCTCTATAAAATGTAGAGGGGCTTTCAAGATAAACATAATTCTGTTGGGGGACTTTAGGGGAGCTTCTGAGACTATGGATAAACAGTACCTCATGTCAGATCTGCCTGTGTTAGGGATTCAAGCACACCTGCTAGCAAAGAGGTTTAACCTAGTTTCTCAGATAAAAACTTGAGGTGGAAGAAGGCTGAGGAACCATCCAGGGTGAGCTGAGGAGGTGTTACCTTCAGCCTACTTTCCCTGGGATGATGCATTTTATCCTCAGGTCAGTCAACTTCCTAGGCCCGTGTATTAAAATTCTTGGTTGCAGGGTGTCTGTGTGGCTCAGTCGATTAAGCGTCTGCCTTCAGCTCAGGTCATGATCCCGGGGTCCTGGGATTGAGTCCCGCATCAGGTTCCCTGCTCAGTGGGGAGCCTGTTTCTCCCTCTCCCTCTGCTGTTCTCCCTGCTTGTGCTCTCTCTCTCTCAAATAAATAAAACCTTAAAAAAAAAAAAAAAAAGATTCTTGGTCGCGAGTAACAGAAACTCACTTCATCTAGCTTAAGCAAAAGGGGGGATTTTTTTGCTTACTTAACCACCCTGCAGAATGAGCTGGAGTGAAGTGGGCTTTAAGGACCTTCAGAATGAGGGACTTGAACACAGCTGTAGATCTCTGTTTGGCTCCTTCCCTCTTTCTTGCCACCTTTTGTCTCTATCTAGCTTCATTTTTTTCATATCTCAGATGGGCTTTCTTTACATGGAAGGTAGTACCACATTCAGTGCCAACCTGTAGATGTCTTTAAAACCTGTGATCTGGGAGGAAACAGCTTAAGTTCCCTCCAGTTTAAGTTTGAAAAATCCCAGGGAAGAATTCTGATTGACCTGGCTTAGGTCCTGTGCCTTTGACATTTGTACAGACAAAGGGATAAGGTATATGATAGGCTTGGCTTGTGTCCCATGCCCAGGGAGGTCACACAGACATTGACCTGCAGGAATCGTTACAAATAGCCAGAGCTATTTCTTGCTTTTTTAGTCCATATGAGGCCCAGTTCAAAGAACTAGTTAAGATTCTTTCTCTAATTCGTTGAAAATCATTTGAAGTCTTTTGTTGTTGTTGTTTTTGTCAGGTTATGGACTTTACACCCAGCTAACCTGTAGGCTCCTCTTTGATTTGACTCTGTTTTCACAAGAACACAGACTAGCAGCCTGTGCTGTAGTGTGTTTTTGAGAATGGTAGTTGATTGACTAAATGAATACCACTGGAGTAAGTATATTGAGGCATAGAATCATAAAACTCAAGTGGTGAAAGAGATCTAAGATTCCTTCTACCTTTAAAAGTTTCACCTATATTATGGGGTCTCCAAAACACAAAGAATCTGGAGATAAAAGAGGGCGAGCACTTATAAATGTTCCGCCGGTTCTGGGAACAGAGGAGAGTGACGAGAAACGTGCTTGCCCTTGTGGACCTTACATTTACCTAAAGAAAAATCTTAACAGGCTAACTAAGGATGCCACATTTCTTTGATTTTTGGCTGAAATCAGACTAGTTTAGAGCTTGTCTTTTGAGAATGAGTTGACCCATGAACAGAGCTGAAGCTCTGATTGCCAGTATGTATCTTTGAATAATTGTTTAAGAAGCAAAACAAATTATTAGTGAATGATGTTTGTTTAGCAGATAAAATCTTTTGAAATTTGGCATCTGTTGGAGAAAATAAATTAAAAGAGTTCTTGGGGGTGAGAATGACTAAGAGCTCAGTCTTTGAAACTGACAAACTAGGACTCAAATCTGAGTGCTCCGACTTGGTAACTCAGGCAGGTTGCTAAAGCTCTTCCAGCCTCACATTCTTCAGCTATAAAATGAAGATATCTATTTTTATGGCTTTTTGGTGAGTATTAAGTGAAAATTAAACAGTTATTTTTAAATAACTTTTTCTATTGTGGTAACATATACATAATATAAAGTTTACAGTTTTAACCATTTTTAACTGTACAGTTCAGTGGTATTAAGTACATTCATATTATTGTGCAACCATTACCACCATCCATCTCCAGAACTCTTTCATCTTGCAAAACTGAAACTCTATACCCATTAAACACTAACTCCTCATTCCCCTCTCCACCCAGCCCCTGGCAACCACCATTCTACAAATAGTTACTTTTTTTATAAATGGTAAGATCTCAAGAAATGTTAGCTGTTATCCCTCTAGATCAGGCGTCAGCAAACCCTAGCCCACAGGCCAAGTTTGGCCAGCAGCCTGTTTTGGTAGGGTCCTTGAACTGAGAAAGATTTTTGTATTTTTAAAGGGTTGTAAAAACAAAATAATATGCCACAGAGTATGTAGCCCACAAAACCTAAACTATTTAATATCTGGTCCTCTATAGAACAGAAGCTGACCCCTGTTCTAGATCTGATGTATATATATATTTTATCATGGGGTCCTTAAAGAATCTGATTAAAAACGTGTGTGTGTGTGTACTTGTCCATGTATGTGGATGTACCCTTCCATGTATCTTATGGGGCTTATATGAACATCTATCTTAGACCATGAATTCTCAGTGGGGCCATGTTACCCTAACGCAATGAAATTGGTTCTTGGAGGAAAAGATCTTAGATATTATAATGATTTGCAGCCTTCCAAAGAGCCACAGTATATAAACAGATACACAGTATAGCTCTGGTATTAAATTTCTTGGGGAGAGGGGCTGGGGTGATTAGAGCAAATGTCTAGTTAGGTAGTTAGGCTTGTTAAGGAAGTGATAATGAATAAAAGTTTGAGGAACACTGCCCAACACTAAATTCTGGAAAGCAAGATGTGTGTCTTATTAGTCTCTGAATATACCAGCATTTAGAAGAGGATCTAGAATATTTTCTTCAGTCTGTTAAATTCGTTATAGCATAGTTGAATGAAAGAAGCCTCTGATCTGGTTCAGTGATCCATTCTGTCTAGAAATTGCTTTCACAACAAACTCTGCAGCACTAGAAATTTTTAAGTTCTTTTTAACCTTTAAGAAGTTTGTTAAATGAGGGGGTGCCTGGGTGGCTCAGTCGTTAAGCGTCTGCCTTCAGCTCAGGTCATGATCCCAGGGTCCTGGGATCGAGCCCCATATCAGGCTCCCTGCTCAGCGGGAAGCCTGCTTCCCCCTCTCCCACTCTCCCTGCTTGTGTTCCTCTCTCGCTGTCTCTTTCTGTCAAATAAATGGATAAAAGTCTTGAAAAAAAAAAAGTTTGTCAAATGATTAATCTTTCTGATACAACAAACGGATGCTTCTTGCTTATTAGGATAGAATTTTTCTTATTTTTTCTTACATTTGTTATTGACACAATAAAATGAGTGTAGGGGGGCGCCTGGGTGGCTCAGTCGTTAAGCGTCTGCCTTCGGCTCAGGTCATGATCCCAGGGTCCTGGGATTGAGCCCCAGATTGGGCTCCCTGCTCCGCGGGAGGCCTGCTTCTCCCTCTCCCACTCCCCCTGCTTATGTTCCTTCTCTCGCTGTGTCTCTCTCTGTCGAATAAATAAAATCTTAAAAAAAAATAAAATAAATAAAATAAAATAAAATGAGTGTAGGTATTAGAGTGTAAAGCCCTCTAACCTTAAACCTTCCTGTAAAGCTCCTCACAGTCAACTCTAAATTGGAAACGAAACACAGATATATCATTATTTTACTGGAAAAAATTAAGTCGGACTTAGAATATACAGATTTTGATAGTAGGCCACTGAAATGTTAGGAACTTAGGTCATCCTGATCTCGCCTCACAGGCAAGGGCTGTGTCTTACGTATCTCTGTGTATCCCCAGTACCTAGGACGTGGCGGGTGATTCGTGATTGTGTTTCTGGTTCTGGCTGTACTGGTGATGTTTCTGCACATGCCTCACTGTATCCTGGAGTTGTTTCTACTAGCAGGTTTTCTTAGCCCCACCTGTTCTCACTCACAGACCTATTCCGATAGATACGTTCCACCTGTCTCACTTTGGTCCCCGGTCCCAGCTGGTCTTTCCACCACTGTCGTAGAGTTTGATGATGATAAATAGCAGGGTATTGTTCAAACAGCCTTCATTGCCCAAGGGAAGTTTTCATGGCATAACAAATGCTAATGTAGTAGTGCCCAGCTTTGTGGTTGACTTAAGAATGTATGTGGTAGATGATACTGAAAAGGCAGAGCCAAACCAAGGATTCATGCCTTCTCTGGGCTGGGAGCTGGAAGTGGTATCTGGGGAGAGAGACCCTCCATTCCAGCCTGAGGCTCTGAGGGAACAGCCTGAAGATCCAACAGGCCAGTATTCCTCAAATATCTCCACTAATACTCCCCTTGGGAATCAGAAGCTATCCATCAAAAAGACCTCTGTGAACATAAACCTTGTCTCCTGTTACATTTTTTTTAACATTTCTGTGTCTAGCAATGCACTCCATTGTATATGTGTTTGCTTTCATATAAAGATATCAAAAAATAATATAAAACTTTACATGGAATTGATATTCCACAAGAATTAACATTCATCCTGTACCTTGAGCCCATCATTATGAAGCACTGGGAAGACTTACATCATAGATGGAGAAGCATAGCTAGGCTATCGGTTGGGCACAAACAGGTATTAGCCATTGTGGCCAGTCAGATAATGAGAGTTGAGGTGTTTCCACATGAAGTGATAAAAACCAAGAACTAGCTGCTGAGGCAGTGGCGTGTGGTTAGAATGACAAAGTGATAGCCCTCTGGCTCTCCCTGCTTTATGTCCCAGAGTTTGTAAATCAGCTGCTGTGGTAGAGTCTCTGGGAACCCTTTGTCCTGCCCTCAAAGATGAGAACTCCGTTTGGTGCCCATGGCAGTCACAGTGGCCCTGGGGCTCCTCATCACCTTAAGTCCTTCTGCACCTCTGCAGAGCCTCATGCAGCCCAGGGGAGGCCCACCACATTGTCCTTGCTGAGGGCCGGGGTGCAATTAGGCCTTCTCAGAGTAGAGGTATCATTCTCTTTTCAGTTAAGAGTCCAAATGTTCAGAAACCTATATATGTGAGGGGTACACTTATTGCTGTTCATGGAGCAAGAGGGTCCACTCTTGGTTTACAAGTATCCCACATGTCTCAAATTTGAATCAAATGTATGATAACCTCCAATCTTATAGTTATCCTTTTCTATAAACCTTCTTAAATGGCCTAGTTTCACCATGACATTTTAGTGGAATTAAACTTGAACTAAAAATTATGTAATTAATTACAACTACTAATTGAGTCAAGCCTGTAACTTGATAACACAAGGCCCACAGCTGACAGGTGGTTAAGCCCTACTGCATAATTTCTTCATATTTGTTCCTTAAGATAGGATTTAAAAAAATCTCGAGTTAGTGTATTGTTTGGTGACCAGGCTGGAAAACCAGTGACTTCCACCTTCCAGCTCTCAGCCTGAGGTCCTGGTCTGCCTTCATGGAGGCTCCCCTCTACAAAAGTCCTGCAACCCATGAGTCTTGTGCTTTGACATATTGTAGTCACTGTGTGGACATAGTTAGTCATGCAGCTATTTTCAGACAAGATCAGTGTAGCTGTGCCCCTTAATTTACATTCTGAGCTTCTGGTGATGGACTGAAATTACTAGGGAATAACCATTTCTTGATGACTACCTTGTAAGTGCCATGGCTTAGTGAAAAGGCTTCTTTCTCAAAATCAGTGTGTGATAATATAATTTTCTATATAAATGAATGTGAACTTTTTAAAAACATGGTACATTAGAGAAAGCCATGGTCAAAAAATTAATGCCAAGCAGAGTTGGTGAGTAAAATTTATTTCAAGACTATCTGAAGGAAGGGGGCGCCTCGATGGCTCAGTTGGTTAAGCCTCTGCCTTTGGCCCAGGCCCTGATCCTGGGGTCCTGGGATCCAGCCCCATGTGGGGCTCCCACTATAGGCCAAGCACCTTGCCAGCTACTGACAAGACAAAAGAATTATCTATCAACCTATCTATATACATATATAATACATATATGCATATATTTATGGGGCACCTGGGTGGCTCCGTCATTGGGCGTCTGCCTTCGTCTCAGGTCATGATCCCAGGGTCCTGGGATCGAGCCCTGCATCGGGCTCCCTGCTCCACAGGAAGCCTGCTTCTCCCTCTCCCACTCCCTCTGCTTATGTTCCCTCTCTTGCTGTCTCTCTCTGTCAAATGAATAAATAAAATCTTAAAAAAAAAAAAAAAAGACAATGTGAAGCAAACATAATGGTGTTGTTGGTCTCTTTGAGTGTCATTGTGGTAGAGAGGAAAGGGGATAGGTTTTGGAGTCAAACAGACCAATGTTGGAAATTAGCTATGATCCTAAGCAGGTTTTTCCAGGGTACAACCAGTTTTTACTCATTCAAAAGAAAGCTAGGGGGTAAGGCTAATAAGTCTCTACATCATTAAAAAGTTCCTGACATGTGAAGTTCTTGGCACATAGAGGGTGTTGTTAGCAGTCTTCCCTACTGGGGCATCTCTTCCATTCTTCCTTCCCCAAAAGAAGAAGGAAGGACTTGTCTTACTCTACTGAGTCAGGGTTTAAATTTAGCAAGATCCCAGAGTCAGTACATATATGTTTTAAATGGTTATGGGAAATGTGCCCAATATTTGAAATGAGCTGTACATGATTCATGGTTTTTAGCAATCTATATATTCTGCCCAATTCTAAAAAAGATTTTTTTTAGGCAGTTAATTCATTTCTTAGTCATACTATGAACTCCCAGGACCTTATCCCATGAATGCAGCCCTGGTTGGAGCTCTTTGTTGAGCCTTGAATGCTTCAAACCCACTAACCTCATTTTGCACATTTCCCCAAAACAGGCACACACATACATACACACAATTCATGACCCAGTTTGGGGGGCACAATGTTAAAACAAACAAAATTCTTAGAAAGTTGCGAGGTGCTTAAAATAGTTTGATTTTTAAATGGTTTAGGAGCTTTTCCCATAAGACGTGGCGCTTGCTGCTATAAATAGAGGCATGCATGTGTGTCCAGAGTATCCTCTGTAGTCCCAGTGCTTAAGAGGATCAAGAAGCTGGTTGTATTATCTTGATATCTAAAGTCCAGTGTGAGGGGCGCCTGGGTGGCTCAGTTGTTAAGCGTCTGCCTTTGGTTCAGGTCGTGATCCCAGGGTCCTGGGATCGAGCCCCGCATCGGGCTCCCTGCTCGGCGGGAAGCCTGCTTCTCCCTCTCCCACTCCCCCCGCTTGTGTTCCCTCTCTCGCTGTATCTCTCTCTGTCAAATAAATAAATAAATAAATCTTTAAAAAAAAAATAAAGTCCAGTGTGAGATTTTAACCTTGTTAACTTCATACTTAAAAAAAAAAAAAAAACTTCATAAAACCTGCAAGTCCAATTGAGACTATTTCACATGAGCAGTTATCAGATGTCTTGTCACTTTCCTTTCTTAAGAGCAAACAACTGGTTCCCCTCCCCCCATCCACTATTTGCATCATCATTAGGATTTTTCTAAGGGGCTTTGATAATTGTTAAAGCTGGGAGATGGGTACATAGTATCTATCTACTTTTATATTGTTTTTACATGTAAATTAGAGCAGATAAATTTTTTAAAACTCAGAATAGCCAGAATTCATCCTTCTTTATGAATGGAGTATGGTGGTAGTATTACTTTCTTCAGTCTCATCTCCTTGGGTTGTTCAAGGCAAGGTATTGGAAAAGAAAAGAAACTAAAAATAATTAGATATGAGATCCCCAAAGTGTACATATTATTGAATTCTAATATTTATCCTGAGAGTTTCCATTCTGAAGCGATCTAAGAACTGCTAGGAAATGTGGGTAAGAACCATATTTAAGTGTGGCGGCATGGCCAGTGTAGTGTAATTGAAAAGCAGAGGACTTGGCATCACAAACTGAGAGCCAAGGTCTGGCTTTGCCAATTACTAGCTAAACGGTCCTTGGGCACACCACCCAACCTTTCTAAGCCTGTTTCTTCAGCTATAAAACGAAGACAGTATGTGCTGTGCCTCTTAGGATTTTTTTTTTTTTTTGAGCTATTATTATACATAGACTGGTGAGTTATTCATTTAGCTAGAGTGCACCATCATTTGTTGAACTAGGGACTGGAAATATGCAGCAATAAAAGCAATCACATATAGAATGTATTCTCAAGTAGCTCATAGACAAATGAAGGGAATACAAAAATACACAGAAAACAAACACCACACCACTTTTTTTAAAAGATTTTATTTATTTGAGAAGGGGAGAGAAGGTGAGTGAGCATGTGCGCACATGTGCAAGCAGGGGGAGGGGCAGAGAGAGAGAGGGAGAAGCAGACTCCCCACTGAGCAGGGAGCCAGACGTGGGGCTCAATCCCAGGACCCTGGGATCATGACCTGAGCTGACAGCAGATGCTTAACCAACGGAGCCACCTAGGCACCCCCAAATACCACTTTTGAAGACATTTTTAAATAGTGCAAAATATGGCCAGTACCAGCTGAATGCACATGTTGAAGAAACAGTGAGAAAAAATGGTCCATCATATATGCAAACAGAACTAATTTCTAAATACCTGCAGTTTGTCACGGGTCTTTAAACTTCCTATCCCTCTTTCTATAGCCCTACTGTGATCATAATTTCTCTAGATAAACTCACTTGGTATGAGAAACTATATAGCTACTTAAAAAATATTTGTCCCACAAATGATACACGAATGCATTCTTCTTTCCATAAAAAGCAAATAGATCCTCCTTTAACTCCCCATCCCTATTCCCACTCACCTTCCTCCCTTTCCAAGTGTAACCATTGTTTCCTTTTGGTATCTGTTATTCTGTACTTTTTCTCTTCCTTTACACATGCATATATGTATCCAGAGAAAATACATGATGAAGCATCTGTTTTTCTTTTGTTTTGTTTTAAACAAGTGTTGTTACACTAAGTGGAACATCCTGCAACTTGCTTTTTTCACTCAACAACATGTCCAGGAGAACTTTCCGTGATCTGGCTCATTCCTTTTAACCTCCCTTCACTGTTCTGTCCTTACTGTTCACCACTTATATACTGATGGACAGTTAGATTTTTTCCAATTCCAAACAAGGCCGTCTGCACATGTTTGTATATCCCCTTTAAGCATATATGTAAATTCTTCATGTATTCTTAGGGTAGATATTGAGAAGTGGAATTGCTGGGTTGTAAATTATATACTCTAAAATTTGACTAGTTAATGGCAAATTGGCCTGCCAAATAAGATGAACACTATTTTTCACGCTTCAGTCTTTTGCCCAGCTCCTCGGAGTCAATTAAATAGGGAAAGGTTTGCAGAGGCTAGTGATGGTGGTCTAGAGTAGACTAGTGCTTCTTAAATTTTAATATGCAGACTAATTACCTGAGGGTTTTGTTAAAATGCAAATTATGATGCAGTTCGAAATGGGGCCTAAGATTTGGCATTACTTAAAAGCTCCCAGGTAAAACTCACACTGCTAATCAGGGACCACACTTTGAGTAGCAGAAATCTAGAGAACAGATCTCATTCCAGCTTGTTTTTACATAATACCGAAAGCTACAGTTTTTATGGGTGTGTGTGTCCATGCCTTAACACGTGACACAAGCATGTTTCCAGAGAAAGCTATGTTTCTCCATAATATTTAAACTCTGGCCCTAGAAGCCTAGACCTTTAAGTCCTGTGAACACACATGGCAAAATGTTGATGGTTGTTGAAACTGGGTGATGGATACATACAGGTTCTTTGTACTATTCTCCCTACTTTTGTGCAGAGCATTTTATAGACATGCTCATAATATAAACTTTAAAATAAAAAAAAAGATCCTTTGAAAATTGAGTTGCCCCTAAGAATTTTCACCTTGGCACATGCTACTATGCCTTTCCTAGATTTCCTCTGGTAGGTGATTGGAAAATATTTTGTGTTAATCAGTTAGTATATTTTGAGTCATGTGAGTTTTAATTTTAATATATCCAAGTATTTTTAGAAGTTTAAAAATAAGTGCAAAAAGAGCTTTGTTGTGTACTTACCTACCTTAGCAGCTGCAGTCGGATCCTCCTCAGCCTTCCTCATTCAGAGAGGATGCCATGAAATATGACTGACACCATGATCACAGCATGGGAGTGTGTGTGTGTGTGTGTGTGTGTGTGTGCGCGCGCGCGCGCGATAGCAAGATAGCACTGGAGGTACTTTGAGAGCCTCGAGGGTCAGAATGCTCATGTGCTGGTTTATTGGTGGTTACCTGGAACACTGTTGGCAGGATTTTGAGGTCTTTTTTAGGATTCAGCAGAAAAAAGCTCTGTGATTCATTAGCAATGTCTGTCAAGGTGTGCTGGATTGGAGAATGATAGCACAGATGCTGTCTGTGGTTGGGTGATGATGGCTCAGTGAAAGCACTTGTTTTATAGTTGAGAAAACAAGGCTCGTAGAATTTCAGTGATCTTGAACTCATACGTTAGTAGAAGAGCAGGTACTATATCACTAAGCCTCCTGATTCCTAGTCTAGTTCCCTTCCTGCCATTCCATCCTGATAATGGGAATCTAATTATGCTGAAGGGTATTTGCTTGTTGAAACAGCTTGGTAGAGTTGAAGGAGCCATTCACCTTTTAACTGGGTGATGTTGGGCAAATCGGTTAATCCTAAGGAGGAGTGTGGTTTCTTCTTATGGAGGTATCTCTCTTTTTACTTGAGCCACCAGGAAGCTCAGAGCTGAACTTGTACTTGTGATTCAACTCTCTGGTCCCCCTTGGCCTGCATAATTGTATTCGAATCCTCCTTTCTCCCCCAGTCTGCCTCTGTCTTCATCTCCTGATCTGATTCCATGTTTTCTTGCTCTGGTTTATTTGTTTCATTTTTATTTCTCTGTTTTATTATATGTCTTTACCATGAGCTGCCTCAAATATTTGTGAAACAGATGGTATATGAATAAAGAACATTGGAATGTTTGAAAAAGTTGTTATTGACAAGGCTGATGAGGATGAAAATAGTGTCCTAGTTCTGAGAAAATGTTGGTGTCTGTGGTATCTGGTCTCTTTTTCTCCCTGGTCTTCTTGTCTCCCTAATGGATCCATCTTGGTCACTTCCACCCCTCTTTCTCTCTCTCTGGCTTTGGCTGTATCCCAAGCAGTGTGTTTCCAACTCTGTCTCCAGTCTCACCTGAATTTACAGATACATGCCCATATTTCTGACTTCCCTCTTACCAGATGGCTCCATCTGAATGTCCCACAGGTCCCTCAGCTCAGCATGTTCCAAGTGAAGCGCTCATCTCCAAAAACCCCCAAACCTGCCTCTGCCTGGATTCCAGTGGCACCACCATCTACCCCATTGCTCCGATCAGTCACCTGTGCTCACTTTTTACATTCCATAATCCACCACATCGAATCAGCATCTAAGACCTGTGACTTTACATTTTTACCCAATTTTTGGGTCTATTCGCTCTGCTCCATCCTTCCTGTCTCCTTCCTCTCTTGTTCCCCCACTCCAGCCCATCCTTTCTCCTGAAGTCAAAGGTCTGCATTTCTCTTCAGGCGAAGGTTCAAGTTATTTAGGCCTTTCATACACTTGCCTTTGCTAATAAGCTTATTAGTCTTATGTTTTGCCATTCCGCAACCTTGCCCAGAATGACCTTTTCTTTCCTCTTCCTTTGGTGCACTCCAGTCTGCATTTTAAGACTTGGCTCTTCTCCCTTTCTCGGACGTCTTCAAGCTTCTTGCTTCTCAGCGTCCTCTACACATCTCTATTGTAGATCTTACCATTCTGTGACATATTGTCCCATTTGATTGGATGCTGTTTGAGGGTCTGGATTGTGGCTTTTGAGTCTGTATCTCTTGTGTTTAGCACTACATACATGACACACATGGTGAGTGTTCATCAAAATGTTTGCTGAAGGGACGCCTGGGTGGCTCAGTCAGTTAAGCGTCCGACTCTTGATTTCGGCTCAGGTCATGATCTCAGGGTGGTGAGATGGAGCCCCACGTCGGCCTCCATGCTCCGTGTGGAGCTTGCTTAAGATTCTCTCTCTCCTTCTGCCCCTCCCTCTCTAAAAATAAAATAAGAAATGAAATAAAATAAAAATAAAAAACAAAATGTTTGCTGAATGAAGGCATTACATTCTTGGAACTCTTTTGGAGAACAGCACTAGTGATAGTAGTCACATCAACAGCGATTACTGCCATCATTTACTGAACTCTCACCTGCCAGGTACTGTTCTAAATGCACTGTCTTTGGTGGTCAGTACTCTTACTATCCTTACTTTACAAATAAAGAAACTGAGGCATAGAGCTTAAGTAACTTGTTAGAGTTTACCCAGACGTAAGTGGTGGAGCCAAGAGTTGAAACTAGGTTCCCTCTTGACCATCATATATAATATGAGACTTACTTATTTATCTGTGGGAAGGCAGGGCTTTACCCAGGAGTTATTTTTTGAAGTCACTTCTACTTTCTTAGTCTGCTATTTTGCAGTAGTGTAGGAGAACAAGATGACATCTGTAACCTAGTGAATGACACCGATATCATGTGAGTCCCGTATAACAGGCTCCTTGCTTCCCTCCCTTCTGTTCTGGACTCTCCTCAGCTGTGTAAACTGGAATAAGGATGCAGCCACAATTCTTGCTCTTCTAGAAAGCACACATTTTGGAGCACCTCCAGAAAACTGTGTTCAGCACTATATTAAGGAGAGGTGGAGAGTGGCAGGCAGCCCTCACCCCAGCGTATCAAAAGAGATTTGTTTCTCCCCTTAATCAGCAAACTCAGGACTTCCTGGAAGGGAGGGCCAAAAGTGAGAAGTCTGAGATAATGAATGGAGCTGGACAAGTCTATGCTTTTGTCAGATCACTTACACAAGTGTGCTCAACACATTAAAAGTATGACAAAGGGGGACACCTGGGTGGCTCAGTCGGTTAAGCGTCTGCCTTCGGCTCAGGTCATGATCCCAGGGTCCTGGGATCGAGTCCCGCATCGGGCTCCCTGCTCCGCAGGGAGCCTGCTTCTCCCTCTGCCTCTGTCTCTCTGTCTCTCATGAATAAATAAATAAAATCTTAAAAAAAAAAAAAAAAAAAAAAGTATGACAAAGGGCTTTTAGAGCACTTGTTTTTAGAGTATTCAGACTGCAAGAAATTAAAATTGAGCTCACTCATGGCCACGATATGAAAAAAATTCTGTGTTTAAGCCTAAGAAGTTACATTAAGAAAATAAAACAGGAAAAAGAATGTGGCATGAAATGAAGTGATAGAAGGAATTGTAAGGAACTATAGGGATAAGGCCACTTGCTCATTTATCCATTTGTGATGATGTTTCTTTCTACCTTATAAATAAAGCCCCTCCTTGGTTTCCCTAACTTGGCTTTTATGTTGGGAATTTAAACTTACCTCAAGTCTGGGTTTGTTTTTTTTTAACTAATTGATTTTAGACATTAAACACTAAATTTCTTTTAGTGTTTAGTGCGTGTGTGAGCATGGGGGTGGGGGGGGCAGGGGAGAGGGAGAGAGAGAATCTTAAGCAGGCTCCATGTCCAGCACGGAACCCAACGTGGGGTTCGATCTCACAACCCTGAGATCATGACCTGAGCCGAAATCAAGAGTCGGGCGTTTAACCAACTGAGCCACCCAGGTGCCCCTAACACTAAATTTTAAAGCTATATATTTGGGGAAATTTTCTACTTAAAAAACTTACCTATTTCTTCATTTTGTTTCCATTTGAATATGTAATCTGGACTTGAAGTTTATATATGAGCGATTTATATTCCTTTAGTATTTAGGCTTTTTAAAATACTTAAAAATCTAATATTTTATCTTAGCCAAACACTCAAGTACTGTAGTTTAGGTGTTATAATAGTGATTGTTCCCTCTTACAGAGAAAGAAGACTGATCTGTTTTACTAATCAACACACAGAGCAGTTAAGTGGCTCCGTTATAGGAGCTGGGGCAGTATCTGGGAGGTATAAAGATTTGGCCAGCTGTGTTTTTGCAGTTTGCATGCTCCCCACTCAGTGAAGGGATTTACAGGTATATTGACATGGTTTGGTTGGCCTACTGGGTGGCAGTCACATGTTTTGTGGCTCTTGGGACCCTGGTTGGTACTGTAATGGAGTCTGCAGGGCTCCCTCAGGCACTTCTTTATTCTCTGGCTGGCACCATTTAAATCCTGGAACTTGTGAAGCAGGAATGAGGTCTTCTGCCCATTTGTTAAGAGATGGCCCTGCCAGTGACATTATTGAGAGCAGACATTTGGAAGGATAAAAGAAAAGGAAAGAAAGGGAAATGTAGGGATTGTTTTATGATGATGGTGATAGTGCAGTGCACTGTATACAATAGATGTAGTACTAAAGTGCTTATCTTTTTTTTAAAGAGTTTATTTATTTGAGAGAGAGAGAGCATGCACAAGCAAGGGGGAGAGGCAGAGGGAGAGGAAGAAGCATACTCCCCACTGAACAGGGAGCCCAATGCGGGGCTCAGTCCCAGAACCCTGGGATTATGACCTGAGCTGAAGGCAGATGCTTAACCCACTGAGCCACCCAAACGCCCCTAAAATGCTTATCTTTAAAGGGAAGATGAGAATCTTTCAGGGGCAGAAGCATGGGGAACAGATACTTGCAAAAGGATGAATTTGAGGAGGGTAGGGGGATGGGTTAGCCTGGTGATGGGTATTAAGGAGGGCACGTATTGAATGGAGCACTGGGTATTATACGCAAACAATGAATCATGGAACACTACATCAAAAACTAATGATGTAATGTATGGTGATTAACATAACATAATAAAATAAAATTAAAAAAAAAAAAAGGATGAATTTGAAATCTTTCAGAAATTGTGTAGAAGCGTGGTAAAGACCAGACCCTGCAGGGACTGGGTCTTCTCTCTTACACAAATGGAATGTATACACTGAATAAAACTTACAGTGGAGAAAAATAAAACAATATTCGTTATTCAGCAAACATTTTTGAGTATCTACTATGGGTCAAGCATTGTTGTAGGCAGTTGGGATATAACAGTGAACAAAACAGATAAAAATCACTGTCCTCATAGAGCAAACAATTTGGGGAAGCAGAAAATACATAAAATGTATGACTTTGAACCTTTTTGTTCCAAGTAGTAGAAACAGAATCCAGCTAGTTTAAGCAAAAGGAATTGCCGGGGGGGGGGGGGTTCTGATTGGCTCTCTTTGGGACAGATGTCTATTCCGCATCAATCAGATACGGCCCCAGGGACAGGGTTCCAGGATATAAACATTGCCTCCAAGAGCTCACTCCGTAGATGAAGAGGCAGTTCCTGAGGGTGTGGGGTGCAGGGTGAGCTACTGAGAGTCTCAAAAATATGTCTATTAAAGGCTCTCTACTTTTCCAGTTCCATTGTTTTCTTTCATTACTGAGAATGAGTCTTGCAATGCAAATAAGCTCATAGGATTTGAAATGTTCCATCTTAAAAACTCCAAGTACAAGAGGTTTTTTGCAAAGTGGAGAGTTTACTTCCTTTAGCAAATGTTTTAATAGTTTTGGGTAGTAGTCTTTTTATTTATTTACTTTTAAAGATTTATTTATTTATTAGAGAGAATGAGAGAGAGAGAGAGCATGAGAGGGGGGAGGGTCAGAGGGAGAAGCAGACTCCTCGCCGAGCAGGGAGCCTGATGTGGGACTCAATCCCGGGACTCCAGGATCATGACCTGAGCCGAAGGCAGCCACTTAACCAACTGAGCCACCCAGGCGCCCCTGGGTAGTAGCCTTTTTAAAATGGACTTCTCATCTTCCTGCTTCTTAAACAGAGTACAGTGCACATATTTTAATTGTGATACAGTGATTACCTTAGGCTCTTTTCAAGCTTTATAAACCTGTTTTTCCCTATTCTAAATGGTCTCAGGCTTCTTGCTCTTTAATTTCTGTGGCTGTTTCTTGGATTTTGAAAAGCCTTTCCACCATGTCATCTGTTCCGTCTTTCTCAGCTGCTCTGTGACTACCTATAGGAGCTCCTTCTCTCCTCTCATAATGTATAGTTACTGCTAACTAAGCCAGTTCCCACTTGAGTGTCACAGGTGCCGTGGGGAACGCAGTTAGACCTCAGGGTGAGTCTTGAGTCTGCTAATTTGGCAGATTATACAAACAAACAACTTAAACTTCTCAGAGTCTTCTCTTTCTAATCTATAATATTGGGATAAAGGTACTTTCTCTATCGGGTCTTAACCAAAGGAGCAAATGAAATGTTTGCCAAAGTATTCTGCAATGTATAAAAAAATCTACAAATATAAACGACTGTTACTGCTGTCACCAACGTGATGGTCTCTGTTCTCTGGTTTTGCCTCTCCTGCCACATCCCATTTTCCCTGGGAGAACCAGAGAGTTTCCTGTAGATCATTAGACACATTCCCTGGGGTTGGCCAGTCCTGCTTGACCAGTCCTGAATCGTAACTCTGCGGTTGTGCTCCTGCAGACCAGAGATGTAGGCTTCATTGTCTGATGTCAATTATACACGCACCGCCACATCCCTTCTTAGGAGACCCGGATTTTCTTGGCATTTGAGCTTAAGAGGGAGACAGTCTCGCTCTTCTACTCACCGAGGGATGTGGAGAAGGGACTCATTTCCCTTCTGGTGGTAGATGGACCTTCCCTGTTTTGTGTGGGCCTTTGGTCCTCAGCAGCTGAAGTGGAAGGGAAAACTGTAGTGACTGGTGCTATAAGCAGTTAGCACCATGTTGGAGATAAACTATGAGAAGATGGTTCATTCATCCTTATTTTGTGATTTTTGCCTAATAGGTAGTAAGCATGGCAGAGACATAGTCCTCTTGGTTCGTGTGGTTTTGTGACTGAGATGAAATCATTTCTTTTTTTTTTTTAATTTTATTTTATTTATTGCTTTGACAGAGAGAGAGACAGCGAGAGAGGGAACACAAGCAGGGGGAGTGGGAGAGGGAGAAGCAGGCCTCCCGCAGAGCAGGGAGCCTGATGCGGGGCTCGATCCCAGGACCCTGGGATCATGACCTGAGCCGAAGGCAGACGCTTAACGACTGAGCCACCCAGGCGCCCCAGAGATGAAATCATTTCTAATCTTTGAGGCTGTGGTTTCTCTATCTGTAAAATGGACTTGAGAGCAAATCAAGGAATGGCTTTAAAACAGTATCGTTGGGGCGCCTGGGTGGTGCAGTCGGTTTCGGCTCAGATTGTGATCTCAGGGTCATGATCTCAGGGTTGTGAGATCAAGCCCAGCATCAGGCTCTGCACTTATTGGGGAGTCGGCTTAAGAGTCTCTTCTCTCCCTCTCCCTCTGCCCCTCCCTGCTGCTCTCTCTCTCTCTCAAAAACAAAAACAAAACAAAAAACGGAATACCCTTGTTTGATCATGGCTTCACTATTTAAGAGTTACAGGTTCTTAGCAATGTTTGCTATCTCCTTATATAACTTTATTTCTGTGGATTCAATCTTTTATAAAGATGCCTGTTGATCTATCAAAAGCCTCAGAGTGAAAGTGTGATGCTCTACCACTAGGGGGCATTGCTGCCTTAGTCACATGATCTGAACCTACAAATAGCTGAATTTGAAGCTCTTCCCTTCAATCTTCCACTTAAAATTTGTAGTAGTTCTTTATGTATGTTAAATATATACAATAAATACAAAATGCAAAGTACAAAATGCAATAAATAACTGTTTAATTAATATGAAATGATCTTTTAAAAATATTTAAATTGGGCGCCTGGGTGGCTCAGTCGTTAAGCGTCTGCCTTCGGCTCAGGTCATGATCCCAGGGTGCTAGGATCGAGTCCCACATCGGGCTCCCTGCTCGGCAGGAAGCCTGCTTCTCCCTCTCCCACTCCCCCTGCTTGTGTTCCCGCTCTCGCTGTGTCTCTATCAAATAAATAAATTTTAAAAATCTTTAAAAAATATTTAAATTAACTTAAGATATAAATATTTATCATACAGTTCTTTGTCGTGGTGTTCACCCAGTTAACCTGAATCCTGGAGTAAACAATCTGTCTCATAGGTTTGTGGTTTGTCATCAGCCTTTAGATTAGCTCAGGGTCGTAGCACCTATAACTACTTATCTAGTCACCTAGATTTCTTCTCCCTGCTTCATTTACGGGAATGCTGTGTGTCTGGCCTAGGATGCTTTAATTAATAATGGAGATATTTTGGGGAAAGTTTCCAACTTTACTTCTTTTTAGGCAGAAGGTAAAAAGCTAAATAAATGTTTATATAGTGTCATGATGCTACTAAGAATATAGACCCGCTTTTGTCTCTTTTCCCTGCATCATAAGGAAGTCCTTTTTCTATCACCTAAGAAGATGAAGTAGCCCCTTTTTGTTTTTCTCAAGTCATAGCATACTGTTTTTCTTTTCATAGAGTGAGAAAGATACCATAAGAACTGAGGATCTGACATTTGCCCACAATTTCAGATTATATTTTTTAGGATAAATTCCTAGAAGTGGAATTATTGAGTCTAAAGAGCATAAATATTAGGACACCTGCTAATTATCGCTAAATTGCTCTCCAGAAAGGTTGTACTAATGTATACTCCACCAGCAATCTGTTAAAGTATTTTTTTCACTGTATACACTCCAGAATTGGATTCCTCCTTTTTGTAGCCTTCTTTTAAAAAATATTTTAGAACTATAAACACTTTTTTCTTTTTTTTTTTATAAACACTTTTTTCTAGGTAGAAGATCTGTTGATCAGTATTTCCCAAAATGTATTACTAAGCTAATGTGATATTAAAAAATGGTTCAGTGGTCCAGTAAATTTTTTAAATGTTTTTTGTAGATTTATGAAGCACACATATATGTGAAGGCTCTGAGAAATCCTGTAGTAAACGAATCTGTTTAACGTGGTGTTTCCCAATTTTGTCTAATTACAGAATCCTCTTTTAAGAGTAACATCTGGTCATATTTCATGAAAACAGGATTGTATTTTAGAAAGTGGTGATAGTTGTTCCTGAAGCTTTTAGGAACCACCACAGTATTGAAAGGATTTCTTCTCAACTTAAGTTGTATTCGCCTTTGATCTTCATTCTGGAGGTTAGAACCTGGAGTAGCTTGATCAAGTACAGGAAAACGTATTAAGATACATAGACAGAGCACGAGCTTGTCGGGCCGGCTGAAGAAACAGACTCCAGGTTGAGCTTCCAGGAATTCTACAGAACTGGTCAGCCCGGGGAGCTGCTGCTTCCGCCACCATCAGGAAGCTTCCGCCAGAGCTGCCTCTGCCAAAACGGGAACCACTGAGTCCACATTCGTGCGTCCCTGCCCTACCAAAAAGAAGGGTTGGGGAGTGTGGTGTTTGGGATCCTATTTTAGGAAGGAGGGATTTTACGCTATGGTGAACTATCAAATATGGAGAGAATGTTTAAAAGACTTTTGGCAGCCACTGTTGGCAGAAATCCAAGAGGACAGAGCTGTGTAATGTGAACACCTCTGGATGTAGGTCAGAAAATTGGAGTGTAAGTCTGGCCTACCCACTTAGCAGCAACATGACCTTGGGCAAATCCATTTTCAAACTTCTGCGTTCTCATCTCTAAAGAGGGGATCATAATTTCTGCTTACCCAACTCACAGGCTTGAAGTAAAGATAAAATAAGAGTAACAAGTGTGAATTTACCTGAGAAACTATAACGTATGAAATAAGTGAAAGGTATTTTTTCATGCCCCAGATATTTCTCTGGACCAGGGGTTGGCAAACTTTTTACGTAGAGGGCCAGATCGTAAATATTTTTGTCTTTGTAAGCCTTATAGTCTTTTTCTTACCTACTTAACTCTACAAAAGGAGCCATAGACAATATGTAAGTGAATGAGTGTGGCTGTGTTCCAATAAAGTGTTATTTATGGACATGAAATTTGAATTTCATGTAATTTTCACTTGTGGAATAGTATTCTTCTTTTGACTTGTTTCAACCATTTTTAAAAAGTGAAAACCATTCTTAGATTGCAGGCTGTACAAAAAGCAGGTGGCAGGCTGGACTTGGCCTATGGTCCATCCTTTGCTAACTCCTGTTCTATAACATGATACTGAAAATATTTTAAAATGTAGGGTTGTTTTGCCTTAATGTAGTAGCAAATACATTTGGAGCTTTTTCTGATATTGTCTAAATAGAAAGTGTACTATCTTTATCGCTCCCTAGATTGGATTCGATAGTAGCTGCCTCTTTGATAGTAGAATTAAATTAATTCAGCAGGCATGTATGGAAATGGGGGTACATTTAGGTAAGAATATTCTGTGAAGGGGTGCCTGGGTAGCTCAGTTGGTTAAATGTCCCACTCTTGGTTCTGGCTTAGGTCATGATCTCAGGGTCCTGGGATGGAGGCCCCTTTCCCCCACTCGGATACGCTTGCTTGCCCGCCCCCCACCTCTCAAATAAATAAATAAATAAAATCTTTAAAAAAAAAAATAGGGGTGCCTTGGTGACTCAGTTGGTTAAGTGTCTGCCTTTGGCTCAGGTCATGATCCCGGGGTCCTGGGATTGTGCCTCGCGTCAGGCTCCCAGCTCAGCAGGGAGTCTGCTTCTCCCCCTGGCTTGTGCTCTCTCTGTCTCACTCACTCTCTGTCTCAAATAAATAAATTTTAAAAATATTTAAAAATAATATTCTGTGGAAGTTGAGTTTGCTACCCAGCCATTAGGCTCTTAGAACCTCCACATTTTCTCTCCTTCTGTGCCTTTGGTTTGGGGAAAGCGATAGGGCAATCAGGTACTTCTTTTATGGGAAAATGCTAAAGTTGCATTTAGTGCCATTCCCCTTTCATGCCCACAATTCATGCCCCTCAAACCCACCCATTCCTTCTTTTAGAATGTTCTGTATTTGGACAAGAAGTTCTCCCCCAAAAGCCTGATTGCCACTGTAGTCTCATTGTCCCTATTGGAAAACCAGAACCAGAGTGTTTCCCTCCCTGGTCCCCAAGTCCTATAGAACTTCCTTCAGACAAAAGCCCAAGATCGTTTTAAATAAATCAACTAAAGTAAAAATGTATACTGTAGAGCAGTTTCAGTGGTATGCTTCTGAACTAGCTTGGTTTAGAATTTCTGGGTCACCTAAGCACTTTTCCATGCTTCCTTTTATTTAAATGAACCTTTCTCAGTTTTTCTTTTTTCCTTCTGGGTGCAGGCAGAGAGTCAGGGATGGTGTAGATCTATTGAAATCTAGAAATGGAGAGTGGAGAGATGGGGGTAACCGGGAAGGTGGGGGGTGGGGAGATGTGGGAGCAAGAAGGGAAAGGGGCGGTCAGAGATTGAAGATGGGAGAGGATGTGCCTGCCTTCCTGTTGTACCTGCTACTTGGTGAAGCATGCGAGGCTGCAGGCCACCTTTGGAGAAGGACAGTGCATCTTATGTGCATATGTGTATTTATATGAACTTCACTTTCTTAGCTGCTGCCATATAGGCTAACTCTGGGATTTACTGATTCAAAGAAACTATATTTAATTTTGCTTTGCCTGTATCCCTTTTATTTGGGCTTTACTAAATATAGCTGGATGGAAGGGAAGGAAGGAGAAAACAGTGTGTAGAGCAGAAGTTAAAACACGCCAGAGCTTTGGCAGCTTTGGGACAGAAAAATAAAACTTTAAACCTGCTTTCTATTTTGAGGCCATCACAAGATGTTTTGTGCTTACGTTCATTCCTAAGTCATAAACAGGGGTAGGAGGGGTTGGGGATTAAGTAAGTTATCTCTTGAAAAATATTAATTTGAAACTGAGTTAAAATTAGCAAAGGAAGAAAGGGGAGGAATAAAACATTGGATTCAGCCTATTTGGAAGCAAAATAATAAACACCTCACGGGGGTAGAAGAGGCATGCAAATTTCCTTCCAGTCTTTGGCGTCTGCTCCTGCACAGAGCCCCATTGTCTCCACGTGGGGGGCAAGGCTGAGTGCTGGGAGAGCTGACTTGGCCAGTGAGGCCTGTCCGTGAACTTTGACACAGGTCAGCCTCTTTTGAGGCTGGGATCTTAGAGTCAACATGATTTCTGACTAATAGGCACTAGCCGTCATACCACGAACTGGTTTATCGTAATATAATTATCACATAGTAGATGTGGTAATAGCCTATTTTTAGGCATTTCTATACTGGGAATCCTGCGTGGTGAGGATGGTCTCTAGGAAAGCATTCTCTGGTTCCATGAAACAAGGCCCCATCGGGAGATGAGACTTCCCTTCCTGGAAACCTGTTTGCTTTGCAGATGCATCTCTCCCCCTCTGCGGAGGCCTTTCAGCGTTGCTGAATAGTGGTAGGAATGCTTACCCTAGGCTTTGGCCTGGGGCATACCCCCTCAGGTGCCACTTGCCCCTTAGGGTGTATTTGTGGGTCTGCTCTAAAGAGCCAGTACGCAGGAGAAGCTGTGAACCTGTGTGCAGAAGCCTTAGCCAGTAACCTCCATACCCAGAGAGTCCACTTTGTACTTAGACCATCTTTAAAGATTTTATTTATTTTTATTTTGAGAGAGAGCAAGAGAGCGAGTGTGAGCAGGAGGAAGGGCAGAGGGAGAGGAAGAAGCAGACTCCGCCACTGAGCAGAGAGCCCGACATGGGGCTCGATCCCAGGATCCTGGGACCGTGACCTGAGCCAAAGGCGGATGCTTAGCCAACTAAGCCACCCAGGTGCCCCTATACTTAGACCATCTTTAATTGGCCTTCTTCAAGCATAGCCCTAGTGATGTCACACTCCTACTCAAAAATCTTCCATATAGGGAAAAGACTGGAAGGGAGTGTGCCAAAATATTAATAATGGCTTTCTCCTGGTGATGAGCTTCTTTCTGGTGATAACTTTTTTTTTTTTTTTTTTAGTTTATGATTTTTAGACTTTTCCAATTATTTTTACAATAAATGTATAATAATGTTTTCTGAGAAAAATATCATTTTTGTAATGATAAAGAGTACCATTTAAAAATCTTTACTGGCTCCCAGCTGCTGATTATAAACACCCCCCCCCACCCACCCCAACATTCAGGGTCTTCGTGATATTGCTGCAGCTTGTCCAACCTTACCTCCTCTCTCTCGGTCCTACCCTCCAGGTTACAAGCAAAACAGAGCTACTCATGTTGCCAAGTACATTTGGTGCTTTGTCTTTGCTGTGCTCCTCTCTACCTGTTAGTTTTCCATTCTTCAAACTGATTTTACTTTCTTTAGAGAGTATTTTTATCATGTACTCCTTGTAAAAGACTTGGAAATAGAAGAACACAGATAACAAAATCCTTGATCCCACTTCCTAGAGATAACCTCTGTTAACACTTTGATATATGTGACTTTCAGAAATATTTTTGAGCTCTGCAGCTAAGCATGGTCAAGCGCATCTTGGCTGTCTGTTACAGACTTCATATTCTAACTTGTGTTATTCATACCTGTCTCCTCTCCATTCTGGAGTTTGAGTTCCTTGACTGCAGGTGTAGCTACAAGAGTGACTTTTCATCTTTGCATCCTCCACAGGTTTTGAGCACAGTGACCTTCACGTAATAATCAGTCTAAAGCCATCTAATAAATCAAATGAGAGAGCTAACACAAGCATGTAGCTTAGCACAAACCATAGTAACAAACACAGACGTAATGGTTACATTATGAATATAAGGCTGAATATATTCATAAATAGTCACAGGAAAAATACAAAAAAAACGTAATATTGGAGGTGTATCTGGAATGGTTAAATGACTAGGGCCCTACTAAGGTAGGACCATTTGGGTACATTACATGAAAGAGATTCACCTTTGAAGGAAGGAATAATATTATTTGAGGCATCTGTATAGACCAAAGGCTCTCAACCCTGGCCCACTTTGGAATCACTGGGGAGCCTTTTAAAAATATCAGTGCCTGGGCTCAATCCCAGACTATTAAATTAGAGCCTTGGGTGGTGGGGGAGGGGGCTTAGCTGTTTGAAAATGCTGTCCAGGTGATTCTAGAGTGCATCCAGGAATGAGAACCACAGTCTAGGCAGAGAAATCTTCCTTAAAAAATAAAAAAATAAAAAAATAAATGTCTTGCTGTGACTTTGTTAGAGAAGCCAGGAGGTTATCATCTTGAGGGTGGGAGAGTTCTGGTGGTGTGAGAAGATTTGGTACGGATCGTTCTGTATTATGTGTACTTTAAAGCATCTGGATAAAATTCATCTGTTAGCTTTTATGAAGATAATAGCCTTTGTGCATCTCAGATGGCTCAGACTCTTTCCCCCTCCCGAAGGCTGCGTTCTCCTAGAGCCATAACTGAAATAGAATATGGCCCACATGAGTTATGTTATCATGTTCACCTCTATTATTATATGAAAGGTTCTTCCAGGGATATTTGTCCCCTATTCAAATACTATCAAAATCATGTGTACTCTCAGACATGATATTTCCCACCTTTTTGTCTCTTTTTCACATGTTAAAACCTCATACTACCTACCTGCCCCCCAACAAAATAAAACAGACCACCAGGCAGTTTTTCTTCATGCAAGCTTTTCTAAAACCACAAAGTAGGGTGGAAAAATCTATTGCAGTTTATCATATGGAAAGGGAAATCTCAGTCCCTTGCTCTAGCTGTCAAGTCGCCATGCACCCTAGAATATACACTTTCCACCGTGTGTCTCCTTGGATTTAATACAGGAAATGATATTTTGCTAAGTTGTGCTTTCATGTTCTGAAACATGCTTGCATGTTGTCATACAGTAGTGTTTAAATCCAAACCAAAGTGATTTTGTTGCAATGGAAATATTTCAATTAATGTTTATAGTTGGAACATATAAACAAAACTTGGGTTGAAATTAGTTGATTAATCATTGCATTCCTGGGTACAGGAAGAGTTTTGTTAAACTCTATCAAGGGAAGGATTAATGTCTCTGTCTGTGAGGTCCTTCCAGGCAACTTTTCATTGGGAAACCTGGGTTTTAATGTTGCTTGGTACAGGATATTTCTCTTTTGGCAAAAGCAGAACAACCAATACCACCAAGTAAAATGTGCCAGCACTTGGAATGGGGATGAGTACATCACACTTCTATCAGTAAAGCTGCAGTTCTTATTCCCTGAAATTCACACACACACACACACACACACACACACACACACACACCTCCCAGTAAATGCAGTAGTAAGGTATTGAGCCACCGGGCCAACATCCCAGAGTGATACCTGCCATGTCTCTTTTCTTCTTTTTCTTTATTTCCCCTGACCATCAACTCTGTCATGTTTAGTTCTCTAAACCAATGAATCACCAGCTCTTCCTTCACAGATTCTTCCCACACACGTACACCTCTTTTTTTGTGTGTGTCCAGGAATAAACTTCACATATTCTCACTCAAGTCACCTTTTATGCATTCATATCCTTTAGTAGGAGTCCTAGGACCATATTTTTGGGAATACCAGTCTAAGCACGTGTCATCAAAAAGAAATAATTATGGCCAAATGGGAGAGATTTTCCAAGGCTTTTAGGATATGATAGGATCATATCAAAATGTCTGGAGAAAAATTATATGCATTTAAATCTTTCCTTGTTCCAAAAAAGCATTTGACCTAAAGTACAAAAATTCTTGAAATATAAGAAAAAAACAAATGAAGAAAACAAAAGGAAAATTAAGGTAGAATGCTAAAGTGAAGACAGAGGGAAAGTTTGGTCAGAGAAAGGTATATAATAATATGCTACATGGTTATAAAACCTGGGCCACAAATTCGACTCTGAGCTTTCTTTTTTTTTAAAATAAGGTGGGTAATTAAACCCAGGAAATTTTATTTTAAAAATTTTTTTATTAATGTATAATGTATTATTTATTTCTCGACTCTGAGCTAACAGGAAAGCAAAAAGAAATGACTGATTCTCTCCCCAAAGTAGGGGATAGAGGAGGAGCTCCTTGCTGGGGCATCTTGTTCCCGAGGTGAGTGTCAGGTACCATGAATACCCTCGCAGGATGACAGTTCCTGCCTTGGTTGGGGGTGGGGTAGCAAACCCCTAAGCAGTTTTAAAATGGTGTGTGAGTGGAGTAAGAATGTCCAGAAAAATGGACAAAATCTACGGAGGCAGAAAGCAGACTGGTAGTTTCCAGGGGCTGGAGAAGGGAGGTGGGGAATGACTGCTGATGGGTACAGGGGTTTCTTTTGAGGGCGGTGGTAGTATTCTAAAGTTAGATAGTGGTAATATTTCATAACCTGTGGGTATACTAAAAACCACATTAAATGGGTGAATTTTGTGGTATGTGAATTATATCATTATAAAGCTGTTTTTAAAAATTTGAAAATTGTAATTATGAAAGATCGTAAAATAACATACAGGAAAAAAATCAGCTCATGAGTCTAAGATTCACATCTTCCACAAGATGTACACTTCTAAGGGACAGTGTTACAGCTGAGGTACTGCTTTAAGGGGAGTTGGTCATACTGGGTAGAAATTGGACCATGCAATCTCTAAGTTTCTTTCTATTGTGAACATTCAATTTTTGACCAATTGTAAAAAGACGATTAGGTCATGAGACAATTGGGACCTATTTGAACATTGGCGACATATTTGATAATATAAAGGAATTATGTACTTTTCATTGTTAGTATATGATAATGGCATGGTGGTAACTTTCTGAATGTCTTTGAGAGATGCATATTGAAGTATTTCTAAATAGATGCTGGGATATCTGGGTTCGGCTTGAAAATAATCCAGTAGACAGGGTATAGATGAAACAAGGCTGGCCATACATTGATAACTGTTCAAGTTGAGTCCATTACACTATCTCTCTACTTTTGTGTAAGTTTGAAAATTTTCCTGATAACATGTGAAAACAGATTTTATCATTCTCTGTTAAATACAAAAAAATCTAACATCACCTAATTTCTTGCTCATGAGAAATTATGCTATTTGCCGCGCTTGTCTCATTTGCTGATCTATGGGTGACTTCTGAGAGATTGGAAGCTCGGGTGCTAGCTCTAGGTCACAACATATAAGTAAGCATGAAATTCCAGTAAGGTCATCCACAGCTTTTTCAGCCTTCCCTGTGCTTCTCAGAGCGTGCTACATGGGTTATGGAAAGAATAGTTGCTGCTCTTCAGAAAGGCAGAGGGGAACACTCTTCTGTCTTTTTTTTTTTAAGATTTTATTTATTGATTTGTCAGAGAGAGAGAGCGCGCGCACAAGCAGGGGGAGTCGCAGGGAGAGGGAGAAGCAGGCTCCCCGCTGAGCAAGGAGCCCAATGTGGGGCTCAATCCCAGGACCCCAGGGTCATGACCTGAGCCGAAGGCAGATGCTTAACCAACTGAGCCACCCAGGTGCCCCAGTACTCCTCTCTTAAGGGTAGTTTTGCCCTTTACGTTTCTTTGTCTCCTCTTTCTCCCTGCTCTTCAGTGGATTTGAGTGCTAAAGTACTTAAATGTAATATCTTCTTGGGAGGGGAACTGAAAGAATAGCGTTTATCCTTGACTTCCTATGTGAACTTAAGACCCGTGGGTCTAAAACCCTTGCCCACACCCGTAAGACTGTGGGGAAAATGGGGTAATGTTGACGCGGCACATGATTAGGAGGGAATGCCAGCTTCTCTTGCAGTACTTTCTTCAGGTACTCTTTGTTCTCAGGAAGCTGGGCAGTTGTATTTCCTTCTCTGATTCCAAAGATTGGAATTCTTACTCATAAAAACATTTATTGCATTGACATCCCATGTGTTCCATTACACTGGATGTACAGGTTCATTGTATAACTGAAACTCATTTTTATGTTCAGCAGACATTTGCGTGTCTACTATATGCTAGGTGTCCTCTTTGCAGTGGCCTGCAAGGGAGCCGAATTCTTACACTAGTTTTGGATTCCCGTGTTACCTCCCCTAAAGAACCAGCATTGGTTTTTGGAACATACTGGCTTTCTAGGAGTTTACAGGCTATATTTAGCTCAAGATAAAATAGATGAAAGTACTTTAAAGTGCAGTCAAATGTTCTACCACTGACCTATATCCCCCAAAGCAGTTTGAATTGTTGAAAGCACCAAGTGACTATGACGTGAGAGTAAAGCTGGAGATGTTTTGCTTCATAATATGTTGCTTGTGATGTCAATGAAACATCTGGTTCTCCACATTACTTAGACTTTAATGACAGAGTTCCAAGGCATAAGATAGTCTTATATATATATATATATATATATTTACCTTATTTCTCTAAGTCAGGGTCTCCCTTGAGGTTGTCTCGTTGGCAGTGCCAATAGGCAGCGATGCTAATTAAGCACAATGCCCAGCACTGTGAATACCTCTGCTGCTTGCTGTTCTTCTCCTTCAACTGTAGCAACAACCCACCTACTGAATAGCTACCTGTGCCAAATAGTTTGCATGCATTACCTCATTTAATCCTCAAAGCAACCTTGTGAGGTAGGTGGCCTTATCCTTGTTTTACAGAGAAGGAAACCAAAGCTAAGCAAGGTCAGATGTCTTTCCACACAGCTAGTTAGTGGTATATCTAAGAATCAACCCGGGTTTTCTTAGTTTCAAAGCCCATACTCTTTATAGAGTGTGTTGCCTCTTCTTGGTGTTTGGTAAATATTTGCTGGATTGATGCGTGTTTTGGATGCTTGACAGATCTTTTGCATATCTCCTAAATTTATATGAGATGAAATGGTTATGAGTCTATAAGAAATACCAAAGGCATTATATGAATGGGAATCTATGACCAAACCCATGTTTTGTTGCCTAGACATATGAAGGCAAAACCCACCTGTACTGTCTCCTGTTGCCATTCAGAAGTGCCTTTTGCTGCTGCATCAGGGTTTCACAAAGTGCTCTCAGTGCCAATGGCAAACTGCTCACATTCTCTGTGGGAAAGAATGTTATTGTTCTTGGTCAGGTGGCCAGTTAGCCTAGTTGGTTTTGGAGCATAGTGTTACTAAAGGTTAGCCTCTTCAGATATGAGCCAGTTAGCTTGAATGCATAAATAGCTTCTGTCACAGGCAGGTCAGGGTATAGATATATGGATAAATTGGATCTCTAAGCACTAATCAAAAATCAGTCAGCAAACATTTACTGACCAATTGCCACATGCCTGACACAATGCTAGGAGTGCTGGAGGATTAAGAGGGGGAAAAAGTGTGAGATATAGCCTCTCAAAAGTTTACACCAGTTGGTGCAGATATGACTCACACAGAAAAATATAAAAACAGGAACCATATCTGTGTTGTTTTTTTTTTTCATGTCCTCATGCTCAGCAACCAGCTTAGTGTCTGGTACATCATTAGAACTTGATAAATAGTTTTTGAATTAATGAGAGTGCAGAGGAGATAGGTAGCTTTTTTTTTTATGGCTTTGTAGAAGAAGTTGGATTTGAGCTAGACATTCAAGTATGAATACATTTAAGGAAGAGGAGAAGGGTGGGAAGGTGGGAAGGACATTCCAAATGCAAAAGATGGTGTCAAGAGTACTCTGGAAACACGGGAGTGCATGTATAAATGTGCTCAGGAAGAGAAGAGACCAAAGAGACTAATTTTGCTGGGCCAGAGGTACGGCTGGAACCATGGAGTATCTTGAGTGTTGGATGAAGACATTCAGATTTTATTCTGTAGCCATCTGAATTTCTGATCAGCAGAAAGGTATGATCAAAATGGATGGTCGAGGATGGAACTGACTAATGGTTGGGGAGACCAGTTAAGAGACTATGGTTATGTTTCGGTGTTTGGGTAATAAGGACCTGAACGAGGGTATTGGTTAAGAAAGCTGAAAGAAAGAGGCAGATGGAAGAGCTATTATGAAGAGAGAAGAAACAGGGCTTGGTGAGTAGTGACTGGATATGCAAGTCTAGTGAAGGTAAGGAAGAATAATCAGAGATGGCCCAGTGATCCTGAACCAGGGATCTTTGGGAGAAGGGTGATGGTATTGTTTTATTAAGTGTAACATGGAAATCAGAAGAGAGGGATGGGCTTGAGAAAGTAAAATTTTAAATTTGAGGCACTGGGACATCAAGAGGAAGAGTCTGCTTAGTAGTGGGAGAGGGTGGCTGTGCCCTGCTGGTCTCTTCGGATTGGGCAGCTGCTGCATCTACTGTGCATGAACAGTGGTATATCCCTGGGTGCCCCCCAGCGATGCCTTGTTACAGGAAGTGATAAATAATTTAACTTTTCATAAGGGATATATGAGTTGATTCTAGTAGATAATATATATCACCTTTTCTGCATCTTTCCTAGTAACATTGGTCCTCCCAAGATGGGACGACATATATGCTTTGAAGCAGTTAGTGAGAAACGAGACTTGGAGGGGGCAGATGGTCCCTTTCAAGCGCAGTGCACCCCTGCAGGTCCTTGAAGTATGTCTGTGCTGGATGTGGAGGCCGTGGCTGTACGCGCTTCCTGGTGAACGCTCTGTTGGAGTGGGATTCCTGTACTCATGATCATCAGCTTTATGAGAGCTTTTTGATAAGCACAGCATAAACAGGAAGAGTTGGACTGTTCCTCACATGGGGTCTTTGATTCTTTAACAACATCAACTAATTAAAAGTGCGGTATAAGACTTCGATTTGTTTCCCCCAACCACTCTGCATTGTCCCTGTAGTGAATACAGAGCTGAAGCATAGTAAATAGCTTAGATAAGTCTTCATTCTTTCTCTTTATTTTAAAAAAAAGTTTTAAATCCTCTTACTCTCTTTAGACCCTGGGGAATGTATGTAAAGTATATTCCTATTTAATTTCATTGACAAAATTAAATTTCTCATTAAAACAAAAATGAGGGAAAATGTTCTACCTACATTGAAGTACAAAAGAAGTTTGTGACTACCTGCTCTCCAATATTAGAATGTACAGAAACAAATAGAAGTATTTTTAATCAATTCAAGTGTTTTTCTCTGATTTAAGAAAGTCAGGCTATCAGTTCATTAGGTAATAATTCCTTTAGCTTTATCAATCCAGCAGTTCTATCCTTGCACATGGCCCAGTGATGGAGAGCAGGGATAGTAAATACATGTATTTATTTCTTCTGGATCCTAAACGTGCACAGCAGGTGTGAGAGAGAAAAGGTTCCAAGGGGTTAAGTAAGTTATTGTCCAACCATGCCATGAAATCTTTTGCAGCCATTAAAATTAATGTAGAAGAATATTTAAAAACCTGTACAATGTACTAAGTGAAAAAGATTGCAGAACAGAAATAAATAGTATGATCCCATTTTCATAAGCATGTACCCAACTGTAATAACACTCATCAGATTACTAACAGTGGTTATCTTGTGATAGAATTACTAGTGGTCTTAATTTCCTAATTTCTTCTCTATATAACAAAAATGTTATAAAACTGAGGGGCACCTGGGTGGCTCAGTCGGTTAAGCGTCTTCCTTGGGCTCAGGTCATGATCCCAGAGTTCCAGGATCGAGCCCCGCATCAGGCTCCCTGCTCAGCGGGGAATCTGCTTCTCCCTCTGCCCCTCACCCTGCTCATGCTCTCTCTCTCACTTTCTGTCTCTCTCTCTGAAATAGATAAAATTATTAAAAAAAATTTTTTTTAAATGTTATGAAACTGAAACTTTTTTTTTTTTTTAAAGATTTTATTTATTTTTTCGACAGCAGGGAGCCCGATGCGGGGCTCGATCCCAGGACCCCAGGATCATGACCTGAGCCGAAGGCAGGCACCTAATGACTGAGCCACCCAGGCGCCCCGAAACATTTTTTAAAAGGATAGAATGTGTACTGAAATACATAGATTTCAAGGGAAATGGCATGCATTCAGGTGGTAATGGTTTGCTTATCTTCAGATGACTGAATTAATGATGGCCCACACCTTTCTTCCCTTTTCCAAAAAGATGGTTTTTTGAAAATGATGAAAGAATTTAGGGTGCCTGGAGGACTTGAGTGAAAGTACACCAGTTAGACCTCATACATTAGCATATATGGAGGGTCTGGATTGGAGCAAAGGTATAAGGATGGCAGGAGGACAAGAGTTCCAAGGGGACTGGTAATGATGTTTTCTCAGGAGATGTTCTCTCCCGTCTTGTCCTCTTGTTGCAATCCGGGTAGGTGGGAGTTACCAGTGGAGGAAGAGATCCTGGATTACAAATGTGAAAATTCTCGAAATCTCCAGCAAGGAGCAGGCATGATAGCATTGACCTTTACTGAGTTTTCTAAGAGTTAGACCTAGGGCTAAGAGCTGTAGATACACAGTTGACCCTTGAACAATGTGGGTTTGAACTGCATGGGTCCACTTATGCAATTTTTTGTACTACAGTACTGTAAATATATTTTGCATATGATTTTCTTAATATCATTTTCTTTAGCTTTATTGTAAGAATACAGTGTATAACACATATAGAAAATATGTGTTAACCAACTGTTTATGTTATCAGTAAGGTTTCTAGTCAACAGTAGTCTATTAGTAGTTAAATTTTGGGGGAATCAAAAGTTGTATGGGGATTTTTGACTGCATGGGGGGGTCAGCATGCCTAACCCCTGCATTAGTTAAAGGTCAACTGTATTATTCTTTCACTGAATTTTTACTACCACACTATGAGTTATAGGTATTATTATGAGTGCCATTTTGTAGATGAGGAAATGATGGCCCAGAGATGAAATAACTTGCCCAAGAGCTCACCATTTAGTAAGAGAAAGCCAAGATTTGAATTTAGGTACGTCTTATTTTAGAATTTATACTTGCAGGGGACAAGATCCATGTTGTCCCAGGCTGAGGGAATTGCTCTCTTTTGCTTCAGAAGGTCTCAAAGTCATCTGGAGAGGTTTATAATACATAGATTAAAGATCAACAAATAATAAATTCCCAGTGTCAGAGGCAAAGTGTGGACCTATGTGGGCATTTCCTGAAGGATCCTTTCACCTTGCAGCTTTCCAGTGCTGTTGAGGGAATGTTCCCCACAGAAAAGTAAGTATCCTCTCGCCTTTATACATCCCATGGAACATATAAGCTGCGGTAATGATTCTCAAAGTGTAGTCCTCTTACCATCAACTGGGAACTTTGTAGGAAATGCAAATTTTTAGGCCCCATCCCAGATCTGTTGTACCAGAAACTCAGGAGGGAGGGAGGTCCTGTAAAGTGTCAAGTCCTCTAAGGAATTCTGATGCTGGTTGGCTTGAAACAACTGAGCTAGGATATAGCCCCACTTTTGAAGAGTTTCTAGTCACATATTAAATCAGCAAGGGGAATAAAAGCGAAAATGCTGCTGTGGTTTTGGTGTACTTTAAATTTTTGTTGAAGATGAGTCCTTGCCTGATTTATCTCAAGAATAGGCTCTTTTCTCCCTGAGCCAAGCTAATTCATGTTTTTGGCTTGGTATCAGGGACCCTTTTAACACACTGCAACTTTGCTAATTTTAATAGTGCCTTTGTCTTTCAATGAGAGATCATATCCTGGCTAATTCCAAATCTGATTGTAAGCACTAATTTTTTTTTCACACTGGTTAGTAAAACAACTTGAAGTTTTTTTCCTCAGAATTACCCAGAGGAAGAAGTGATGGTCATAAACACAACACTACTCTGCATTCCAGAATATTACTAGTTTTCAGAGTTCTTAAATATGCTCCTGGGAGGAAGTGGCATGGGAGTTACCGTAGAGATTACAGGATAGATGGTCACAAAGTCTGCACGAGGAAGAGGCCAGGCTCATTCAGAAGTGCAATTAGTCCATTCATTTAATTGTTTACACTTCTTCTATCAGCCTTAATTGCTTGTTTGAACTATGGACTCCAGTGTAAATTATAATCATTAGTGTCTAATCAGTAATTGATTATATGTCTTAATTTCTTTAAGTGAGTTTATCTTCAAATGAAGACCCCCCCACTTCTTGTTTTTTCCCTTCTTGACATTTGTTTTTAAGGCCAAGAGTCTTTTAATAAATAAACTATTAGGTAATTATATCATTTATTACAACATAGCCTTGGCATGTACATGTTTAGGTTAAATTACCATTCTCAATGCAATCAGGCAGGAAAAGGGAGAAATTCTTGAGTTACTATACATATTTTTAAATAATTTTAATGACTGGAGAAAAGTAAAAGGGCCTTATGGAATTTCTGACATTATCAATGACATTGGAGTTCTTTGTGTGTACAGCTTGGAGAATGGGTTTCTCAAAATGCGACTTAGGCTGATTTTGAAATTATGCAGGGTAGCCAGACCTGCTGGAACAGGGTTGCTACCCATCAGGCTGTGTGCGGAGGTTGAGGTGGGGGTAACAGTTGGTATATTCTAAATCCAGAGTTGGGGAATTCAGCCTCTAATGATTGTTACATAATATGCCCTACCAGTTCCTCCTGCTGGCCTGCAATTTGTTGGTTGGGAAATTTTAGAAATAAAACAAGTTCAGGGCGCCTGGGTGGCTCAGTTGGTTGAGCATCTGACTTTGGCCAGGTCATGACCTCAGGGTCTTGGGATCCAGCCCCACATCCTTGGCTCCCAGCTCAGCAGGCAGTCTGCTCGTCCCGCTCCCCGCCCCCCTTGTGCGTGCTCTCTCTCTCTCTCAAATAAATAAATAAAATCTTTTAAAAAAGAAAAGAAAACAAATTCTGTAATTGGGGAGAGAGCATCTATATAATCTATTATTGGGGGGAAAGAAAATTAGTATTTAAAAAGGTTGCTGTTTGACTTCCCACAATAGTAACAGCCACAGGCTTTGTGGCATATTGTTCTGTCGGTTGCTGCTTCTGGTGTTAAGGCACAAAGTACTTGTTCATTGACACATTGAGCACAGGCAGGCAGTACATCATATATTTAATGGTGTGTCCGTTATGCTGACCCATTAGTCCTTCCTCTGCCTTTGCTGCTGCTGCTGAGGGCAAGCTGAATAGGACCACCTAAAAAAGTGGTAGGAAGCAAACTTTTATAATTTATATTTGCGACACTCAACCTATTAAAGAGATTAAAGTAGTCATTGTCCATATATATATTTTTTAAATCCTGTAAGAACAGAGTGCCTATACCATAAATACCAGAGACCTCCAACCCCAGGGAAGGTGTCTATACCAAAACGTAAGGATAGTGAAAAGAGCTGATGTCAGAGTATTACTAGTTTTCAGAGCTTTTAAATATGTTAACATCTTAAAATCAAAATTTCTTCAAAGCAGGAGTGCCTGGGTGGCTCAGTCTGTTAAGCGTCTGACTCTTGGTTTCCACTCAGGTCATGATCTCAGGGTCGTGAGATTGAGCCCCGAGTCAGCCTCTCCGCTCAGCATGAAATCTGCTTGTCCCTCTCTCTCCCTCTCTACTCTTCCCCCCTTTCGTTTTCTCTCTCTCTCTCTCTCTCACTCTCTCAGATGGATGGATGGATGGATGGATGGAAAAATAAATAGACAAACAAAATATTTTTTAAAATTTCTTCAAAGCAGTAAGGGTACCTGTTTATAAGTTTGAAGTAAGCAGATAATTAATGTTGAAAGCATAAGAATCATAGAAAATTAAAATATAGGGGCGCCTGGGTGGCTCAGTCGTTAAGTGTCTGCCTTCGGCTCAGGTCCTGATCCCAGGGTCCTGGGATCGAGCCCCACATCAGGCTCCCTGCTCTGTGGGGAGCCTGCTTCTCCCTCTCCCACTCCCCCTGCTTGTGTTCCCTCTCTCGCTGTGTCTCTCTGTCAAATAAATAAAATCTTTAAAAAAAAAAAAAAGAAAATTAAAACATAGTAATTCCACTGATATTTGACAGATAATTGATAATTCCATGGGTAATTGTCCTTAACTCCTAGTGATTTGGAAATGATTTATTTTGGAGTTTTCTGTGTCTCTGACTTATTTCTTTGATTTACCTGCTTTTGCTTTTGTTTGTTATTTTGCTTCTTGCCCAATTACACTTCCAAAAGAAGGCAGGTCCAGAATGAAAAAGAGCCCACATTCAAATTTATCACAGCCACCTTTGGATACCTAGATCTTTACAGATCAACTTTTCAACTTGAAGCATCAGAGAAATCCTTTTCTTGTCCTGCTTCCAGACATTAGAGTATTTTCTCTTCTCCCATAAAATATTTCAGGTAATTTCTACAGGAATCTCTAGCTCCAGAATCTATCATTTAAATGAAAATCTAAATAAAAATTATAAATAGGTGTCTTGCATAAGGTGGTATATGTTCTTGTGAGCTTTGTCCCCACTTCTGTTCCACTCTCATATAGTCTTTCTCCTAGAAGCTTATAAATCAAAGTATGCCTCATACCATGGACCTGCCTTTTTTTTTTATCCCAGAAGAGACATTCAGTTTAAACTAGGGTTCCAGTGCTAGAAAGGCTAGTCCTTTTGAATTATATCCTACCCTAGCTGGCCTCCCCAGTGCTGCTCAGGAAAATAATTAATCACCATCTAGTAGATCAATCCTGTTGTTACTGGGAGGATGTGGAGTTGCCCATGTGAGAAGCAGCTCCACAGCAGAGCAATGCCTGCCATTTGGAGCCCTTATCCTTGGAATGCTGATGTTTGGAACCAGCAGGTTTTATGTCTGTAGTTGCTACGAACAGTCTGGTACACCTGGCGTCAGTAGCTCTGAAAGATGGCTTCCTGTACCATCGAATGCCCCCTACTGACTCGGGATGTTCCCAGGCAAAATGTGTCATGCCACATAGACTATATCTTAAGTTATATGGAAAATAGGCTTACTTTTTAGAATTACATTAAATTAGAATGGACTAGGGGCAGGAAGGGGTGGATTTCCTGGTAAACTGTGGCTACACATTTTTGTGTTTTCAAGTAGGTTTGGGGGTCTGTGGGGTCCTTAGATGATAGGATAGATTCTCTTAAGTCTGGAGTGGTTTAATTGTGGTTCTACCTGAAGGAAGGTCACCTTCTCAAACCTAGGTTTGAGTTCTTGGCTCTTCAGTTAGCGAGGAGTGTAAAGGAATGGACGTGGTCTTGTCAAAAAGAGAACTTTCAGACCACCCACCAAACCAGAGGTAGGCTAGGACTTTTTTTCTATGTACAGCCTCCCACAGCTTATGATTTTTATTGCTACCCAGTGGCATTTGCAGTATAAAATGGTGCCAGTGATATTTCAACCTGTTGGGAAACAGCTAAACTGTGTACTGCAACCAGAGCTGTTTGTTTGGTCAGCTACTTCAGGCTCTCATTTTTGTGGCCAGTGTTTTGTTTATGAGTGTCTTCTCCTCTATGGTTTCCGGCTTCAGCGATGAGGGGTGGGAGTTGTGGGGACTTGGGGGAGAGGGCAGACAGAAGATGATTGGGCTCATTTCATTTCCTGAATCCTGTTAGGCATTCTTGCGTTTCTTGGTTCCATCTTGGCTGGGCAGCATTTCCCACTAGTTTGTCAGACCAGCTTTCCCAGCCACCTCTGGGGGCGGGAAGGAAAACCACACCTTGCTCTGTGTCACCAGTTAACAGGCAGAGTTTTGTTCAGTAAATATTTATAGAACCTCCCTATTAACCTCGAACCCTGCAACCTTGTACCTTTGAAAAGTTTATTCTCCCTCCCTGGCCTCCCAAGTAACCGTTTGGGTCCAGGCAGTACATCTCGGAAGGACAGCGATGGTGCCCTTTATCTCAGACTGGGCACCACAGAAATACATCCTTCCTGATCTAAACCCTGAACTTGGTGGACTGTGCCCCTTTTTTAGGGTGAGAGAGCAGAGCGTTCGTGGGAAAGGGACAGGGGCAGATCGTCTTTCACGATTTCCCCCTTTGATTTGTCAAGTTAAACCCTTGTGATCAGAGGAAGTGCAGAGCAGCGTAGGGAGAGGAATAAGCCTGCAAACCCAGTGAGCTGCAGCCTTCCCTGGCTCTGCACACAGCAACAATAAGGTCATCACCCTGCATGAGCTGTTACCTTGTCCATGAGAGAGAAAGAAGTGCCCTCTGGTAATTTTGGAAATAAAAGTAGATACAACCTAAATATCCAGCAATAAGGAATTCGTTTATTAACTAGGATTAATCTTTAAGCAATACTATGTTGAATTTTTTTTAAGATTTATTTATTTATTTGAGAGAGAGAGAGCACGAGCGGGAGGGGCAGAAGGAGAGGGAGAGAGAATCTCAAGCAGACTCTGTGCCCAGAGCAGAGCCTGAGGTGGGGCTCGATCTCAAGACCATGAGATCACAACCTGAGCCAAAACCAAGAGTCCAATGCTCAACCGACTGCACCACCCAGGCACCCCCTATGTTGAATTTTTAATGCTTTATAAAAATGTGGTATGTTGGAGAGAAAAGACGAAACATCATGGAAAGCATGATTCCAGTTTTATAAAAACAAAGAAGGGAGCGGTGCCTGGGTGGCTCAGTCAATTAAGCATCCGACTCTTGGTTTCGACTCAGGTCATGATCTCAGGGTCATGAGATCGAGCCCCGAGTTGGGTTCCACACTGAGCAAGGAGCTTGCTTAAGATTCTTTCCCTCTGCCCCGCCTCCCCTGCTCGCATGTGCGCGTTCTCTTTCTCTTTCAAAAAGAAAAAAAAAGGGGGGGAAGCATCAAGTTGTTAATAGTTTTCTTTGGGAATATGGGAGATTTTTAACTTTCTTTTCCAGTCTCCTGCAGTGAACATTTATTACCTTTTGTTCTTTTTGTTGCAGACTTATACACAAAAGTACATAAAACACATATATGAAGGTTCATGAATGAGTCTAAAGTGAATACCCATGTAACCACTACCCAGGTCAGGAACGTTAAAAGCAACATGACTTTTAGTATTGGAATACTGATAATAAAAATGTTATTGAAAATTACTTTTCCCAAGTCCCTAATGTGGCTATGGTAGAAATAAAATAAGACTGTATATGAAAGTGCTTATGCTTATTACGTCTTAAAACATCTATCAAACATAAGCAGTTACCTTTCTCCTCTAAAGTGCCAAATAGGACAGGTGCACATGAGCAATAAGTCATTTGCTGAAGCTTGTGTCATACAGAGATTTGCACTGAAAACGTGTCAGTGATCCCACTTGTCCTATCTGCATGTTCTTCCCTCACAGGGAAACCCTGCTGCACAGTCTTGGACCCCAGGAGAGGTGTCTCTGACAGACTCAATGTAAAAATCTTTTTCCTCCTTTTCAGACTGGATACCCTTGGTTTTCTGTGATTCTCTGGGTGGTTGCATGTGGTGGAAGAAGGTTGTGTGAGTGCGTTGATGAGTTGATTTCACCGAAGTCAGAATTCCAAGCAGTCATGTTTTTATACTTTATTATTGAATTATCGAGTCTTTCGCCTCTTGAAGTTTGACTGGAAACAGGCAATGAATCAATCATAACTGAATCCTTTCATCTGTTATTGTTGTCAAGGCTGCTCCAAATTTGTTGGGCCATGTGCAGAGTGAAAATGGGAGGGTCCTTTTTCAAAAACACAGGGAAAAAGTCTTTTAAAGGTACTGAAATATAGAGCTTTTCCCTTTCTTACATGGTCTCTGTCTTGACTTGTCATGGTGTACTTTATTTGCTATTTCATGTCACTCTAAGTAAGGGAAATTTTAAAATTTTAATTATTATGATGAATTTTACTGTTTACCTTTATAAGGTACGATGCCAGTCTATTTTATTTTTATTAAGTTTTTAATTTTAATTCCAGCAGAGTTAACATACAGTGTTATGTTAGTTTCAGGTCTATAGTGATTCAGCAGTTCTATACATTACTCGGTGCTCATCATGATAAATGTACTCTTATTTCACCCGTCCCCCCGCCCCTTCCTTCCCCTCTGGTAGCCATCTGTTTGTTCTCTGTAGTTAAGAGTCTGTTTCTTGGTTTGTCTCTCTCATTTTTTTCTCCCTTTGTTCATTTGTTTTGTTTCTTAAATTCCACATCTGAGTTTAAAATGCAAATAGAAGCATTTAATTCATATGCAAAATCACGAACATTAGAAAATTTATATTTTGTAGCTCATACATTGTTCTTACAGGAACAGTGGAAATACTGCACCGAACAAACTCAGCCATTTTTATTTCACGTAATATGTGCATGTTCTACCAACACTCCCTTTGGCTTACTGACAGTGAGGACTAATGGAAAATAAGCTACAGATTGCCCTATCTTTTCCCTTCCTTTTACATCAGACATGATCATTTTCAGTGTAAGTGGTTAGCTAACATGGGAAAGTAACATGAGGGAGAAAGGATAGTATAGGGTTCCTTGGTTGTTTGTGTTTCTTAGGACGGTATTGCCTTAGTTCTACCTTCAAGACAAATTCTGGTGCCAATGGAAAGCATTCTTTCTTGGGTCTGCACCTCCACTCACTCAGTCATTGACCTCACGTGCTTACCTTGAGCTCGCTCTGAGTCTTGCTGAAATCCCACGTATGGTGGGTCCACCAGAATTCTGTGCTCCTAGGATGGCATGAATGCTCCACGCAATCGGGATGACAAACAGAGCAACATGCACATTACCTGTATCTCCTCTGCTTGTACACATGCTCCGCTATTCTATTGGACTTCACTTTCAGAACACAAATTCAAAGATAAAATTATTAAGAATTCCTCTGTGGCCCCAGGAGAGCATTAAACAAAGTGAGGTGCAGGGCCCTGAGTGATCTTACAGGCTGCAGTGGCCGGGGAGCTGGCCCTAACAAGCTGGCCTTGTTATTTTTGTAATCCTAATGACCGGTTCTTGTTGTCACCCTTCCCATGGCTTTCTATTCTGGGTTTCGAGTCCTTATCTGTAATCCTTTTGGGCCCAGAGTTCTGTTCAGGGCGAATTCTAGGCTTTTTGACTGTGACAAATAGCAGTCATTCGTAGTACAAGGTACACTTGCTGTTGGTACCAGTTCATTTTTCATTATGTGTTTATCAGTCAGACACATTAGCCCAGGGATTCTGAATAGGAAAGAAAGAATGCGGAGTCGAAAAGGCCAAGCTGTTGGAATTTAAGAAGTTTAATAAAAATCAAAATTTATAACTAGCAGCTTCAAAACTGTACTTTTGCTGGCTGCAAGGTATTCTCCCTTTGTTACTGTTGGGTTTATAAAATTGTCAGTGTACTGGTAAGCTGTTTGCAAACCAGTAACTTTCTGAATTTATCTCTGAGAGGTTATTGGAGTATTTTGCCCCTGTGCCTTCGATAGAAAATTCCTCAGAAAATATCTAAAAATTCTTTCCATTTCAACAGACTGTCAACTAATCTTGAGAGTCTGTTGAGTAAATGGAGGCTACAGAGCTTGGTAGTTAAGAGCATAAGTTCCGGTTGGGCAGACCCTAGTTCACATCCTGGCTCTACCTCTTACTCGGTATATGATTTTGGGCAAGTCACCTATGGTTCTGAGCTTGGATTCCTCACCTGTGAAGAGGAAATAGTAGAGTAGCTAGCTTAAAGGATTATGCTTGTTAATATAGAGAAAATGGGTTTGTTTGATGTTTGACACAGAATGGGCATTCATTTTTAACTATTATGCTTATAGTATAAACTGAAAAAAAAGTCTTCAGATGACTGTATTTGTGAGGTTAGATGAATAATAATATTATCAGATTAATAAGTAGTCTAGTCTAGTTCTGTAGTTCAGAACTAGTTCTAGTTCTGAAATCCGGCAGATAGCCATGAAACACGAAGGAGAAAAATGGTGTCGTGTGTATCAAACTGAATGTTTGAGAACAGGAGCTGTGAGCCATGCATTTCAGTATCCTCAGCCCAGCACCGTGGCTAGCACATAGTAGGTGCTTGCTGATTAAATGAAGAATGAATAAATAGGTAAATATTTTATTTTTCACCTTGTGTGACTTCTATCCTTCTAAATTTATAAACAAACCAAGAGATATATTGTGGGTTTTCTATGTGTGAGGATCCCCTTTGCTTTTTGACAACCGAAAAAAAAAGAAAAAAAACAGACAAAACCTGGTGGCATCTTTACTTTTAATAAAGATGGGATAACTGATAATTTCCCATATCTGAACACAGGTTTGACCTGTGAATCCTGGGCTCAGTGACAGATGGTCTGAAGCCTCAGCTGGGATCTGGGCTGCATTGTGGGCCTGGACAGAAACCAAAGCTCTGTGTGGTTGCTTACCTGGGCTCTGGGGTCATAGCCTTCCCCTAGAGCTCCGGGCAGGAGAAGCTGTCTCCATGATGCATGCAGCATCAGAGATGTTAAGTGTCTGCTCCCAGCCAAGCCCAGCTGCATTCCAGCAGGTGGTGGTGATTCCTAGGGAGACAGGAGAAAAACAGGCTGTCGTTTAGATTGAGGGAAGATCTGTTTGCCTTTTGACAACAAAGCCTTTAGGAAGATATTTGAGCCATAGGGTGCAATTTGAAGGGCTTAAATTTAAGTGAAAATAATTGACAAAGTAATTCAAAAGTCATTTTCTAATGATTTATAAAAGACCAGAGAGGCCCTTTTGTATGTGATTTTCTGCCAATTCTATTTAAGTCCTCTGCAGTTTAAACACCAGAGGATTAGTGACCTGGAGAGGTGTTTTCAGCTTTGAAAATTATGGAATAAATTAGAGGCTTTTGACCCAGTATAGTTGCAGTTGTCTCCTCCACCCCCATTTAAAGTGTGCTGCAGAAATTCATGTTCTGTTAAGAGTTTTTCAGAACAGTTAGATTCCAGACATGGGTATTTATATTTGCCACTAATGACATGTGAAAACACATAAAAGGGCAGCTTTTAGGGATATTTTTATTATTTGAAAATGATATGATGTCAAAATAGATTTTTATACTATTTTAAGATTTACTTATTTATTTTAGAGCGCGAATGTGAGCGGGGGCTGGGGGAGGGGCAGAGGGAGAGGAAGAGAGAATCCTCAAGCAGACTCCCTGTCGAGCATGGATCCCAGCACAGGGGTCAATCCCAGGAACCTGAGACTACAGCCTGCGCCAGAATCGAGAGTCGGCCACTCAACCTATTGAGCCACCCAGGTGCCCCATACTATTTTTAAACTGGATTTTGTGTAGATCCAATTGATTATTTTTTTAGTAGAAGGGAGTTACTAATCTCATTTCTATTCCCTCCTACCTTATTTGAGAAAACTATTTTTTTAAGTTTTTATTTGAAGTCCAGTTAGTTAGCATAGTGTCATATTTGTTTCAGGTGTACAACTTAGTAATTCAACACTTCCATACAATACCTGGTGCTCATCACAGCAAGTGCACTCCTTAATCCCTATCATTTGTTTAACTCATCCCCCACCTACCTCCCCTCTGGTAACCATCAGTTTGTTCTCTATAGTTAAGAGTCTGTTTCTTGCTTTGTCTCTCTCTCTCTCTTATTTTTTTTTCCCCTTTGCTTGTTTGTTTTGTTTCTTAAATGAGGAAATTATTTAAGGGTCATTAAGGATTAAATATCCTCTTACAGTTTGACAATCTAATTTTTAAAGATTGTATTCAACAAAATGTCTCCCTACTTGTTTTTGTGAAAGTGTTCTCTGTGAAGGAAGCAGGAGAAATCTTGCACCTTCAGTTGTTGGATGAAGTAGCGGGAAGAATTGCTGATTGCTTTTCCATGGACAGAAATGCAACTGCAAATGATAAAGAGAGATGATAACATTGAACCTACCCATAAGGCTTGAATCTGGATTGCTAAGATTTTATATAATAAAAGTTGCTGTGGGGAGGATTCTAGTGACTACACAAACCAGCAACTGGGTCCTGTGCCTGGATTACTCTCCTTCTTTCTTCCTTTTCTGGTCACGACCTAAGCTTACCCTGAAGCTTATTACCCTTCAAAACCCAACTCAGATGTTACCACTTCCTTGAAGCCTTCCTGACTATTCTCCGCTTCTTTGCCTGTGTGGCTTTTGCATTTTAGGTGCACTTCTTAAGGAAGGAGCACTTTCCGTAGTATTCTGTAATTATTGGTATTTATCTTTTGCACTGGATTTATGAGTCCTTTGAGGGCAGAGTCATCTTTGTGGTCTAACCCCCAGTATATTGCCTGGAAAGTAATAAGCACTCAAAGATTCTATTGAACACTCAACTACCAGAAGGCAATACCAAAATAGGTACCCCGTGGGGATATTTTGTGTTGGTAGAAATGAATTTATTTTAGATTTCCTCCTGTTTATGACTTCTAAAAGCAATCCATTAGATGGGGAAAAAGATAATACCCAGTGTTGGCAATAGTATGGTAAGAGATATTTGTACATTGGTGGTGAGGGTATAAACTGGCACACCCTTTCTGGGAAACTATTTGGAAATTTGAGGCTTAAATATGGGCATAACCTTTGACCTAGTAATTCTGTTTCTTACAATTTGTTCTAAGGAAATAATAAATCACTCTGGTGTTTCAAAACATAATCAAAGGAACAACAGTTATATGTTAATTACACCTCAATAAAATTTTTTTTAAAGTATAGCAGCAACAGCTTTCTAATATTATGTGATCGAAAGCAAGTATGTAGTGAGTTCCTGAGAACTTGAGATGATGATAACTTCTTGAAGTGCTTCTTTTATGTTTACCTTATCATCCAGCCCATTGTCTTGCATGTAGTAGAGGTTGAATAAATACTTTTAATGAGTAAATGAGTAATTTCATACATTGAAATAAAAAATATCAAGTCTATGTTCACCCATATCATCCAGCCCACTGTCCTGCATATAGAAGTTCAATAAATACTTTCAGTGAGTAAATAAATGAGTAATTCCATAAATTGAAATTAAAAAACCCATCAAATCCATAGAATAAGGTAACCATTACTCCTGATGCTACCACCAGATTTAATAACCATTAATTGACGTACTCGTTTCCAATCTTATTTTTCTTTGTTTAGGCTTTTAAAATTATATGAGTAATATATATGCATATTCTTTTTGAATAGTACTTTATAATCTGCAAAGTGTTTTTATATTTTATCTTCTCTCAAATCAGAAGATGTACCACTCCCACTTTATAGAAGGGACAACTGAGGCTTACAGCAGAGCCAGGATTAGAACTATCACTTCTGACTCCTGGCCCAGTATTCTTTTTACTATAGGAGTCTTTGGGAAACTCTTAGGAAACAGGGAGTACCTAGCATGTTTATTAAGGGCGGGTGTGCATCAGTTCCAGAAAGATGTTGACAGATTAGAAGGAATTTAAAGAGGAGCCAACACTGCTGGAAGGAAGGACATAGGAGAGATGAAAGGAGCTAAATATGTATAGCTTGGCCAAAGGATGATTAAAGGGGATATGATAACAGTCCCTAAGAATGTGAAGGATGTAAACATCATGGAAAGAGAAAATGTATTTAGAACCAATCAAAGCAGTATATAAAAAGAAATAAAAATTAACGCTAAATATCAAAAAAGCTGTTTCATGGAGAGACTTGCTAGCTTGTAAATTGGAATCCCAAGAGAAGTATCAAAAGCCCCATATATAGAAGGCATTTACGACTGAGCTCTCCTGCTTACATTTGGGGAGGGCTTTCTAGTTCTAATTTTGATGACTGAGATCATGGCCCTTCCTAGCATGGATTTGCCACCCAGTTCTGATTGCACAGTTTTGCATATCAGGGTCAAAAGAAAGAGTCTTGTTACACTCTTGTAGAAGCCAAACTCAGGCACGTCCCCAGCGTCATGCAGTCCAACCTTGCTGACTGTCCATGAAGCCTAAATTGAAACCCTAAGTGTGGCTGTTTAACTCTGCAATCAGGTGATTCCTCCCTCCATGGTGCCCCCTGCTGGGCATTTCAGGTTGTGAGCAAGATACAGAGGAGCCTCCCTGCTGCAAAATTAACAGCCACAGTTGGTGAGCAAGTGGAAACATTCCTGAGGGAGCCTAGGAGGCACTGCAGTCCTTTGTCCTGTGAATGCAGTTAAGACATTGCCATTGCCTGGGTAGGAAGTGATCTTGCACATATTGCGTGTGTGAAGTCACGTCCCGGGAGAGGCACCAGAGCCCATGGGGACATCAAATAAAATCTGAGGCCAAAGCTGTAAAAGGTATTCACCATTCACTGGGATGTAGCCACAGAATTATCTCTACCCCACAGGAGTCATGCAAGAGAGATGTCCAAACTAAACAGGAATTTAGAGAGCAGTCTTAAAAGGAGTGTGATGTTCAAAATGGGAAGGGATCAGAGGTCTGTTGCGGCCCTTGGAAGGAGCTGGAAGGCATTCAGACTTGCAAAAGAGTGGGCCACCCCACCTCTGAGACCACATGAAGCTAGGCTCAGTGCCATCTTAGACCAAAAGGTGCCAGTTCGGCTTCAACCAGGCGCAGGAGCACCCAGCCTTAACGGTCTGGTGAATTTGATCTGGAAAATTGAACAGGACTGAAAATGGTGATCTGGGGTCCCTTTGGGGCCTGTGACACCACCACTAGGAAAACGACCTGAGAGGGAGGGAAGATTCTTAGAGATCAGACCCAGCACCCTGGCAAGGCAGAACTGGGCTAGGACCTGAGTTAACAAGTATATGCATGTAGTTTGTAAACTAACCTTTCCTCCTGCCCGTGCAGCCTTCCTCCCATTCCTGCTTATTCACTCACTCAGCAAACTCGGTCAGCCCCACTTCTGTGGCCAGTGAGGAGCCTGATGAGAAGGATCTGAAGCCCATGATGGTACAGGATCCGGGGGACACTGGATAGTGGCAGAACTGTGATACAACCTGGGTCTTCAGGTTTCTAGGGCAGGGAGCTTCCCCTCTGCTGCATAAAGCTTATTATCTCCTCCCAGAGGAGCTCTGTCATTTTGCTTTTCTTTCCTGAATGAGGACTTGGCATCAAGACAGCCACAGATAAGACACATGGTGTCATAAAAGCAAAGATAGGAAAACTGTATACTCCTTAGCAGTCTATATCGATACTCTAAATCCTTTAAGATAGAATCTGCTGTGCACATAGGTTATTAAGGGATTTAAATATATTTTCACGTGTACATATTGTCATAAAATGCAGTTCTGTGACATAAAGCACATTAAGTTGTTTTCTTTAGCAATCAGTGTAATTCAGAATTCTGTCCTTTTGCAATAAGGACTGTGTGTTGTGGCTTGAGAGCCTGCTATGTGCTCTTTGGTGCATGGATGGCATCGGTATCTTCACTATTACACCTTGAGGGAGGAGTTGCTTTTCTCTCTATTCTGCTGCGGGGAGACTGAGACACACTGGAGTTGAGGAATTGGCCACGGTCACAGGGTAAGTGGCAAAATCTGGATTTGAACTCATGCAGTCTGGCTGCAAAGTTCAAGCCCTTTACCATTGTGCTGTACTGTCTCTCACAAGAGAAGGCCTTTGGAGTTAACATTTTAGCCTGAATCTCATAGGATCTGCCCAAGAAATTTGAGTTTTCAGTTAATTTCCCGGTCCTAAGCAACACTTAAAATTATTCTAGTCCATGTGAATGCTGCCGTAGAACACTGTAGACAAGTGTCAGCACACTTCTCACCTCATTGGAAACCCATAAAAGTAATTGCCAGGTGTTAACACACACTTAAAAAAAAAAAAAAAAAGAGCTTTAACACTGCAAAGGCAAGCAAAGTCTCCTGGATCTCCCCAGTGTATGATTCTTTGCTCAAAGTAAGTGGAACGGATGGATGGAGGCACTGAATGATTGAGTTATGGGTTTTGATTATGCTCTTAAAGGGAACTAAGGAAAATGTGTATAGGATTGGGAAATCAGAAGACATTAGTTCAAGTTTGGGCTCTAACATCATTCCCCCTGTACCCTTGGTCAAGTCACTTTGCCTCTGAGTGTGTTTCCTCATCTTTAAGATGAGGTTGGTACTTTTCACCCTTCCCACCCTCACAGAGCTATTGTTAGAATTACACGAGATAATACATGTGAAAAGGGTTTGACCTACGTAACTGTGCAGATGCTCATTATCCTGAGGCTCAGGGGTCCCAGAGAGGTGCCAGAGTAGAGGTGGGAATTTAAGTTTCCCTTGGCTACCCTATTAAAAAGGAAGTGTGCACCCTCTTGTGGCGAAGTGTGGGGGTTAAAGGAGCCTTCTGAAAAATGCTGGAAGGTTGTTACTGGGGTTTTTAAAAGTTGTCTCCAGAAATCCTTTCCCATTAATGAATGTACACACTCTTTCTAAACAAAAACTTAAAATGCAGTGTAAATAAATTGCTTAGTCTTTACCCAGTTTTGTTTGCATTGAGAGATACTACATATTTTTCTTCAGTCAGAATAAATGTTTTCCTCCATTTTGTTCCTGTTTCATTCATAGAGGTTTTTTTTTCCTAGACTACTGTATTTATTTTGGTTTCCTTTGTCTGTTTGCATTTACTTTTTTTATCTGATTTAATACCTATTAAATTTTTCATGCACAGTTAGAGCATACCGTGTCTGCCTGTGATAACACAGGGCTTCTGGCACCTACCCATATAGTAGATGCTCAATAAATGGTGCTGAGTGGATGCTGACAATCTTCTTAAGCATTCCTCAGTTCCTTTCCCTGTTTTACCTGTGGGCACCCCCTTTTCCTTGGCATCAGTTTTCCTGAAACATACAGAAATAAATTAAGGAAGTGTGGCATTTCAGTCACTTAACATTATTTTTCTTAGTTCCCTCTCTAGTAAAGTGAGGGGGTGAGAATAGGTGATTTCCAGGGTTCATACTCTGTGGAGGTAAGGAAATAAGATGACATTCCTTAGCAGAGTTTGTGAATGTCTTATTATGCTTGTCAGCTTTTTTTTTTTTTAGATTTTTTTGTTAGAGAGAGCAAGTGAGAGAGAGCACAAGCAGGGTGAAGGGCAGAGGGAGAAGCAGGCTCTCTGCTGAGCAGGGAGCCCAACGTGAGACTCGATCCTGGGACTCTGGGATCATGACCTGAGCTGAAGGCAGATGCTTAACTGACTGAACCATCCAGGAGCCCTTGTGAGCTTCATTATATCCTCCCTCAGTTCCTAGGTGAATAGAGGGAGGAGGCATCAGAACAAGGTATAGTGGAAGGAAAGGCAGAAGGAAGGGTAGAGGTGGGATGAACTACAGGATAAGAGATCATTGTGTGTTGGGGTGGGGGTGGGGATTAATAGGACAGTAGCAACATTCCAGAAAGAAGCTGTAACATCCTGAGCTATGTGAAAATTTTTCATAACTTATGCACATTGTATTGTCTGTGATGCTCACAGGGGATTATCTAACTCAACATCCTTTATTCCCACATTGCTCACATTAAATTTGAGGAAAAAAATCTTTTTCTCTAATTGAGTTATAAAGTCCCTGATCATGTAGCCATTCAGACTACAGCATTGCTTTTTAATTGGCTTTATATGCTCTTCATTTTGCTAAAAGTTTCTTCTTCAAACCTGCTTCTTTAAAAGCATGTTGTTGTTTTAGAGAACTTGTGATGCAGGTATCATAGAAGGAGGCCAGTGTCCTTACAGGGAAGGCCCTTGTGGTGTGGGGAGGTCGGGGGGTGGGGGGCTGGCCTGGAATTGGGTCTCAAATGTTTGACAATTTCAAGATTCATACCAATCTAACTAGTAAAAGACTTGATAGTCAAAATGTCAGTTGAGTGACATACTGAGAAGCACTGAAAACCCTGCACTGTTCCTCTTGGCTGGCTAGAGTCTTCCGCTGGAGAGGTCAGGTTGCTATTGCAAAATGGCTTGGTGCATGATGGGGAGTTAATTAGCTTCATTAATTGAACAGACCTTTTTTGAGTTTCACTCTGTGTGCCAAGTACTGAGCAAAATGCTGGAATTAAGACAAAATTCTAATTTTTAAGGCCTTACACTTCCATCAGAGAGCCGTGTAAGCAAATACTACAATCAAGTGCTTAGTGCTGTAAAGGGATATACTGGGTGCTTGGAGGCAGAAGGAAGAGGTGAGTGCCTACTGTACTAGAAGTCTCCTTCAAGGAGAGTAAGAGTTTCTCTGGACAAAAGAGAGAACGTGTACACTCTGGGAACTGCAAGGAGTTGAGAATGATCTTTACTGCTCATTGTCTTTAAGCCATAAAACCTGATGAGAAATTGAGTCCTTGAACCTTACTTGTGAAGAAGTCTATGAGATTCATGGTGGCTAGTCATGGTACCCTCACCTGGAAAATGATGCAGCTGTACCATCTGCTCTTTGGGCTTCTCTTCTTCTAGATTCCATGCTGCACCGCAGTGGTTTTCAAACTTCTGGTCTCCGGACTTCTTTACGCTCCTACAAATTATTGAGGACTCCAAGGAACTTTTGATATTCACCATATGTGAAGTAAAAACTAAGAAAGTTTGAAGGTATTTATTAATCCACTTAAGATAATACAATGATTACATATTAATAGAAATAATGATTTCTTAGAAATAGCTATATTTTATAAGGCTAGAAAATTTAGTGAGAATATTGGCTTTTTGCAAATCTCTTTAATGCCTTGCTTAAGAGAAGGCATATACATTTGTATATCTGCTTCTGCATTCAGTCTGATATATTATTTTGGTTGAAATATATGAAGAAAATCTGGGCTCACCCAGATACGTAGTTGGAAAAAGAGTCTTTCAGTAGCCTTTTCAGATAATTATAGATATTCCTCTTTGATACTACATCAAAACTTGACAAGTAGTGGTTTCTTAAAGATTAGTTGCCATATAGTATCTGAAACCATCCAAATGAACTTTAAGATTCTGTTACATTAGAATCTCTTACTAATGCAGAAATTTGTAATACCATACATTAGTTATTTAGAAAATACTGTGTTATTCAGGTCTTCCAGATGTTGACGTTACATTATCCATTACAGTATCAAAAAATCAGTCATTTGCTGTCCTGACTGATCTCATCTCAGAAGTCTTAAATATTAGTAAGCTGCAAGCTCTTGATGGTAAAATACAAGTTTCCCCAAATCCTCATTTTTGCTTGAGAGGTCCTGTTTCATCATTAGCAGCATAAATACTATCAGTTGTTTTCTTTGAAGTCATAGGCTCCCTTCATTTATTTTCAAGAGTATGTCAGGTCCCCAGTTCTGAATAGCTCTGGCTGCCTGTCAGTCATTTTTTTTTTTCAGGTAAAAATGGTATTTCCATGAAGAAAGCCCACAACTCCATCACAGAAGTTCCTTTCCTTGAGACAGCGTCTTACTTGAGTATATGCAAAAGTGCTTTATGTATACTTTGCGTTTTATCACACAATATTTTTTAAAAGATTTTATTTATTTATTTGACAGAGAGAGAGAGATCACAAGTAGGCAGAGAGACAGGCAGAGGGAGAGGGAGAAGCAGGCTCCCCGCCGAACAAGGAGCCCGACGCAGGGCTCCATCCCAGGACTCTGAGATCATGACCTGAGCCGAAGGCAGATGCTTAACGACTGAGCCACCCAGGCACCCCTACCACACAATATTTTGGAAGACCAGTGCTCCAGGGTCAAGATTTTTAAAAATTAGTAATTTTTGCTGCTTATCAAGGACTCCATTACTGAATGCGTACAGGTGAGAATACAATGACTACGGGTACATTTTAGTGCCATTGCCTTGATTTATGCGAAGGTTTCAGCAGTTTTAGCTATCATTGCTTTTGTACCATCTGTACAAATACCAACACAGTAGAAAAGGCAAATCATATTTTGGTATTATTAGGAAAATAGTTTTAGCCTTTTGCAACTCCTGAAAGAGTCTTGGGGATCCCAAAGATCTGCAAATCACACTTAAACAATATATTTAATATATTTAACAATTACATATATATATATAAATTATATATATAAACATATTTAATATGTTTAACTCATAACTGAGTTAAAACCCATATCCTAGAAAGGATAATGCATTAGCTAACAATTTAGCAGGGGGTGGTTTATTTAATTAACCCAACACTCTTGCCAACCTAAGGCTCTGAGGGAATGGAGGAGAAGGACAGTGTTTGATGAAGGGACGGGGGTGGGGAAACCCAAGAGCAGTGAGGGGTCCATTGGACAGCTAGCTCTCTGGGGAGGGGAGGAATGATACAACTTTTCCTCTCATACATTGGGATTGATCCTGGTCATGTCTTTATCCTTTGCAAATTACACACATAGTTCAGGCATATGTAATGTGAGTGCCCCTCCCTGCACATTCTCCAGCTCCGAGGCACCGTCATCTCTGGAGCGGTACGATAGACCTCATTAGTTCAGACCTGACTAATGTTGAACTTGTGACTATTGGGAAGTAGGTGGTGCAATGCACAGAAAAGAATATGAGCTTTGCAATGAGGCATGTCAGGGCTCAAATCCTGGCTCTGTCATAAACTAGCTGTATGGCCTTGGGCAAGGGGTGAACCTTTCTAGGTGTTGGTTTCGTCTCTGTGAAATGGGGCTGCCACTACCTCCGGAGGGGGTTGCAAATGTTAAATGAGATAGCTGATGGTAGGTACTCAGTAAATGCCTGTGACCTTGCACATGCCAGCTTCATTTATCTTAAACTCCATCACTGGTCATTTATAATAAAGCCCTGACTCCTGTTCAGTGTCATCCTTGGCTTTTTTGCTTTTATTAAGAAAGTGAGTTTTTGGAAAAAGTTAGATGCAGTACTGGAAGGATTGTTGGGATGCTGCTTCTCCAGGAATTTCAATAAATATTTCACAAAAGCATGACCCCTCTTCTTCCCTGTTCCTGGGGATGCTGGAAGTGCTCTGATCCAGAACCCTCTCCTCCAAAGGACTGCCCTTTTGTTCACCAGCTCAGCCTGGAAGTAGCCCAGTTACTGTTCAGTTCACCCCAGCCACTTTCATGCCATCTGCCCAAAGTGAAGAAGCAGAAGAAAGCCATGTGTGGAACAGTGGGCACACAGCCACCTCTCCAAGGTCCGCCCAACGGCCTCTTCCCTCCTGGTTGCCACCCAGACTGATTCTTCCCCAGTGCCTTGTCTCTCTGGCTGTGCTTAGAATCTTCACTGTTCCTGGAATTTCTCTAATTGTTTCTAGACTCTGGGTGGCTGCACCTTTTTTTTTCCATAGCACCCTTGGTGAGTTTCAGAAAACCCTGTGGTCATTAATGAATCTATTTTCACAACCTCCCCAGAAACAAGTCTCTTCCGTGTTCTGGATCAAAGAACCTATTACTGACACAAAAGGAACCCAGCCAACTGGCCTTCCCCCCACAGGAGGCAGGCCCCACTCTAATCTTGCCTTGGCTTTTGACTTGCTGTGTGGCCTTTGTTTCCGCATCCAATGATAATATCTACCTCACAGGAATATTGTGGAGTTCAATAGATGCTAAGAACTGTTCCTCTTCGAGGCTGAAAGATCGGTATCACATCTACTACAGTGCCAGAGGACTCAAAGCACCTTATAGGAGTCTAATTTTTCCCTTATCTGGTTGAGGTAGATTAGTGGCGGGTGTTCCTGTGCCCACATTGTACCCTTGCAAATGTGCCTTTCACCATCTCATTTCAACACTTCCTATTCACTTCCTCTTTGCAGGCTCACAGGAAATTGTCTATCTGAATGGAGACTAAAGACTGATGGGCTAAGTAGGCTTTGTGTCATTTCACTCTCCAGTTTGTGTGTTTGATTCCACTTGTGGTCGGGGGTGGAAATGTTCTCCTCTGACCCTGCGTCCTTTCCCAGTCTCCTTTTTGGTTTCAGTCCCTTTTCTCAGTACTTTATCCTTTGACCTCTTGGCAGCATTTGGCACGAATAATGATCACTTTTTCCAGAACTTGTTGGTGATATTATACCCCCAGAATTCTGCCTCTGTGACTTACCAAACCTGGTCCCTCTCATCTGTTGTTCCTCTAATAAAGGCTGAGGTTAAATTAAAACCTTTTCTCAGCACGATCTCAGAGGTAATCTCATCCATTTTCAAGGTTTTAACCAAAACCAGTGTTCCAATTCTGGTCCTGAATTTCTTCTTGCTTGACGTTTCTTAGATCCTCCTAACATCATGCAGATTCAGTATGTTCAGTATATTTAGAATGGAATTGACTTTCTCTTCTCTACACACCAGAAATCAGTCCTTCTTCTGGATGAACTTAATTCTGTCAGGGCTTCCACCATTAATTCAAATGTTGGAGTCATTTGAACTCTCTTTTTCTCAACCCCTACATTTAATCTGTTCCCTGTAAAGACTCTCTCTGCCCCAATTTTTAGGTTTGAGTCCTATAAAATCTGCCATATTGTATCAGTGGTTCCCTACGGGTCTCTCTGCCACCAGTGTCAACCCACTGCAGTCAGGTTAGCCTTCTGGCGAAGAGCACTTTCAAGCCTTTCCAGTCCCTCTGCTGACTTAAGGTAATTGTAATGATTAACTGTTGCAGTGTAACAAATCCAAACTGAGTGGCATAAACTAGCCACCATTTTTTTTAGACTCACAGATTGTCTGGATTAGGAATTTGGAAAGGGCACAGTGGGTCGGCTTGTCTCTGCTCTGTGATGTCTGGGCCCTCTGCTGGAAAGATTCAGAGCTGGGGTGTGACTTGACATCTGTCACATCTGACAATCTGATGCTGGCTGTTGGCTGGGCCCTCAGCTGGAGCTGTCGGCTGGAACAGTGGTCTCTCCATGTGGTTGCTTGCGCTTCCTCACAGCATGGTGACTGGGTTCCAAGAGCAAGCATTCATAAAAGAGGCAGAGTATGATCTAGCTTCAGAAGCCCTACACTGTCACTTTTGCCATGGTCACAAGCCTGACCAGATTCAAGGGAGGGAGCATAGAATACCATCTTTCAGTGGGAGAAGTGTCAAAGTCACATCACAAGAGCATGTGGATAATTTTGTTGCTATCATCTTTGGAAAATACAGGTTAAAGAAGCTTGTCAAGGGTCTTCCAATTAGTAAACAGTTGGGTGGGGTTTGAACATAGAACCTTTGACTGCAATCTTAACCTCCATAGTGTCTCCACTTGATCAGGGCAAAAGCCCAGGTACAGAAAGAGATGGGGGGAAAAAAATGATAGCAGTTATAAAAACTTACTAGGAATTATTTTTAAATTCTGATCTCCCCTTGTCCAGTTGCAGTCCTGCAAGGTTCACAACTCAAGGGAAGGAGGACTCTTGTTGGCGGATAGCTCGAGCCAGCTTAGTCCTTGGACCACACTGGCCCCTGTGGACAAGAGCCCAGGGAATGATCTCAGTGACTGTCTCTGTGTCTGCCTCTTCGGGCCTCGGCTGGGCTGTTTTGCTCATGTGCTTTCTTGGAAGCTTGCTTTCTCTTTTCTTCTCTCCATCTGTTCATTCCTTCCTGGTTCTGGTACCCACTTAGACCTCCCTGCCTCTACCATGTTTGCTTTGACCTCATCCTCATTGCAGCCCCACTGAGAGTTAGAGATTTGTCTCAGCATGGTTTGGCTTCTCACTGGAGTTGGCTCCTCTGGCTTCCCTGGGGTTACTCAGGCTGAACCTGCTTTCCTGGGGTTTCCTTCCAACCTTGTTCATGCTGTTTTATCTGCAAGATGAATGTCCTTTCCTGCCCTTCTTTACGTGAATAATGCCTCTGCTTTCTCCAAGGTTCGAGTCAGGTCCCGACACCCCGCTCCCTTATGGCTGGTGTGGCCTCTCCTCAGAGCTCCCAGAGATTCTTGTACATTCTTCTGGAATGGTTTTTACACCATTCTGTACTTACCTGTTGTTTCGTTCCATGTGACCCTTACTACTTCCAGCAGGGAAGAAACTGGAGCCCTGCAGCTCATTGTTCATCGTGGAGCCCTCCATGCCTGTTCAGGGCTGGGCATATCAAAGACACTCAGATCCTCCTGAGGTAGTTGACGTGTGCCTGGAATACTAGTGCTTGCTCATGTCTATTAATGGATAGACTGGGGTGGGTGCTGCCACCAGAGTTATTGGGGTGGGAAGAAGATTCAAGGATCTTGAGACTGAGATGAGGCTTCTCATCCAAAAAACTATTGTGTGTCTTTAGACAAATCACTTCTCTGGGATGTAGTCTTTTATTTATGAAATGAAAGGATTTCTCTAAGGACCTTCCCAGCCTTAATACTCTATAAGATAACTTTATCTGATAAGCTTTTGACTATACACTGCCATGGAGCTAAGTAGTGAGTTCTGAGTATTGGAAATATGACCCAGTATCATTACTTCCAAAGGATAGGGTTTAGTTATTTGCACAATTTTGATTGTGTCCCTGGTGGGGGACTGTGGTTAGCTGGATCTGATAGAGTCATAAACACGTCCACAGTCTATAAACCCTGTTCCTTCCCCCTGTAAACCTCAGTGGACCCTAAATCTCATGACTTATAAGTCTCCATTGAACTTAATGTCTTCCCTCCAGTTTAGCCAATAAGAAACATTTCAACAATTTTCAACTCTTAATTAGCAAAGCAAGACAAAAGTACATATCCCTTTGGAAACAAGACAAAACAGTTTTTTATGCTAACAGTTTTCCTTTATAATGAAGTCTGCTCTTGAAAGCACCCTAATATAGTAGGTTCTTATGACTCAATTATAATTACATACATATATAACATATACATAATAATTATATATAATTATGTATATGTAAATGTATTGTGTTGATGTATATGTATATACATATACAACTGATCCTTTAACAACAGTTTGAACTGCACAGGTCCGCTTATATGCTTATATGCAGATTTTTTACAGTACTGTAAATGTATTTTCAGTTCCTTATGATTTTCTTAATATTTTTTCTTTCTCTTAATTATAAGAATACAGTGTATAATACGTATAAATATAAAATCTGTGTTTATCACCTGTTTATGTTATCAATAAGGCTTCCATTCAACAGTAAGCTATTAGTAGTTAAATTTTGGTGAGTCAAAAATTATATGCAGATTTTTGGGGCACCTGGGTGGCACATCCGTTAAGCCTGTGATTCTTGGTTTCAGCTCAGGTCATGATCTCATGGGTCATTAGATGGAGCCCTGCATCTGGCTCTCCGCTCAGCATGGAGTTGTTTCTCTCTGCCCCTCCCCTGCACATGCACATGCCCTCTCTCTCCCTCTCTCAAATAAGATTTTATTTATTTGAGAGAGAGTGCGTGAGCACAAGCGGGGAGAGGGGCAGAGGGAGAGGGAGAAGCAGACTCCCTGCTCAGCAGGGAGCCCGATGCGGGGCTCTATCCCAGGACCTTGAGGTGATGACCTGAGCCGAAGGCAGACGCTTAACTGACTGAGCCACCCAGGGACCCCTCAAATAAATAAATATTTAAAAAAAGAAGTTATAAGCAGATTTTTGACTGTATGGGGTGGGGGTTCAGCACCCTTAACCCCTTGTTGTTCAAGGGTCTGCTGTATTTACATAATTACACAGCACAGGGCCTGAAGTCTCCACTCAACCAGCCCTGATGTAAAGAGGCCACATAATTTTCCAGTGAACTTACATTGAGTACAGCTGAGGGTCATTTCCTGGAGTCTCTGTGTAGCCTCCACCAGACCGATCATTCTTAGTTTGATTATCCCAGTCTGGATCATACAAGCCTCTTACTTTACTTCTCTTCTCCACCCTCCCACTGTGTTACCTATTTCCAAGCTCAGTATACCTCCTCCAGAAAGCACAAAATGGCATAAAATTGAAAACTTAAATCTGTCAGTGTTGCCTCTCATTCAAGTTTCATTTCAAGTTGAAGTGTGAAGGAAGTGGTAAAGGAAGGTGGTAGTGTAATAAGAAGTGATTCAGTTCTTATTACAATCCCTTCTTTAGTTTTTGAAAATAACCCGTGAAGCTGCATTACCCTTGTCTTGTATCTTGCTCCTGTGGCATGTCCTGACAGTGATTTCCTCTTCTTGTGCCTCAGTTTCGCCCCCTACAAAATGGGGATAAACAAACACTGCCACCTGGAAGTTTCTAAGGGCTGCCAAGGAGGCTGGTTAGTGGTGAGTGAATGGTTGGTAAATAGAAGGCATTATCTGCCACCCAGAAGAAAAGCGCCTCACAAATAGACTGAAAGACTGCCCTGACTTGCCAAAGGGGCATTCTTTGTAAGCAGGAAGAGTCAGGAAGGAAGCTAACATGGGTAAATTCTCCCCAGGGTCTGTTGGTCCTGATGACAGGGAACTCACAAGGTGGGTGTTTATGTCTTTTCACATGAAGGTGAGGGGGGTGGTGGACAGACAGGGAGGAAGATGTACCTGGTCAGGTACATGAGAGACCTACTTGAGGTTTTGATTTTTTTTTTTTTTTTTTTTTGTGAGAGAGAGTGAGAGGAGAGAGAAAGCAAGGAGTGGGGAGGGGCAGAGGGCAAGGAAAGAGAGAATCTTAAGTAGGCTCCACACCCAGCACAGAGCCCGATGTGGGGCTCGATCTCACGATGCTGAGATCATGACCTGAGCCAAAATCAAGAGTCAGAATCTCAACCAGCTGAGCTACCCAGACGCTCCCAAGGTTTTTGTTTTGTTGTTGTTGTTGTTGTTTTAAAAGATTTTATTTATTTGTCAGAAAGAGAGAGAGCACAAGTAGGGAGCAGGCAGAGAGAGAAGCAGGCTCCCTGCTGAGCAAGGAGCCTGATGCGGGACTCAATCCCAGGACCCTGGGATCATGACCTGAGCCGAAGGCAGATGCTTAACCAACTGAGCCACCCAGGCGTCCCATGCCCTGAGGTTTTGATTGTCAGACAGCATTTTATTAGTGGGAAGGAAACCAGCATGAAAGTATAGTTTTTAGAGAAAGAATTCATTTCCAATAAAATGTATTGTTCATTAGCTGAGGTGAGCAGGTAACAAAATTAAATAAGAGACAAAAAAAACCCACTTGGAAGGAGAAGAGTATGAGCCTATCCTTTCAGATGTGATATTAACTGGTTAAAATTTACACATTAATTTTTTATTTCAAATAAGATACCTGGGCTATTTTGCTCTCTTGATAGTACATGGTACATAGGAAGTGGCATTTGGGAATGCTTTGTGGCCTCTGCTCACTTCCATATGCACGTGTGTGTGTGTGTGTGTGTGTGTGTGTACATGTGTGTACGCATACACATACAGCTTCTCGATGTTGTAGGTGAACTTTCTTTTCCTTAACGAGACTACCCTGGGAGTGATTTGCCATCCCTGTACCAGCTGCGCTTTGATGTGGCTTGACTCTAGACTACCTTCTCAGTCTACAGTTTGGTTTCAGAATTAGCTTCTGACCATGCAGAACATGCTCCCAGCCCTGCCACGTAGTCCAGGGTGAGCAGTTCTGTAGTTCTAAGCTGGTTTCCCTTTATGCAAAATGAAGTTATTCTGAGATTTGAAAGTTAGGTTCTTCAGAACCCTTTTGTGAATATCACCTGAAAGATCTCAGTCTCAGCAATGGGGTGGGTGAAGCAGCTTCAGCAGCATGCCTTCTGAGAGACCTGTCTGTGTCCTCTCACATCATCTAGGTAAGAGCTGCTGTGAACAACATGCTAAATTTCTGGTGGTTTGCTGGAGAAGGCTCGTTCTGCTCACCAGAGCCAATTATGAGCATCTCTTTCCAACTTCCACTTGGTGACGTCATGTTAGTGGATTTAAATGAGCTATGCTAAGAGTATTTGCACCACGGAAATTGGCAGAACTACAAATTACCGCCTTCCCCACCAGCCTAGCCCCTGCAAGTTTATGCCCTAGTGGCTCTTGGATCCAGTACAGCTTGCTTCTCTCATTTGAATTTGTCTCTAACAGAGCCCACTTATTTGTACTCCAGCCTTTATACCCCAGTCAGCGCTCCTGGTCACTCCAAAGTCATCACTGTCTTTTTCTGTTTAACTCATAGAAATGTCCTTGCAAGGAGATGAGGCACTAGTGTAGACATATTATTAAGACTTTTATTCTAGCAGACCTGATCCGTTTTGTCTTTTATATTATTGTCACCCGAAGATAGGTAGTATTTTACTGTTTTGTAGAGCCTTGTCATCCCCCACTCTCTCGTCACAAATAACTGGAATTACAAATGACTGCCCTGCTCAAATGCCTGTAGTTGATCTCCCATAGCCTCCCATATTAGTGCAAACTCCTCACCCACAGAAATAAGGCCTCTGCACTTATCCCAAATTAGTATTCATCTGTCTCCTCATTAGGTGCACCCAGTTGGCCCTTGCCCAAATACAGGCTGTTATTTCCTCTCCCCACCCAAGGTCATGTGTGACCATCACAGTCATCATGGTTCACACGCAATACCACCTGCCAAGGCACGATTGGGGTCCCTGGTTTCCCAAGGATGTGGCTCCTTTACGTTGCAAAGGGCAGCAACTTGGGAAGGTCCGGGAAGCCCAGAACAGCTCATCACAGAGGTGGTTTTTGACTCCAGAAGATGCAAAACCATTATCTCTGGTGTGACCTTGCCCCTTGTTCATCTTCCCTGCTTGTCAAGTTTTCATCATGGCTTTGCTCTTCCCCTCTTCCTGCTTCAGTTTTCCATTCAGATTTCTTCCTTCCTATCTATCTGCCAGTTCCAGGGGGCAGTTTCTGACCTAATTTCTGGCAGAGTTATTGCTTTGACTCTTGAACTACACTCACGTTCTCCATTGGCTCTGATATACAATACCTACCCTCCCAAGTGCAAGGGTCAGGATTTTTGTTTGTTTTTGTTTGTTTGTTTGTTTGTTTGTGGGTTTTTTTGATGAAGAGTCAGAAAGTAAATGTATTGGGCTTTGTGGCATAAGTCTGTCATAGCTACTCAATGCTGACATTGTAGTGACAATATGTGTGTAAACAATACATTTCTATAAAACTTTATTTACAAAAACAGGCTTCAGCCTAGATGTAGCCAACCAGCCAAGTTTGGTGATCCCCTACTCTAGTCAAACACTTGTTAATATCCACTTCTCACACCTGTTCATGTAACTGCCAGCCTAAATATGTGATATTCATTCATGTAGTCAATGCAAGAGATCATGTCTGGGACATGTCCAGCTGGGAATCCTGCAGCCTCAGAGTTGAGAGTTCTAGAGAATACTACTTGTTCTATTTACTCTGCCCATGAAGGAGTACTAATTTGGAACTGGGGAGAAGCACTTGTATTCTGAGGGCCAGTGTGATGTAGAACAGCATGTCCCAAATTTCAGCCATCAGTGTACTGCTTCCATGTTTTCTGCCATATCTTCACCACCTGAACCATTAACTTTTTTATTGCCCTTTAAAGTGATTCCCCCTTTAAAAAACTTAACTCAGAGGCACTTGGCTGGCTCCGTCGGTAAAGTATGCTACTCTTGATCTTGGGGTCATGATTCAAGCCCCACGTTGGGTGTAGAGCTTACTTAAACAAAAAAACTTAATGTAAGTTTAATTTAAAAAGAAACTTTATATCATTTATGTAAATGGAAAACCAGTACCATTTGCAATAAATAGAAAGTAACCATAAAAAATATACTGTGAACAAAGTGTTATTAAATTTTAGGTACTGTTGCTTGTTGAAAGGTTCTCCTTTCAACATGATCTCCTTTTTTAAAGAGGGAGAAGGATTAGTATTGGTGAGGTATTAAAAACTGTCCAGCCACAGCCTGAGACTTTTTCCTTGATGTACAAAGAAATATTAGAAAATAAGTGAAATGTGATACATTGTTTTTTATTGCTGAATTTGCTCATCTCCTGCAGTCATCACATGGAACTATGTATGTCTCGTGTGCCACTTAAAAACACTACCAGAATGGAAGGACTAGTGATGTGGGCGTCAGATCTATGTTCAGATTCCTGGCTTCACCTTAGATTCCCCAAGTGCAAAGTGCAAGCAGTTAATACTTCACCTTCATTCATGCAAGATAGGAGCCAGGTATTGACTGTCTGGGTCAGTGGCAGTGTGGGGCTCTTTTAGGCACTGTGTCTAGTGTTCGTAGGGTACCCAACACAATGCCTGTCCCTCACATAGGCACTGTTGTTGTCCTTGGAATGCCTGTGAGTCCACAATCTCTCTTATAGTTCTTACAGTATTATCTGTGAAATTTCTATAACTGACCCTATCCCATCACAGCTGAGGGACCTTGGGCAAGTTACTTACATTCTCTGCCGGCCTGCTGGCCAGTGTGAGACTCAAATGAGGGGGCGTGTGTAAAAACGCTTTGCAGCGGTGAAGGCTGCACCGGTTTTATCCCCGACAGTACCTCAGATGGTAGGTTTTGGTGTCCTGTCTTCCTTGCCTCCCGGACTGGTTCCTGGAAGGCAGAGACTATAGTGGGAGCCTTCTATCTACATCACGCCTTTGCATTTACAACTTGTGCGAAACTGTCAGTGAAAGGAATGGAAAATGTAATTCCTGTTCATTCTCACTTCCTTTTCTACCTCCCAAGACCGGAGCTTTTGGCCTTACAATCTCTAATGAATCTCAGTAGTCCCTCCTTCCCATGTGGAAAATACTGGTATGGTAGATGAGGCTGTGGCCATTGGTGTGGGCCCGGGATGAAAATGTGTCTACTTGTCCGCGGCGGGTGCTGCTTGGGTCTGTGTGTGTCACCTCCCACAGTCCCATTCTGCACCATTTGCCCTTTAGCCGGTTAATTCTCTGCCATTTCAAAGCTCACTCTCCACCTCCTGTGATCCTGCTGATTCACAGTCTTCCCTTTAGAACTTTTGTTTGTTACAGATGTTTTTACAAGTTCTTAGCCATGGGGTTCTTTTCTTCTAGCCTTTACAAACCATTTTTCTTGGCTCACAGATTAAAGTCTGTCTATCTGTGTCATTGAATGAAGATTTCTAAGACTTCTCTGAGTCCTATTCTCAGAATAAACCACTCACAGCATAGAAATTCTTCCTTCAAAGGTTGTTTTTTTGTTTTGTTTTGTTTTGTTTTATTTTGCCTGGACAACTTAGTTCTTGTACAGATTTCTATGGGTGGAAGAGACATCTGTTGTGTCCTTGAGGGAAGGCGGCAGGCAGGACTGGAGAATCCTTGACACTGAGCAGGTTTGTAGAAAAAGGCCATCTGGCCCCAAGAAATGAAGTAGCCTGCCACAGTCACATATCGAGGTGGTGGCCTCATGCTCAGCAGTCCTGGTGCCTCCCTCTCTGCCTATGACCTCCCAATAAACTGGGGTCTCAAGCCCTGAGGGAATGAGCTTTCTCTCAGGGCTCTCTGACCCTCAAAGGGCTGCAAGGAACCTGGTCAGAGACAGAGTGGCCTCTCCTCATTCCAGTGACCTGGCCTGACCAAAATGGGATGAATTGAGAGGCCCGATGACATGGGCTTACAGGGCAGCTACTCCTGCTATCTGCTCACTTGTTTACAGTCATCCCTCGAGCATGGAAAGTGCTAGATGGTGGGATGAAGAAATCACAGGGAGCAGAGTCTGGCTGGGCAGTAGAGATGTAAACAGAGGGTTGTGGTAAGTGCGACAAAGAAGGCTGTGGGAGTACTGACCTTGCCAGGATAGGCACCCTCCCCCCAGTGAAGGTGAAATTTTGATCCTGGCACCTAATGTTCACCACACAATACCTGGAAATGAAGAACGTCCCCCGCCCCCATCCTGAGGAACAGCCAGCACTGTTGGGGTTGGCTTCCCCATGCACCAGACTGACTGAGTCAATACCTTCTCTTTAACCAGACCAGGGAGCTCAGGACAGCCAACGGTGTTCTCCCTGGTGCTGCTCCTCTCCACCCTCCCTGAAGGAAAGTAGGAGGTGAATCCCCCATGAGGATAGGTTGATGGCATGGATATGGTGGCCAGCCTCCCAGTCCTGGCATCTAAGGAACCCTACATAGTAAGGCAGCCTACTCCCTAGAGATCTGTGTTCTGTGCTATTAGCAGAGGCATAAGGAGAGACCTCTGAGTTTTGTTTCTGTTGAATAGAGAAAGAGAGGAAGGAATAGAGGCATATTCTGCTTCAGCACACAGCAGGTTTGTAAGATTGCACTACAGACCAAAGGCAGATCAGCTAGATCAGTGTTTATTAGATAGCTGCTGAAGAGAAGATATCAATTTTAAAAATCCAAAAATATGTTGGGCAGAAGAATCATTATTGGAATAAGTAAATAGTCTTCTGTGGGCCTTACTTTGATGGAGGCATTATTTACATGGATTTAAAAAAAATAGAAGTTCTTGTGCATTTGTTTAAAAAAAATCAATCATGTTGTTTAATCATGGCTTTCACTAACCTAAGACACTCTTAGTATTTTTAATGGATTTATCTGTTGTACTCTTCAATAGGTGTGGTAAATACCTGCTGGAGACAAAAGAGTATTACAGTGGTAGTTGGTGAGATGCTTTTGTTTTAAGTTAAAGAGGCACTTAATTTGTTGGTTAAATGTACCTGGCAGCCCCATGTCAAGGAGAAATGAGGGATAGTCAGCGGACTTCCCCAATAGTGGTGTGCACACAGCCACAGGAAAGGGTAGAATTATGCTCATACCCAAATTTTCAGAGCCACAAGGCTCTTTTCTCTGAGGAAGGAAGTCAGTAAGAAGAAAGAAGAGGGGCGCCTGGGTGGCTCAGTCTGTTAAGCTTCTGCCTTCAGCTCAGGTCGTGATCTCAGGGTCCTGGGATCGAGCCCCGCATTGGGCTCCCTGCTCAGTGGAGAGCCTGCTTCTCCCTCTCCCTCTGCTGCTCCCCCTGCTTGTGCTCTCTGTCTGTCTCTCTTGCTGTCAAATAAATGAATAAAATCTTAAAAAAAAAAAAAAAAAAGAAGAAGAAGAAAGAAGAAAACAGGTTCTGAAAAGAAGGTTAATGCTGATGGCTATGTTTATGTGTCTCCAGTGTTTCACCTGGTGTTCAACTGACCCTGCAAAGGGCCTGATGTTTTGTTTCCGGGTCTTGGTGAAAGATTTAACATTTTCATGGCTCAACTCAGGAAATAGGAAGCTTTTCTTGATCCAGTTCCTGCCAACCTCTCCAGCCTGCTCTCTTGACCTTCCCTGGAAGCATTCTTTGCTCCTCTCAAACTAAATGACCTGGCCACCATGCTTTTATGTACCTCATTCCCTTGACATGGAAGGCCTTTCTGGACTCTTCTCCACTTTTGACCTTGCTTCTGGACCCCTTACCTTTGTTCACCTGGCCCATTCTGTCTCCTACTGCTCAGGACTCGGCTGAGGTGTCTCTGGGGGCCTTTGCTGGGTTCCACCCTGGCACCCTCCAGGGTGACGCAGGCCTGTCTTGGCTATAGGGTGCACTCACTGTGTATGTGACTGTCTTCCCAACCAGACTGTGAGTTCCTCCTGGGAGAGGACAGGCTTTTCACCTGTCTCTCTGGTGTCCAGCATAGTAAATAACTCAGCAAGTGTTTGTCAAATAAATGAAATTAGTGAGATTAATCAAATCCAGAAGTCACCTCCTAGAATACTGAAGAAAAGTGGGGAAGAATTCTGTCAAGTTTCTGGGGCACCTGGGTGGCTTAGTTGGTTAAACGCCCCAACTCTTGGTTTTAGCTCAGGTCATGATCTCAGGGGTCATGAGATCGAGCCCCGCGTCAGGCTCCATGCTTAGTGGGGAGTCTGTTTGAAGATTCTCTCCCTCTGCCCCCCCATAAATAAATAAATCTTAATTAAAAAAAAAGAATTACGTCAAGTTTCCCAGGGTGGGTGAAGTGAGGGAGGTTCTTGAACATATGAAGAATGATCAACCTCATTTGTAATTAAAATACAAGTAAGATAATACTTTTCACCTGTGAATAGGCAGAAATAAAAAATTTGATAACTATGTTTTCAGATGTGTGGAGAAACAACATTATGTTGCATTTGTATTTTAACATTATAAATGCAAGCCCTTTAACCCAGTGATTCCACTTCTAGGGGCTCATCTTCCAAGATATAGCCACACATGTGCAAAATTAGTAGATAGATAGATAGATAGATAGATAGATAGATAGATAGATAGATATTACAGCATTTGGGTTTTTGTTGGTTTGTTTTGAAATAGCAAAAGAATAGAAACATTATATGTCCATCAGGAGACCATGGGGCACCTGAGTGGCTCAGACGGTTAAGCGTCTACCTTCAGCTCAGGTCATGATCCCAGGGTCCTGGGATCGAGTCCCGCATCAGGCTCCCTGCTCAGCGGGGAGTCTGCTTTTCCCTCTCTCCCTGCGTCTCCCCCTGCATGTGCTCTATCTCTCTCTCTCTTTCTTAAATGAATAAATAAAATCTTTAAGAAAAAGAAAGGAGACCAGTTAAATTAATTATGGTACTTTCATAAAATTGAGTATTATGCACTTATCAAAAAGAATAATACAACTCTATGTGTATGAGTATGAAATAATCTTCAAGTGAAAACATAAACAGAGCACTAACATTTTTATTTGGTGGGGAGAATATATACATACATGCTTATGTATAGAATACTCTGGAATGATTTTTTTTTTTAAAACTAGTATCAAGAATAAGAGGGCATAAGTACAGAAGGGAATTGTTATACTATACCTTTTGGTATCTTTTGAACTTTGTGCAAAGACAATATAGTATTTGGGGCACCTGGGTGGCTCAGTTGGTTAAGTGTCTGCTCAGGTCTCGATCCTGGGGTCCTGGGATCAAGCCCCACATAGGGCTCCCTGCTCAGGGGAGTCTGCTTCACCCTCTCTCTCTCCCTTTGTGCTCTCCCTGTCTCTCTCTCAAATAAAATCTTTAGAAAAAAACAAAAGTACATTTGTTTGAAAGAAACCAGTTAAGTGGTAGGTGTAAATGTTCAGATTTGCTGAAATCTGCAGGACCGCTGTATAGAAGTCACTGAGAAGAATTCTATCCTATGAACACTTTCCTCCTGATGTCTCCCCACACCCTTCCACCCTCTGACCCCTGCCTTTGAAGTCTTTCTTAATCACCTGTTACCTAGACCCTTGTTGCTGGAAAGAGCCTTGGACACTTATCTAGTGGTATTTTCATCAAATCAGGCTGAACATTGCTGCTTTTTGAATAAATATGCTATGCCTTAAGTTTCACTTACTGCTAGAGCATGTTACTTTAAAAATATGAATGTGGGCTTTAAAGAACTATTTAGATCAAAGTTGCAATAACAAGAAGAGTATCACTACAATACTAATTAACCAACATCTGAATTATGTGCCAGAGCTGTTTCTGTGTAGTGGAAACATAGGCTTTGATCTGGTGATTTCTGACATCAGTGGAATTCCTTGGAGGCAATTATAGTCTCCTTATTCACAGTCCCATGCCAAGACCTACATATACCTATAGGATGTTGGACGAGCTCCTACTTAGCTGTGCCATACCCTCCATTCGTAGTAAATTTCATGAAATAACATCACACCTTCAAAATCCAGGTACCAGAGATTGTGCAAGAGTAACCCTGACAGTAGTGAAGGTGTAAACATAAAGCTTCTGTAATCAGGTAGAAAAGGGAATAAATGGGATAAATTGTGGCTGTTGGGATGGGTCATGATACAAATAGAGTCAAAACCCACTATTTTTGGAATACTACTCAGCCATCAAAAAAATGAAATCTTACCATTTGCAGTGATGTAGGTGGAACTAGAAGGTATTATGCTAAGCAAAATAAATCAATCAGAGAAAGACAATTATATAATCTCATGTGGAATTCAAGAAACAAAACAGGATCATAAGAGAAGAGAGGGAAAAATAAAGACAAAACAGAGAGGGAGACAAACTATAAGAGACCCTTAAGCATAGGAAACAAACCTGAGGGTTGCTAGAGGGGAGGGAGGTAGAGGGATGGGGTAACTGGGTGATGAGCATTAAGGAGGGCATGTGATGTAATGAGCACAGGGTATTATATAAGACTGAGGAATCACTGACCTCTACCTCTGAAACCAATTATACATTATATGTTAATTGAATTTAAATTTTAAAAATGGGAAAAACCCACTATTTTTGGATTGTAAGCCATCCTATTATAAAATACTATGGAGGGGCGCCTGGGTGGCTCAGTCGTTAAGCGTCTGCCTTCGGCTCAGGTCGTGATCCCAGGGTCCTGGGATCAAGCCCCGCATCGGGCTCCCTGCTCTGCGGGAAGCCTGCTTCTCCCTCTCCCACTCCCCCTGCTTGTGTTCCCTCTCTCGCTGTCTCTCTCTCTGTCAAATAAATAAATAAAGTCTAAAAATAAAAAATAAAAAAATAAAAAAAAATAAAATACTATGGACTGTGTCATATATCTTATTTATTGGTTTGTTCAAAACAATATGCAAGCTTTGCTGAATTGGTTTTTTTGTTTTTGGTTTTTTTTTTCCAGTTCTCTTTGTAGCTTAGGTCCATGGAGATACCTCTTCTGCTTCTTAACCTTCTCTTTGTGACAGTTTTGTTTTGCTGCTAAAATGAAGTGAATTTTAGTTTGGGAAAGCATTTGGTCTGTCATCTTGTCTAACTGCCTCCAGTTCTGAGGCATTAACCAGAGAGGTTAAAGGACTGGCCTCAACATCTGTCTGACAACGTGTCCAAAGGGGAGCGGGATTCATACTCAGCTGGGCATGCCTTCCACTCTGCTGCCCTGTTGTTGAAATAATGGTAACCTTTGGTAACGGAATGTTTTATTAGGGGTGGGGAGAATCACAGAGTTAGAAAATCCAGGGAATAGATTTAAATTTATATTTTTTCTTAAATCGTATTTCTCTTAAGAAATCAGGGCCTTTTCTTTTGCTTACAGACATTTGATAAAGTGTTTGCATTTCCACAAGTTTCTAGTGGATATTACAAGTTCTCTATTTCCCATCAAGGAACAAAAGTACTCTCACTTAAGCATAATAATCAAGGTGCTCTTAAATGAAGAAGCATAATCCTTCAGTTTGCCAGTTGTACTCCTCAGCTTCTAAAATTATCCTGAAATGGATTTTTAGCCTGACTCCTCAGGTGGCTCCACATAATTTCAGTAGCATCTTCCTTGGTTCAGTGCTGCCTCCATGCAGTGCCTTCTATTGAATGACATGGTTGTGACTCATCAGATGAAGTCAGATTCACTCACATTTCATAGGAAAACCAGCTCTCCTGGGTACATCAGAACCAAAGCTGGGAATGAGAGATGCAAGCGCAGTTTGAGGTTGCTGTGCGTCTATCAAAATAATCCTGCCCACATTTGTAGGGAGCACTGCAGTTTACAGGGTACTATCTCATAATTCCTTGGGGTTTGGCAAGGGACAATTAAGAGGAGAGGGCAGTTGCTCATCACAAAACTAAGGAGACTGGGACTCTATGAACAGCAGAGGGGAGGGCAGCGCTGAACCCTCCTCCCTCCCCCAATCATGTTGCTGAGGACCTGGCCCCAGGCAAAAAGAGAAGGAGCTTCCCGAAGTAGGGGGCAGCCCTGTGCTGCATCCAGGGGAGGGGAAAGAGATGGGAAAAGGAATTTGAAGCTGTGGTAGCAGGACCTCTTATGGCCACCTGCTGAGCCAGGTAGGTTGTTCACCTTTATTCAGGCCAGGCGTTGACTTCTCTCTGCAACTTCCCATTGATGGATTGTGCTGGGGCCCACCCAGCCAATGGTGCTGGCTTAAGAGGAAGTGATGAAAAGTCAGGAACCAACTGAGACAGATGCTCTGTTTACAGTCTTACAGACAGGGAACTCAGAAGAGGCTGTGAATCAGCAGCTGGAAGGAATTCTGTGTTTAAGCGCCAGAGATGTTAACCCTGTCATGTACATTGAGTCATTCATCAAATTTATGGAGTGCCTGCTGTGTACATGCCACCAGGTTAGAAGCTGTGGATGTATAGCAGTAGGGGTAGGATGTGCATAGTTGCAGAAGGTACAGTTCATGAACCTTGCATTTCTCTTAGTACCCTGGGAAAACTTCTCTGTGTAAAAGTCTAGTCTTCCAAAATTGGTTATAAATCAAATTTGCATATCTGAAGTTATCTCCCTGCTTATTTGCTTCATTTCAGAATTGATGTAAAGGGATCATAAAATGAATCCTCATTAAGAAGATGAATCCTTTTTTAAAAAAAAAAAATATTTATTTTAGAGAGAGAGAAAGAGAGAATGGGGGTGGGGGGTGGAGGGAGAGGGAGAGAGAGTCTTAAGCAAACTCTCTGCTGAGTGCAACTGCCCTCTCCTCTTAATTGTCCCTTGCCAAACCCCAAGGAATTATGAGATAGTGCAACTCTCCCTGAACGTGGGCTTGATCTCACAACCCTGAGATCATGATCTGAGCCAAAACCAAGAGTCAGCTGCTTAATCAACTGCACCACCCAGGTACCCCTAGATGATAAATCCTTTTTAAAAATAAGAACAATTTATATACTCTTTCCCCGGTTCATTCATGTTTTTAAAGTTGACTGTTTGAGGTTTTAAAAAGCAAATATCAGGGCGCCTGGGTAGCTCAGTCAGTCAAGAATTGGACTCTTGATTTCAGTTCAGGTCGTGGTCTCAGGGTTGTGAGATCAAGCCCTGTGTCGGGCTCCACGCTCAGTGCGGAGCCGGCTTGAGATTCTTTCTCTTCCTTTCCTCCTGCCCCGCCCTGCCTGTGCTCGCTCTCTTTCTCTCTCTCTCTCTAAAATAAATAAATGAAATCTTTTTTAAAAAGTGAATTGCATTGTACTCAAATCATGTAACATTAAGAGCTAGTGATTTTCCTCTCTTTTTTCATTGCACCTTATGAGATACCAGTTGGTCACTGATTTTTTTTCTTTGCATCCGGTGAACTGCTCTTATCTTTCCATTGGCATTGTGTGAAAAGTTGTTTTTCTGACTCCTTTCCCAATTTTGATAAATAACTTTTCCCATGGTCTTTTCTGTTCTCTCCAGAGTACCCCTTTGTATAGCAGAGAAAGCCTTAGGGGGTCCAGTGCCAAGGACAGGCCCTGGGTAGGGAGGAAAGCTTCTCCAAAACCCCTTTGTGGCAATGCACGTGTCCCACATTACACCTGGGAGTATCTACCACAACCTTAACTTCTCCATGGCCCTTGGAAACAAGGACTCTGCGATGCTATTTGCTAGCTGCAATTACATTATAAGAATACTGTGCAGAAATAGGTGTTTAAAGATATTTGGTTCACTTCTAGCCAAAACCTAATTTAGGCTAGCAAAAAGCAGGGATAGCCTTTTTCCTTCAGTGTTTAATTAGATCAAGGCACCAACTCTGAAGTACTTTCTTTTGTCCTATTGACATTAAGTTGAGAGTTCTAAGGGTTGCTGAAGTCAATATTGTCCTGTCTTTTTTACTCCCTAGAATATAAGCAGCCTGAGGACCTTTTTGTTTTGTTTACTAATATACCCCAGAACCTAAGCCAAGTGCTTGGCATATAACAGGTGTTTAGGGAACATTTGCTCAATGAATTTGGAAAAGTTTTAAGTTTAATCTTAGAAATCATCCTGTTCTCCAAAATCAGATAAAATGTCCTATATTTAATCTCCTGTCAGAACATTTGGGTATGTGTGGCTTAGGTTGTTTACAATCCAGTATAGGTGAGATGTTACTCTTGTGTGAGATGGTGAATACTACTTGATGTGCACAGCAAAGGGAAGGAGTTCCTTTGTGAGGGAGGGGTATGTGATTTGGCTAACCCTCTCCTACCTTTCTCTGCTTATTGGGATTCAGGGCTATAGTAGAGATGCATTTAATTTTCTCAATCATCATCATGACTATAATGAATAAGATCAAAGTGTTCTATAACTGCTGGGAATAATTCCTTCTTTTCAGAAGTAAAATGTTGGTTTATCACTCATTCCCAGACATTGAGGACTCATAGCTTCTGGCTTGAATTTTTGTGTTCATTGTGAAACTCTTTCTTCAGTAAGTCAAGGCGTGCTGATGTACTTCTTGTCTTAAGGGGGGAAACACCACCTTTACATGAGTCACGACATCTAATCACAGGAAATGTGTGTAGTGGCTACTGTGCTAGGAAATATCTTCTATATTTTTCAGTCAGCAGCCTATTGCATTGAGCTGATGAGCATAAATTAGAGTCAAAGAAATTGGCTTGGTTGAAGACCAGTCAGTGTCTTCAATAAGCACATGTTCTTATAGTTGGAGGACAGAATATGGGATGGAGTGGGCCAGGAAAAAGAAGCCAGCTGTCAGCAACAAATGCTTCTGGTGAATTTGCTGATTGCTGAGCACCTGCTATGCTCTAGACTTGGGCTGAGGAGGGACAAAAATGAAGAAGGCCCAGGTAGGAAGGAAGGGAGGAGGGAAGGAGGGGGACAGATTTGTGTGCTCTTTGGAAAACTAAAGAAACAATTATTTGAAAATGGGTTGAAGAGATGCTGGAAGGATGGCATAGGTGTGGGTGACTAGGCATGTGGCTCTCTTTGCCTTTACAAAGATGATTTTGTGTTTACCGTACACCACACAAGGCAAACATTTATATACTCGGATCATAACTTGTGTTGCATCGAGTTTATGTGTATCATTTATCTTGGCTCAAATTATGATGTCTAAATATGTGTTTGTACCCTGGTTAGTCTTAATTACAGATAATGAGTTGAGGGCCTTGTAAAGAGTAACTAATCACTTCTGTAGAAACACAGTTTGGTTTTGTTAACTGGAACCTTCATCACAGCAGAATAAAAACATTAAAGAAAATCCTTTCAGTTCTTATTCTGTTTAGATCTTAAAAAGCTGGAAGTTGGTGTGCAGATTTTTGGTTCACAAAGACTCAGCCTTACCTCTCAAAATCTCACCGTCGTGAATCCAAATGCATGTTTGTACTTTGGCACACATAAATGTTCTGGCCTTCTGAGGACTTAATCCATGTGTCTGGGATCTACTCCACCTTTCCCCGTACAGCAGTTGTTTTTGGGAGAGAGGTCTCAAACTTTATCATGAGGCTCAGCACAGCCCTGGTTGAGGCCAGCGGTACTAAGCAAAACTGTGAGGCAGATCATTCCCCCCTTTGCAGGCCTTTGCAGGTGTGTCCAGCTCCCAGCCCTTCACCAGAAGAGCTGACTGTCAACCAGGAGTCAGCTGACCTGGTGAAGAAAGTCTTTATCCGCCAGCCCCCCCCCCCCCAAGGGCATTTATATGTAAGCGAATTCTTTTGAGGAGCAACAAGTGAGCCGCAATGGTGAAGTTTCCAAAATGACCCTTCCTGGAGGAGGTGTTTTTGGTCAGAGTCTACAATGAGGTTGACACTGAGAGGGAAAGGCTAGAAGTCTATTCCTAAGACCCATTTTCCTAGAATTTGCCTGAAAGGGCGTATCTTGTCCAAAATTCATTGAACTGAAATCTATACATAAAGTGTAAATTTTGCTATTGGTGAATTGACAATTACAAAGTGACATTTTAAGAAAAAAGATTTAAACTTGTAGAGCCTATGTCAAAAATATCACTCCCTACCTGTGAGATGCAGGCCAGGGGACTCATCAACTTCTCAGTTTATGGATTTGAAAAATGGGGATAACAATGCCCACTTCCTGTGGGAGTGGTAAGGCTTAAAATGAGATGCTTAGGATACATGAACTTAAGCCGTGGTGGTGGTTTGGGGAAAGCTTCCCGCTAAAAACACTGTGATGAATGTTTGGGGTGTACCTTTGAAAACTTTATTAGACTTCATTAAATAAAATAACTTGGATGGGGAAGAGATAGTGTTAAGTGAAGCACATGGAGAAGTTTTGGTCACACCAGAGCTCAAACTATTTCTTTGTCATGTCACAAAATGAATTAAGGAGGGGGATGGTGGATGGGAAAGGTGGTATTATTTGTAGGAAATTGTATACAAACCTTGATAAGAGTGGTCACACTTTTCCTGTAAGCATTTTTTATTTTCTTTTTAATTTCCTGAAGAAGTTTTTGGCAAAGAAAAATATCAATTTTTTCCCCAAATTATTATTTAGATTTTTTTTTGTCTTCAGTTCAAATAGTTCTCCTATTTACCGCTATTCTGGTAAAAGGAGCCCTTTGCCAAAAACTGAATATGAATCAAAAAAGAGAAAGTTTTAGATACTTCCTTTTTAAAGAGCTAAAATATTGGATCTCTGAGAAATCTGGTTACCTACTTCGCTAGAACAGTATATGGTCATTTCAGTCTACAAAGTCAAGCATGCTAGTTCCTTTTTTTTTTTTTTTTAAGATTTTATTTTTTAAGTAATCTCTACCCCCAACTTGGGGCTCGAACCCACAACCCTGAGATCAAGAGTTGCATGCTCACCAGCCGAGCCAGCCAGGCGCCCCCATACTGATTCCTTTTAACAGATTATTTTAAACTTCCTCTTACACTTTCCAAAGGATTTATAGAATCCTGCAATTGGAATGAAACTTAATGGTCTTTTAATGCAAATTATACTCACTGTACCCCTTCCCAATAGGGGAATTACTTCACCATCTTGCCCAGGAGTAGCAGTCTGGCTGGTCTTCTCATGAACGTCTAATCATCATAAATCATCCCATTGACTTTTCTCTTTTGCCTTCTCCCTCTTTCAGCAACAATTAAGAATTTTTGGTGCTTTCCTCAAAAGGGAAATCTGGAATTGTGTTAGCAACTTCTTAAAAAGTCAAGGCCTTTTTATAAGCTAGTAGACTGTCTGAGAGGGTGTAGGAGGTTAAGTAAGTTACAAAGTCTCAGGCTACTGCTTATCATATTCACTGATGTCTTTTCTGTCACATTCAAGCAGTGGACTTTCATGAGCTCCTGACCCTGAATGTGCAGGAAGCATGAGTATGTTAGGGCTGCTTGAGGATTTATGGTTTTGTGGACCTGAGTTTATAGAGGAAAGGAAGTTACCAGGTTTTTAACTGTAGTTCTGCTGGCTTAAAACCCTTTACAATAGGTCACCACAATAATACCTAATTTAATCCTTTTATGATTTGGCCCATAGTACTGCTAGTATTAATTCACAAAGACTTTGATCACATAATTTTTCTTACTAAAAAAATCCCAAAACCTCTTTTTGTTCATTTTTTTCAGCGGTTTATATATTAAAAACATTAAGTTTTCTAATAACTGTTATAATACATTTATTTTAGATCCCGTAGAGGCAAAGGCAATTGTTCTTCATAATTTTGTAACAAAGAAACTGACTAAACAATTTGTTTAGTTGACTCCTAATCATTTTCTGTGCCCTGCCTCTGTGTGTGTGTGTGTGTGCGCGCGTGTGTGTGTGTGTGTGTGTTTGAGAAAGAGAGAAAGAGAGACAGACAGAAAAGAGGGATTTGGGGAGAGGATTTAAGTGACAGTTGACTAGAGGATTGGACTTGGCTATCACTGGTGAGTCATTTGCTTCCCTGAGCAGCCCTAGGTCCTAGTTCAATTTAGCACTGAATATCTTTTGTACAGACTGTCCAGAAGTTTTAAGTTTAAGGGTTTTTTAAAATTTTTATTTAAATTCAATTAATTAACATATAATGTATTATTTGTTTCAGGGATACAGGTCTGTGATTCATCAGTCTTATATAATACCCAGTGCTCATTACAACACATACCCTCCCCAGTGTCCATCACCCAGTTACCCCATCCCTCCACCCCCCTTCCCTCCGGCAACCCTCAGTTTGTTTCCTATGATTAAGAGTCTTTTATGGTTTGTCTCCCTGTCTGGTTTCATCTTGTTTCATTTTTTCCTCTCTTCCCCTATGATCCTCTGCCTTGTTTCTTAAATTTCACATATCAGTGAGATCATATGATAATTGTCTTTGATTGACTTATTTTGCTTAGCATAATACCCTCTAGTTCCATCCACATCGTTGCAAATGGCAAGATTTCCTTTTTTGATGGCTGAGTAATATTCCATTGTGTATATATACACACCCCATCTTCTTTATCCATTCATCTGTGGATGGGCATCTGGGCTCTTTCCATAGTTTGGCTATTGTGGACATTGCTGCTATAAACATCGGGGTGCATGTACCCCTTCAGATCCCTACATTTGTATCTTTGGGGTAAATACCCAGTAGTGCAATTGCTGGATCGTATGGTAGCTCTATTTTCGACTTTTTGAGGAACCTCCATACTGTTTTCCAGAGTGGCTGCACCAGCTTGCATTCCCACCAGCAGTGTAAGAGGGTTCCCCTTTCTCCGTATCCTCACCAACATCTGTTGTTTCCTAACTTGTTAATTTTAGCCATTCTGACTGGTGTGAGGTGGTATCTCATTGAGGTTTTGATTTGTATTTCCCTGATGCCAAGTGATGTGGAGCATTTTTTCAGTGTCTATTGGCCATTTGGATGTCTTCTTTGGAGAAATGTCTGTTCATGTCTTCTGCCCATTTCTTGATTGGATTATTTGTTCTTTGGGAGTTGAGTTTAATAAGTTCTTTATAGATTTTGGATACTAGCCCTTTATCTGATATGTCATTTGCAAATATCTTCTCTCATTCTGTCTGTTCTCTTTTGGTTTTGTTGACTGTTTCTTTTGCTGTGCAGAAGCTTTTTATCTTGATGAAGTCCCAATTAAGTTTAAGTTTTGAACACATACTAATGAGTGCATGGAATACAGTGGAATCTGACTGTAGCACTATCTGGTGAGGGAGGGTGACACAAAAACCATGGTGGTTTTAGTCTTGGCTCTGCCACAGTCCTTGGAGTTGGTTAACATACTTGCCACTCTTTACAGAGAATGCACATTTCGTGGTGCTCTAATTTCCCTCCAAAGTGGGACTGTGTGTCATCTGATGGCACCCAGAATTGCTGTGGAAACAGAGGGGACCTAGTTAGGTAGAATCCCTCATAGAACACCAAAGGACTCTATCATAGGATCCTCTTTACTTCCTAGATTACCTCTCTTGTCCACAGTTTACCTGGGGATCCTCCAGTCCCTAGACGGCCTAATTTTCAAATGGAACCTGAGGTCTCACGAGCTGTATTCCCACAATTTGTGAATTTTGTTCTCCACTAAGCCCTCATCGTGGTCAAGGCTTGGGCTAGAATTCCCAAGGTAGCTGATTAGACTTGTGGCTAATTACCATATGCCTGAAAAACTATGCCATCATCCTCTGCATATGCAAGCATGTATTTTACTTCTTCCCCCCCCCCACCCTGCTAAATACAGGTAAAATAGTTCTTCAGAATCACAGAAATTCCATGACAATTAAATATGATTGTATTTCCCCAAATGGTTGGCCACTTATTCTAAGCTACAAATTCTACCATACAAAATAATTTCTGCCAGGTAATTGAAATTCCTAACAATGGACATCTCGTTTATCTGAAATTGACTCAAGTTGGAACTTTCTATTTCTTCTGGGCATCTACAGTACAAAGATAATAACATTCATAAAAAGTATTCTGAGGCACTTAGATGTTGAAAAACTCCATATACTGTCAATTAAGTCAGTTAGAATTAGATGAACTGGGGTTAAATATATTTGTTTTATAGTTCTTTAAGATTTGATAGTCTAGACATGTATGCTACAGTCACCAATTAACCAGAGTATGGAATCAAAATAGCCAAGTTCCCCAGCCCATTCCCAAGATGGCTGTAGGGCTATATTACCCCTTTCCTGGTAGCATGGAGGCTGAGCTTCTTTCCTTTTCTCACCCAGAATGCTTACCTTCCTTGAATTTTGAGAGTGGGTAATTCTAAATTCCTAAATCCTGAAGCCACTGGGAAAGAGCCTGTGTATCTCCATTAAAGGACACTCTCTGCTTGACTGTGGGTCTTACTCTGCTTTCGATTAAAATGAAAAAGAAAAAGATCAAAACCCTGTTCCTGACTGCCCTATTTATTCTTGTCCCTTTATCCCCCATGGTTGTTGGATCTCTTTATTCTCTTTAAATCTAGAGCAATTCTGCAGTTTTTAGATTTTTTAATGACATTGACATTTTGAAGAGTCCAGACTAGTTGTCTTGTAGAAAATTTTACATTGTTTCTTTGCATTGCTCTTTTCTCCTATAGTTTTTTTTTCCCCCTGTGGTGAAATGTATGTAACAAGATTTGCCATTTTAGCCATTTTTAAGTGTATCGTTCAGCTGCAGTAAGTCCACTGGCCGTGTTATACCACCATCACCACTATCTGTTTTCGGAACTTTTTCATCATCCCAAATAGAAACTCTGTACCAATAAACATAACTCCCCATTCCCCCTTCCCCCAACCCGCTGATCTAGATCTAATTAATTTGACTAGTATAAGTCTGAGTGGATTCTCTTAAGTTTGGGGATATATTGAAAACATTCCTTCATGTGAAAAAAGTTATAAGAAAATAAATATAAGACCCTAAGAGATTAACTTTAGTATAGGTACTTCCCAAGTGAGCACACTAACAAATTAACTTTAATAAGCAGTACAGAGGGGCACCTGGGTGGCTCAGTCGGTTAAGCCTTCAGCTCAGGTCACGAATTCAGGGTCCTGGGATCGAGCCCCATGTAGGACTTCCTGCTCAGAGAGGAGTCTGCTTCTCCCTCTCCCTCAGCTCGTGCTCTCTCTCTCTCTCAAGTAAATAAATAAAATCTTTTAAAATAAAAATAAAAATCAGTGCAGAGCATAAAATTTTGATACATGCTGCAGCATGGATGAACCTTGAAAACATTATGTGAACTATAATAAGCCGAACACAAAAAGACGAATATTGTATAATTCCACTTACGGAGGTATCTGTATTAGGCAAATTCTTTACTCTTGTTTTTAAGGTAGATTGATGAAGGCATTGAAGGCATGCATATAAACTGCAGGTGTAACCAATTGCTTTTGATGAAGGGATAAGTGCACAAAGTTTGGGCAGTTTGGTGTGGCAAGATGAAGAGGTGGGGAGGGAGGCAGTAACAGGGTCGTGAAAGGGAATTTGGATGTGGTGACAGGAGTCTAAACAGGCAGGAGTAACCAGTCACACTTGTGTTTTAGAAAGTCACTGGCAGCCAGGGAGGGATAGATGGGAGAGGAGGGAGTACCTTCAGAAAACGGGCCAACTAGGAGACTGCTGTAATGCTTCTGGGCAGTGAGGATGAGAAATGTCATTACATAGATTTAGAGAAGCTTGACTTCTTTTTTAAAATAAAGGAACTGTAAAATTATTCCTTTTTTTAAGGAACAAAAAATTATTTTCTTAAAGCCAGTCACTTTCCTGGGGCGCCTGGGTAGCTCATTTGGTTGAGCATCTGCCTTCGGCTCAGGTCATGGTCTCAGGGTCCTGGGATCAAGCCCCGCGTCGGGTTCCCTGCTCAGTGGGGAGTCTGCTTCTCCCTCTACCCACCCCCCCCCCCCGCTCATGCTCTCTCTCGCTATCTCTCTCTCTCTCTCAAATAAATAAATAAAAATATTAAAAACAAAAAACAAAAAACAGCAGTCACTTTCCTAAGTTACTATGCATGTGTGGCTTTTTAAAGCAGGGCACACTTTTATGGATTTCAGAGAGAAAAAGATTTACATTTGTTGGTTGAAACTGAGCCAAACACTGTGTTTCCTTTCTAAAGGAAAGAGGGAAAAGAACTCTTCCCTCTTCTCTTGACTAACTGGCAAAGGAGAAATAAACAGTTGGCCTTCCTGGGTGGGGTCAGGGGGATCCACATCACAGGCAGGCTACAGCCAGCAAGAGGAGTGCTTTTCCCAGCCCCTGGGGTGCTGTGTTCTCCTTTTAGACTAGGCACTGGGCTCTGTGCTGGACAGGAGACTAGTAAACTGCAGACTGTCCTTGAGGAAATTACCATTAGCAGAGGGTTGGTGGGGGGACACGACAGCCCCAGCAGAGAAATAATTATAGCAGAGTGAGCTGTTACAAAACCTGCAGAGTGCAGAGGAGACAGTTCTGCCTGGAGATGCCCCGGAAGCCTCCGCAACGTGTGAGCGGGGTTTGAAGGGCATGTGGAAATCCCTCACAGGGGAGAGGGAGACGGGCATCCCAGGACCCCGACAAGGAGGCATAGCATCCAGATGGTGCTGTGCAAGTTAGCAGAACTCACAGGTCCTGATCATTCCTGATCCTGAAAGATAATCGCTCAGGATAATCTTCCCAGTGACCCAAGGATCAGTTTAATTGGCTCTGTAGTGATCTCCAGTTCCTTTTTTAGTTCTCAGCTCTTTTTCTTCCTTTCCATACTGATCTAAGATTAGAGATGCCACACGCTAGCTTTTTAGAGATTATTTCTCCTAGAATCCTGCTTAATGAACATTCCAGTTACTGAACTGATTGCTCGATGTGCATTCTTTACATGAGATATTACAGGGAAACATTGTTTTAGGCCCATTTAGTTAGGATTTGGGGTAATCTGGACTGGGCAGAGTGTCATGACTTACATGTTAGGAACAGAGTTGGCTAAACAAATTGATATTCTGTTAAATAAGATTTCAAGAATGCCTAACCTAATTATGGAAGAAGTGAGGTGTTTTTTGTTCTTTCCTTTTTTTTTTATTTAGTAGTTTCTAGCGTACTTTTCAAAAATAAATCTGTGTATTCATTAAAGCCGCCTTAGTAGGAGTTTTAATTGTTCATTTTTTAAAGTAAGTAAGATGTGAATACATTCCCAATTTTTTAAAAAAGTAAATGACAGAAGGAGCTAAAATAAAAAGTGTATGTCCCCTTTCACCAACTACTTGTAGCTACCTTTTTTAATGCATTTACAAACATACACATTTAATAACATGTAGTCTCTTTGGGGCACTTAAAAAACTGGATCAGCCTAATCTATAATTAGCTCTCTTCTTATAACAGCATGCCTTAGAGAGTTCCCTATGACCATGCCCATGTGTTTACTTCATTTTTTTAAAAAGTAATCGCTATACCCAATGTGGGGTTCGAACTCTCAACCCCGAGATCAAGAGTTGTATGCTCTACTGACTGAGCCAGCCAGACATCCCTACTTCATTCTTTTTAACAGTTTTATAATGTTCCATCTTGTGACTGTCCTATGATTTATTTATTCATTGCCCTGTTGGTGGATACTTAGATTGTTTGCAGTCTTTGTCATAACAAACAATGCTATAGTAGCTGTCTTTTTTCAAATCTTTGTGTTCATGCATGAGTTTCTTCCAACAAGACTTATACCAGTAAATTCTTGGTTAGCGTTCAGAATCGATGTTTATATCTGGAGATACCAAAAATATTTTTCTTTAGAAATATTCAATTTCTTGCAAATTCTGATGCCTTTACTATAGTTAGGCTGATGACATCTTCTGTGGAGCATTCCATGTAGCCACTACGTGGGGTGGTGTCAGCAGTTTTATTATGAACTATTGCCAAAGGCAGTGTCAGAAGAGAGGCTTCCTAGCATAGAGGTAGAAATCAGTTCTTAGTTCTTTTTCCTCCTTCCTATCCTGATACAAGATTAGAGGTTCTATAGACGGGTTTGTATTGACATTTAAGCAGCCCTATGGTAAAGCATGAATGCATTCTCATTTTTAAAAAATAAGACAGAGGTACCGTGTAGGATCTAGAACATAGGGATGGCCCCCCTTGCATTTAAAAGCAATCTGAGAAAACTGGAGCTCCTGATTTACTTCATTGTTTGTTTCCATGTTTCCTCTCTCTTTTCCTCTCTGTATGAATTGTAACATTGTTTTCTGGGGCTATTGCCCAGATTAAAGCCATGCAAAAACATGTGGCTCCGTGTTGCCACTATTTGGTACCTCTGACACCAGAAGGAAAGAAAAAGTAATGGTGAGTACTTTGGCCATCACATCCCTTCTCTTGCAACCCCCCCAAATGGATATTTGGGGAATTGAATGTCAACTCTGTCCATTAAAATGACCTCTCTAATATTTAAATGTTGATTTGTATTTTCTTTCTAGAATCTAACATGTTCTTAAAAGGTAGAAAAATTCTTATCCTCCTATTTCTATTTTTTTTCTATCTAATTTTAATGTTTACATAAAAACAAGAAACAATCTAAATCACTTAAAGTTATGAGACCAGCAGGATGTCCCAGAAAAACAGAAAAATCCTCTGACTAGAAAGGCAGGAAAAGTCCCAAAAGTCCATCAACTGGGGATGGGTTAAATGCACTTTGGTACATCCAGGTAGGATAAAATAGAATGAGGATGCTCTCTGCCAACATGGGAAGATCTCCAGGATGTTACTGTTAAGGTGAAAAAAACAACATGCAGAGAGCTTGTAGAATATGCAAATATTTCTGTAAGAGAAAATGAAAAATAAGAATTTATATTTGTATTTGCTATTATTTGCATAAAGAAACTGAAGGATAAGTAAAAAGTATTTATTTCCGGGGCACCCTGGGTGGCTCAGTAGTTAAGCGTCTGCCTTCGGCTCAGGTCATGATCTCGGGGTCCTGGGATGGAGCCCCGCATCGGGCTCCCTGCTCAGTGGGGAGCCTGCTTCTCCCTCTCCCACTCCCCCTGCTTGTGTTCCCTCTCTCGCTGTGTCTCTCTCTGTCAAATAAATAAATAAAATCTTTAAAAAAAAGTATTTATTTCTGGTGAGGGAACGGGGTGCATGGGAGTAAGACTTTCCATAGTCTACCTTTTTATAGTTTTCTAATTTTTGAATTGTTACTGTATTGCTTATTTAAAGATAAAAGTAATTTTTGAAAGGAAATTTTGCACTATTAGGTACGGGATGAGCTAAATCTGATCTTGTTGAAGCCACTCTATATGTGACTTCACCTGTCACGTTTGAGCCTAGGTACCTTTTGGGGTAGGGTCAGTTACAGGACCACATGTTTTGGGGAGGAAGGTAATAAATTCTGTTAATTAGAATATATACGGCAATTTCAGTTCTAACTACTTTGGCAAGAAATTGAAACGGCACATCTGCATTTAAACTGTTTCTTTAGCATATTCAGACTTGTTGGGTTTATTCTTCACTTTTCCCCCCCAAGTAATTGAAAACCTTAAAACATGATGCTCATGAGTCACAGCTGGAATCTCCTGCTGATGCCTCCGTAAGCACAGTGAGAAAGTGAATTCAAACTCTGGTCTTAAGCCTGTTTTTATTATTTGCTGATGTCTGTGTCCTAGAGAGAGTGTTACAGTCTGAGCTTTCATTTTTACAGGAGCAGAAAAATTCAGATCCGAAACATCCCTCCTCACCTGCAGTGGGAGGTAAGCTAGTCTCACTTGCATGTTTAGAGTCTATCCTCACCTTACTTTTTAATAGGCCAACAAAACATCGCTCCCTCTGTTCCCTGAAGAAGTAGAGGTCCTCAAGGCCTGTCCCACAAGGCCCCTGGGTCCCCTCTCTTCCTTTTTCAGTACTCTAATGTATGTGATCTGTCATAACTTTAGGGTTGTGTTTGTCCCTTTTGTGGTGCAAGATGTGTGCTCGGAGCCCTCCTGCTCTGTCTTCTCAAGCACCAAGCACCAACAAACTGTGAAACAAAATGTATACCTGGCTGGTGATTTTTATCTCGTAATTTTGTGAATGATTTTTACCTTTCCAAATTATGATTTTGGAAAAATAAAATCAGTGGAAACCCAATAAAAATAGAAGGTCGTTAGTTTGAGTAGGTTTTTTATTTTGAATTAGTTTTGCTAGTGGCTAAGATATAGTTTCAGAATTGTAAAACTTCTTATAAAATAGCAATCTTAAAATTTAAGAAGATAAAATTTGAGGAGCGGCCTTATTGCATTATTTAAAAACAAACTGCCCCAATGTTTATTTCCAACTCAAACAAAATCAAAACAGCCTTAAAGGAAGCAGAATGTTTTGTCTAATATTTTTATTACTTAAAAAAAAAAAAACAGCCTTTATTATGAAACATTTCAAACATATATATCCCATTGCTTTGTAAAATTAGGAGATTCCCTAGAGAAAAACAGAAGGAAGAATGGTTAAAACTTCCAAGAAAGACAAGTGAGCCTTGTATTTTATTCTGCTTTTCATTTCAAAACCAGTATATTCCAACCATCATCATGAATGTGATTGTTAACAGTTACTAAGACTGAAATTCTGCTGTGTCACCTCAGTGAACAGATTACTTGAGAGCCAATAAGCAAATGCAAGTACCATATATTTATTCAGTTCTGTTTTGTTGGAAGACCTGAAATATCAATTTAATGAGATTATTCCCGTAACTGTCCTTGTTTTGTTTTAGTTCATTTGCTGGAAAATATCACTATACTTTTTTTTTTTTTTTTTTTTGTGGTGAGTATGATCTTGTCTTCCCATTCTGACATTGAAGGTTTTTTTTTTTTTTTCCAGGTGCTGGATGGACTTTTGGCTCAGTATGGGACAGTGGAGAATGTAGAACAAGGTAATAAGTGAGGAAATTAGCCTAATGAATTTTGATAGGGATTATTATCTGTTATTTCTTATAGGCTGGGTCAGCTCCAAAGAGAAATAGTAAGTTCAAATTCCTTTGGAACAAGCTTCCTCTGTGTATGAAAGATATTCAGATCTTTTTATCCATATCTATATAATTTATTTTTTCAAGGAATAGGATTTTCAGGTTGGTTTTTTATACTCTGTTAATATGCTGAAGCACTAGGCAAACACTGTCAGGCTGGGGTAAGCTTAATTCACTTGGAAGTAATTTAATTTACGCTCTTACAGTTTGCCTCTTCCTGGCTAAGAACAACAGATCCCTAATGTCTTAGACTGAGTGTTTCTCAAGGAGTAGGACCCCCCACAGTGCTTATGAAAATGCAGATTCCTGGGGCTCACCATAGACCTACAAAGTAAGACTCTTAGGGGTAGGAGTTCATGAATCTGTATTTTAAACAAGCACCCCCAAGTGATTTTTGTGTGTACTCAAGTTTGAGAGCCACAGGCTTAGGAACAGTGTTGGAAATCCACAGAAAATATATACTCTTCTTCTTGCCATTCTCATCTCATCTAAAACATGAAATGCTGTGATTTTAAAAAGAAAAAAAGGTACCTTTTTAAAGAAGCTGATATTTTACGTAGCTCCTTTAAGAGTCCCAGAAAAGTAGATTCCAGGCTCCTGATGTGACAGGCTGTAACATGCAATAAAGATTATTTTTCTGGGGCACCTGAGTGGCTCAGTCGTTAAGCGTCTGCCTTCGGCTCAGGCGCATCAGGCTCCCTGCTCAGCAGGAAGCCTGCTTCTCCCTCTCCACTCCCCCTGCTTGTGTTCCTGCTCTTGCTATCTCTCTCTGTCAAATAAATAATAAATAAAATCTTAAAAAAAAAAAAAGATTATTTTTCCTTTGGCCTAAAAAACAGAATGTGAATTTGGTTATTTACTGACTGTGGGACCTTGGAAAAGTCACTTACCCTCCCTGACTCAGTTTCCACCTGTATAAAATGGGGAGAATAATTTCTACCCCTTCCATATCACTGAATAGTTGTGGCACCCAAAGAGAACCTGTATAAATATTTGTAGGTGATGGAGTCCTATATGATCTCAAGGGATTGTTAAGGTTCACTTGGAAATCATCACAGAGAACCCATTTTCTTATATGCAATCTGTTCTATCTGCCAATATAATAATCATTTTAAAGTAGTAATTATTCAGACATTCTCCACTCCATGAATATTAAAAATATTATTATTCAATTTCATGCTGCTGACTGCCCATGCCCAAAGGTGAAGGGAAAGAGCTCAGAAAGAAGACATGATTTACAAGGATTCTATTTCTCAGTTCTTGTTATTTCCCTCAACATGGAAAAGAAGACATTCTAATAAGGATTGGATATATTAGGCAAGATGGCCTCACAGACATGAACCTGTAAAAGTTACTAGCCAAGACCATGTTATAAATTCAGGACAATGCCATGCAAAGAAGAATTATTCCAGGTCCTTGGGGCAGTTTACAGCTCCTAGCGCACCTGTGCCCTGGAGACCACCCAGTTTCCAGCTGCCTCACAACTACAGGATAGAAGTGTTGGGCTTTTGTTTTGTTTTGTTTCATAGGTGATTCCTGATTCCGCAGGAAAACATTTTCAGTAGAGTTTTAAGAAACTTTTTAGAGCTTTTATGTCCAGCGAAATAAATTATTTGAATGGAGCTCAGTTCTTTCCAGAATCACAGAACTGTCTGATTTCCTGACGACAAGTGTCTTTGAATAACAGAGAATATGACTAAGAAGTGAGAACAAAATCTGGGAATCTGAGAATCCTAGTGGATAGATTTATTCAGGAGGTTCAAACCCAGCCCTTTCTCCCTTTCTGGGAGTCGACAGCCTCATCTGGAACACTAGAAAGCAGCAAATAGGAGCCCTCTGTCCATTCTGGGTGTCAGCACTGAGAGGATGGTTATGGGCTGCTCATCCCCTGTTTTGCACTGTGAGGACTTCTCTGGGTAAGTGTGAATTAGAGGCAGCAAGAACACTCCCAGGCAGAGCCGGGCTGGGCTCTGCATTTATGACACGTAAATCTCAGTAGCAGCTCCTTCCTGAAGACTATGCATCCCTTCCTTGTGAAGGCTGCAGCTACCTTGAAGTTACTGGATAAACAATATCTTTAACTGTGGTCTTTAACCTCTTGGAGAGTCTTAGGAAATTATAAACCAGAGAAATTCATATAGCCACACCTTTGAATCTTTGGTGGGGGTGGAGGGGGGGTGTGAGTTTATAAAATTCCAGAAGCCCTAACATGGATCCAGGATTAGGAATTCCTACACTACAGGGTTTTATTATTCCTTTGGAAAGCAGCTTTATCACGGTTTTCTTAAATTATCATTAACTTCCTGTTGTTAGTCTCTCAGTAGCTTAAATGTTTAAAGGGAGGATCTGATTTAGTCATGGCTACTAGTTTGGGGAAGACCAGGATTTGGGGGTTAAGTTTACTGGCTTGAATTGGGAAAGTTTTATCTTGCCTTCTGAATTTATTTTTAACTTCTGACTTTAGAAGAAGAGGCAAGCAATTAGGAACCAAGATAAGCCAGCTCACAAGAGTTTGGTATTAGCCACTCTTAGAGTTTGTGTTCTTTCCTTCAGCCAAGTGAGTTATAATTGTCAGTTTTCTTTATTTATTATATACAGTTAACACAGTCATGGAACTCAGTCAAAGGGAAACAAAAATATGATTAATTCAACTTTAGGAATTAATGAAGAATTAAAATACTTTCTTATTATTTTATACATATATCCAGTTATTTAAAAATAAATGCAGACATAACACTTAAAAGTCATAGCTTGCTGGTAGTACAGTAAATTGATATAAACTTCTAGGAAAGTAATCTGAAAATATGCATTAAGCATTATGTTCTGTTACCCAGTTATTTTTCTTTGATTTTAGCCTAAAAAAATAATTCAGAAGAGAACACAAATCAGATGGTGTTTGCAGTAAAGGTAATTTTTAGCAATACTACTTAGAATAGCAGATACTGAGAATAACCCATATGTCAGCGATTGAGGAATGGTTAGGCAAAAATCATGGCACATTTACTTACTAAAATTTTATGTAGACAGTAGAAATGAAAAATACAAATATGTGCATAGACATATGACATGCAATAGTATTTGTAAGTGAAACTATAGCTTTGAGTTGTATATACAGTTGATTACAAATGTGCATATACAGTCAATTACTATTTACTATGAATGCACACGAATAAAGATAGAGATTCGGGTAACTGTGGAGTTAGGGTGATGAGTTTTTTGTGCATTCTTCCCTAAAATCTGTTTACGTTGAGCCAGAAGGTGACAGCTTTTTTTTCTATGACAGTATAGTTTTTGCTTCTTTCCTAGTCAACACAGACACAGAAACTGCCGTTGTCAACGTCACATATACAACAAGAGAAGAAGCAAAAATGTAAGTGGATTTGGGCTTCTTGGGAGGGTTGTCTTTAAATTCCCAAAAGATGCATATGTCTGGCATAGCAGAAGAACCCCAGGGCATCTGTGCTCCCTTTGATAAGTCAGTGGAGCTCCAGGGCATTTATACCGGGATGTTTGTTGGTTGGTTGTACGGAGACTTTATCTTGAAAAATGTTGGACCTTGGCATCAAAACTGAGGTGGGTGTGGTGTCTTGACATGGTCAGGAATAGAGGCATCAGCTCTGTGATACTGTGTTCCCCAGACTCTGCTTTGCCAACCACTGGGAGCTGCCTTTACCTGGAGCTTCCTCCATGCACCATGAGGAAGAAGCACAAACCTATTTCTATCCACACTTGGTGAAGAGATAATGAAACATCCATTTTTCCTCTGTGTAATATTAAAAAGGGGATCTATCTCAATGACAGCAACAGCAGGGAGAATTGTCTGGGAGTGGTTAGTCAAAGATCACCTGGTTTGGGTTTCTCTTTCCTAACCTCCATGCACTTCCTAGTCCCCATTCATGACTACATTGCTTCAATGATGGTTAATTTTGAGGTTGGCGATTAATGGACATGGGATTGAGTTTTTAACAACAGAACAAAACAAAACCAAGTTGCTTTTTGTAGAAGGTCCTTAAAGTGAAATGCCTGTCAAGTCACTTTAACTCGAATTATGGTCAAACACGGTCATGGATGTGGCATAACCTTCGTTATACATCCCAGAATAATAAGTTTTATTTATTTTTCAAGGTTTCAACACACATGAAGACATATTTAACCCATCCTCATACCACTAGTCTTAAAAAAGTTAATTTTGCATTGAAAAAGGCAATAGATCATTTGCTATGGACTTTAGCCACACATATATAAGCAGGATATAGACCAGCAGCTCACCATTGTAGCTTGTGTCCAGCTGCCACTTAGCTAGGACCTCCATACACGAGATGACTTTGTTGCTTTTATTGAATTCAGAGGTACTGCTTTGTAATAAATTCACAAACCCTAAACATTAACCTAGTAGAATAAGGTTATTGTTTTCACATGCTGCAAAAAACTTGTGAAAAAATTGTTCCGCTTCCTGTATAGTTTTAAAAATGCAATAGTGGGATATTGTGTATTCCCTATCAAAATTAATAAATAATTTAAAATAATTTTGTTTTTGAGGATTCAAGGAAAAAAAGGCTCTCTTAGTTGCTATGGGATAGTAAGTGTTGAGACCTTTCCGGAAGCACACTGGGTGGTATTTAATACTTAGATTTCTGCATATACTCTCTGACCCAGCAATTCCATTAGGAATTTGTCCTGTGTGTAGTTGGAGTTGCAAAAATGTCCATGGCAACACTGTACATAATAATAAAAGATTGGATCTATATAGATAGATAGGTAGATGTATCTAACAATAGGGAATGAGTTGCAAAAACTATGATAAATCAATAGAATGTTAAACAGCCAGTAAAAACTAAATTGCAGGACATTTAATGACTTGGAAAACCTTTAGAGTATTAACTCTTTTTTAAAGATTAAAAAATAGGGGCGCCTGGGTGGCTCAGTCAGTTAAGCGTCTGCCTTCAGCTCAGGTCATGATCTCAGGGTCCTGGGATCGAGTCCCGCATCAGGCTCCCTGCTAAGCAGAGATCCTGCTTCTCCCCCTGCCTGTGCTCTCCCTCTCTCTATCTCTGTCAAATAAATAAATAAAATATTTTTAAAAATAAAGATTAGAAAGTAGTATATATACTATTAATCCATGTTTATAAATGATAATAATAGTTAAAAGAAAGATACAGGATGGACTAGGATTTTTTTTTCTCATCTGTGCATATCTATTTCTTTCTTTCTTTCTTTTTTTATTTATATTTTTTTTAGATTTTTTTTTTATTTATTTGCGAGAGAGAGAATGAGAGACAGAGAGCATGAGAGGGGGGAGGGTCAGAGGGAGAAGCAGACTCCCCGCCGAGCAGGGAGCCCGATGCGGGACTCGATCCCGGGACTCCAGGATCATGACCTGAGCCGAAGGCAGTCGCTTAACCAACTGAGCCACCCAGGCGCCCAAGTGCATATCTATTTCTGAATTTTCAATAATAAATATGTATTATGATCAAAATGAGAAAAAAATGACTCTTAATTTTATACCAACATTTATAAAGAGTTTCTGATGAGGGGGAGACAGGCTTGGGTGGGGAAAAAAGGCAGAATGTGTAGTTGTCTATCCAGTCTGACCAGGCCTGTACATTGTGATTATTTGTTTAATTGTTAAGCATAAGCTCTGAGGGAACAGAGCTGGCATCTGCCTTGCTCGTCGCTGTATCCTCGGGGAGGATTAACTAGTAAACCAGACTGAATGAACCTGTCCGCTGGCCTGGGGGTTCCCTTTGACATCACTCTCTGACAAAGCTCACCTGCTCCTGCTGCATTTCAGAGCCATCGAGAAGCTAAGCGGGCATCAGTTTGAGAACTACTCCTTCAAGATTTCCTACATCCCGGATGAAGAGGTGAGCTCCCCTTCGCCCCCTCAGCGAGCCCAGCGTGGGGACCACTCTTCCCGGGAGCAAGGCCACGCCCCTGGGGGCTCTTCTCAGGCCAGACAGATTGATTTCCCGCTGCGGATCCTGGTCCCCACCCAGTTTGTTGGTGCCATCATCGGAAAGGAGGGCTTGACCATAAAGAACATCACTAAGCAGACCCAGTCCCGGTACGTGCCTCCGGGGCTTCCTTTGCTTCGTTCTGACAGGCCCCCTGAGTGCTGGTGGGGCCCAGTCATCCTCAGGTGGCTATTGCTTGCATCAGCATTGGGGGGGGGGCTGTGCTGTATGGGATGGTGGCTTCTTAAAACAAAACTACTAACAAACTAACAAAGCTGGGGACTTTAATGTGCTTTCATGCCAATAGCCTAAAGGTCATATCCTGAACTACTAAAGGTTCAGAAAGAAGGTACTGATGACTTCACAGCAGAGACTAGTCCTCGTAAGCTTATTAATGCTTGTGAATACATCAGTTTCTAAAACAGCATAGGTATGGGGCTGAGTTTTGTGGGATCCCAGAAACCGCTTATCTTAGTTCTTACCTCCTGTCTCGAGTTGGAGCCCCGAGTGGTAGTCATTCTTTGAGATCACTTAGGTGGTCTTGTAAATAGCTATGTAAAAGAAGTGAGTGGGTCTGCCATATTAAGCAAGAAATGAAGTACGTTAGCCTTATGTTTAGTCTGCCTAAGGAGATTGAAGCAGGAGTTGGAGTTGAGGAGGTAGTAGGAGTTGTCGTGGATAAAATGACCTGTGGGATTGTTGATTTTTGAATGTTCTTAAGAACACAGCATGATGTAATAAAGAAAGCACAGGACGCAAAGACCCATGTTCAAGATTTACCATTTAATAGCTCTACGATCGTAGGAAAAAAAGTTGACTTCTCTGAGCATCAACTGCTTGTTCTGTAAACCAGGATTATTGTTAGATTTAGGACAGCCAGGCAGATTGAAAGAAATAATTGCTATGAAAGCGCTTAAATTGCAGAACAAGTTGCTGACAAACAGGAGTTATTTACATGCCTAGTGCATTTTTATCACGTCATCCATTGAGTGTCTTGTAACCTGAAAGAGAAAACACCATTTTCTTCAGAGTGTCGGAGTTACTGCCAAAGAATGGGCACTTATATGTATGAGTCCCAGAGTTCATTGTCATAGCAGTGAAATGATGACCCAGTAGAGAGGAGAAGTACTGTCTGCTGTTCCATTTATTTTAAAATCAGCCCTTTTCTCCCCTCCAAGTTTGCTTCGCTGCAAAAGTGATTTTTAGTTATATGTCTTCTTGTTCCAAAAATTTCTTAAAGTGGCTTTAAAAATGCAACAAGTTTAAATAGAAGTGAAGTTTAGTTCTCAAAAATATGTGCCCATTTTTTACAAAGAGACCAAAGACTTGGATCTGGGCTTTCTAACAGCCAGAGTAAAAAGGGATACAATCAATTATGTAATTTTCAAAGATAACAAAAACAAGTAGGGCCACAACTGCCCTAAAAAGTCTGATAAAGTCATCAAGCTTTTGAGCCATTACTTTTAAGAGCCTGGAAGGAGGCAGGCTGCCAGTGGCAAGGAAACCAAAAACTTAGAGAGGCAGAGAGAGGGCATGCCTCTGTTTTTAATCCACACTCAAATACATAAAGCTTGCTTGAATTTGGTGTTTGGATTTGGATTAACATATGGCTTTAAAAAGCTACAATCAGTTCAGGGACTGGCACCATGCCAGTGTGCAGTGTTACCCCCACTCACTTGACCCTTTGCTTCTGTGATCATTTGAAAGACTACACAAAATACTTCACTTACCAAACTGGCTTCATTACCAAGTTGGCTTGGTGCCTTTGTCCCACAGCACTCCTGCAAGAAATATTCCCTTCTAGGGGCACCTGGGTGGCTCAGTCATTAAGCGTCTGCCTTTGGCTCAGGTCATGATCCCAGGGTCCTGGGATCCCAGGGTCCTGGGATCGAGCCCCGCATCGGGCTTCTTGCTCCACAGGAAGCCTGCTTCTCCCTCTTCCACTCCCCCTGCTTGTGTTCCTGTTCTCGCTATCTCTCTGTCAAATAAATAAATAAAATCTTAAAAAAAAAAAAATAGAAATATTCCCTTCTAAACGGAACTGCAAAGAATCCAAGTTTGGCACAAGACGTCCTGCCCTGCTTGCCGCCTTCTTGAAGAATGGCATTGGTTGCACACGTGCTAATGACACTTCGTTGTCTGTGTCCCTGCTGTACGTTGGCCCGTGAGATGCTTTCTCGGGACTAGGATCCTGTCCCAGATGACGTTGTGTTATGGCTCCTGATTCTTTCCCTACAGGGTAGACATCCATAGAAAGGAGAACTCTGGGGCTGCAGAGAAGCCCGTCACCATCCATGCCACCCCAGAAGGGACCTCTGAAGCATGCCGCATGATTCTTGAAATCATGCAGAAAGAAGCTGATGAGACCAAACTGTAAGTTTGCATACAATGCCCAGATCACTTAACAGAGAAGAAGAGTAAGTTCTCATTCACTTCACACAAGAAATTTTTTAAAACCTGTAATTCTGTTACTCAGTAAAGGGAGCAGGGGACAAGATTATTTTTTAAGAAATTTGTTCCCAAGGAGAATATAGTAGGAAATAGATCTTTTATGTTTTAGTATGGCTGTTTCTCCACTTAGATGTTTCTTTTGGTGATCTGAATGTTTCCATCACTCATTACTAATAATTACTGGTAGAAACATAGATATATGCTTCTAATGCCATGCAGTGATGGGGGTATTGTGTATCTGCCTGTTCAGTATGACGGCCATTGGCGACATGCTGCTACTGAATGCTTGAGAGGTGGCCAGTGCAACGGAGGAGCTAAATTATTTTAATTCATTCAAACTTAAATAGTCACATTTATGGCTAATGGCTATCATACCAGACAGTGCAGGTGTGTTTGGAATGTACATTGTCATCGAAACCATCGTTTACTGTTCTGGAAAAGCTTTTTACTACCATGTTGCATTCTTAAATTTTCCTTAAGTAGTAGAAACTGGTATCCAAGTAGCTAGCTACTTTACTCTTTCCTTTTTTACAAAATACTTCTTGGGATTCCTGAGTGTTGTACCAGTTCGAATGGCAGGTACAGTTCTTACTAAACCCATTGACTTTGTATTATAAATAAATTAACAGTAATGGAATAGACAATGAAGAAGTTCCCTGTCAGTTTGGCAAAAAATCCACTTATGGGTAGTGGCAGCAGTTTTACAGAGAAGCAGTGAGGGATAAATCAAATATAAAATTAACTTAACAAATAATGTCAAATAAGAGTATGAAGATGAGAAGATGAAAAGAAAAATAAAAAATCAAACCAAGAAGATGAAAGTAGTCCTTAAAAGCAAAACATTGCAAATCTATTCTCAGATTTCATAAGGGACTCTAACTTATGAATTTATTACTTATGAATTATTTACTCTGTTTGAGGCCTTTGAAACACCCCAAATGCCATGGCTTCATTTGAATAAGCCCCTCCTTCATCCAAGTTATTGAGAACTTTATAAATAACACCTTTCCTGGTCCTTCAACCTCAGGACAAGCAGCTTCAAATATTCTAAATAATCAAAAAGACTGATGTATAAATTAAATTTTTGAGTTTTCATGTAGAGCCAACATAGTGTTTGAATATCTTTGAAATCAATTTTTTTGAGTGCCACACCACAGCTAAGCACTGTGCTGGGAAATGAGTCTACAGCCATAAACAGGACCCAGTTCCTGCTTTTATGGAGCTTATGATCCAGTGGGAGAGACATTCGCTAAACAAATACACCAGTAGGTCATTAAGCACAGCCATGAGACATGTGAGAGTCGAAAATAACTGCATGTAAGTGGAGGGCCCTCATCAATGTTTTAGGAGAACGGGAAGAGATTTGGGGGGTTCAAAGAAGACCTCCCTGGGTAAGTGACATTTAAGCTGAGTCCTGAGGGGTATGAACAAGAGGTAGAGGATGTAGAAGAGGGATCCTAAATTTTCTTTTTATTCATTTATCATTTATTGAGCACCTACTCTGTGCCAGGCATTGGTCTATGTGCCAGTAAAACAAAAACCCCGCTCTCTGAAAGTTCCATTCTGGTGGAGTTGCTTTGAATACTGGTGTATAGTAGCAATGCAATTGGTCCTAACTACCAGAAAACATAACAAGTGGCTTAAACAATAAGAAACTATTATTCTGTCACGTAAAGAGAAGTCCTGAGGTGGACGACTCAAGGTCAGTTGAATCACAGACTCAGAGACTCACAACCTTTCTTTCTGCTGTCTTCCTCAGGATGTCTGATACTCCCCTAGTGATGACAGGATGGTTGTAGTGATTTCAGACCTTGTGTCCCCACAGAAAAATATTCAAAAGTTGAAAGAGAGGGCATCCTTGCTCCTTCTTTTTTGAACATTTTTTTCTGGTAAAAAACACATAACAAAATTTATCATCTTAACCATTTTTTATTGAGATATAATTGACATAATACTATATTTGTTTCAGGTATACAACATAATTATTGGCTATTTGTATATATTGTGAAATGATCACCAGAATAAGTCTAGTTAACATCGGTCACCATACACAGTTACAGTTTTTTTCTTGTGACAAGAACTTTTTTTTTTTTAAAGATTTTATTTATTTATTTGAGAGAGAGAGAATGAGAGAGAGCAAGTACATGAGAGGGGGGAGGGTCAGAGGGAGAAGCAGACTCCCTGCTGAGCAGGGAGCCCGATGCGGGACTCGATCCAGGGACTCCAGGATCATGACCTGAGCCGAAGGCAGTCGCTTAACCAACTGAGCCACCCAGGCGCCCGTGACAAGAACTTTTAAGATTTGCTCTCTTAGGAACTTTCATATATTCAGTATAGTATTATCAGCTGTAGTCACTGTGCTGTACATTGTATCTCATGACTTAATTTATTTTATATGGAAGTTTGTAACTTTCGACTCCCTTCACCCATTTTGCCCATACCTCACCGCCCCCCTACCCCTGTCTCTGGCAACCACTAATCTTGTCTCTGTATCTATGACCTTGTTTTGTTTTAGATTCCACATGTAAATGAGATTATGCAGTATTTGTCTTTCTCTGATTTATTTCACTTAACCATTTTTAAGTGTACAGTTCAGTAATGTTTATATATATTCACATTATTGTGAAACAGATCTCCAGAACTTTTCATCTTGCAAAACTGAAACTCTGTACCCATTGAACAACTCCCCTTTTCCCTCTCCCTCTAGCCTTTGGTAACTACCATTTTACTTTCTGTTCCTATGAATTTGACTGCTTTAGAGACTGCTTATAAGTGGAATCATGCAGTATTTTGTCTTTTTGTGACTGGCTTATTTCACTTAGCATAATGCCTTCAAGATTCATCCAAGTTGTAGCATGTAGTAAGACTTCCTTTTTAAAGCTGAATAATATTCCTTTGTATGCATATATCTCATTTTGTTTATTCATCCATTGATAGGCATTTGGGTTTCTTTCACCTTCTAGCCAGAATAGTGCGGTTATGAACATGGGTGTGCAAATAGCTCTTCAAGATCCTGCTTTCAGTTCTTTTGGATATATACCCAGAAGTGACATTGCTGGATCATATGATATTTCTATTTTCAATTTTTTGAGGAACCTCCATACTGTTTTCCATAGCAATGACATCATTTTACAATATCACCAACAGTGCACAAGGGATCCACTTTCTCCACGTCCTCACCAGTCCTTGTTATTTTCTGTTATTTGGATAGTAGCCAAACTAATGGGTTTGAGGTAATATTTTGTGTTCACAGTATCTTATAGTGGTTTTCATTTGCATTTCTCTGATGATTGGTGATATTGAGCATCTTTTCATATGCTTATTGGCCATCTGTATATCATCTTTCAAGAATGTCTATTCAAGTCTTGCCCATTTTTAAAATGGGTTATCTGATTTTTTTTGTTGTTGAGTTGTAGGAGTTCTTTATATATTCTGGATATTAATCCCTTATCAGACACTTGATTTGCAGATATTTACTTCTTTTCCCTACGTTGCCTTTCCACTCTGTTGACCTTGTCCTTTGGTCCACAAAAGCTTTTAAATTTGATGTTAAATTTGTCTGTTTTGGTGTCTGTTTTGGTGTCTATTTTAGTGTTGTTTGGAACTTGTCTATTTGGTGTTTGTTGCCTTTGCTTTGGTGTCTCATTGCTAAATCTAATGCCATGAAGCTTTCCCTGTTTTCTTCTAGGAATATTATAGGTTTTAAGTTTTACATTTAGGTCTTTATTCCATTTTGAGTTAATTTTTGTATGGGACTAAGATAAGGGTCTAGCTTCATTCTTTTGCATATGGATATCCGGTTTTCCCAGCACCATTTGTTGAAGATGTTGTTCCCCATTGTGTTATCTTGGCACCCTGTCAAAGATAATTTGATCATATATGCAAGGGTTTATGTCTGGGCTCTCTGTTCTGGACCATTGGTTTATTTGTCTGTCCTGATACCACTACCATAGTGTCTTTTTTTTTTTTTTTTTTTAAGATTTTATGTATTTACTTGAGAGAGAGTGACAGAGATAGTGAGAACATGAGCTGGGAGGAGAGGGAGAAGCAGGCTCCCCGCTGAGCAGGGAGCACAACATGGGACTCGACCCCAGGATCATGACCTGAGCTGAAGGCAGAAGCCCAACCAACTGAGCCATCCAAGCGCCCTGCCATTACCATAGTGTCTTAATTACTGTAGCCTTGTAACATGTTTTGAAATCAGGAAGTGTGAGTTCTCTAGCTTTGTTCTTCTTTTCAAAATTGTTTTGACTGTTCAGGGTCCCTTGAGATGCCAAATGAATTCTTTTATTTCTGCAAAAAAATGCCATTGGGATTTTGATAGGGATTGCATTGAATCTGTAGATCACTTTGGGTAGTATGGACATCTAAACAATATTAAGTCTTCCAATTCATGAACATGGGTTATCTTTCCATTTATATTTGTCTTTAATTTCTTTCACCGCTCATATAGTTTTCAGCATATAAGTCTTTTATCTCCTTGGTTAGGTTTATTCCTAAGTGTTTTATTCTTTAGGATACTATTGCAAAATGAAACTTCTCTTAATTTTCTTTTCAGGTTGTTCGTTATTAGTATATAGAAACACAATTGATTTTTGTGTGTTGATTTTATATCCTGCAACTTTGCTGAATGAGTTTATTCTAACAGTTTTTTTGTGGAATCTTTAGAGTTTTCTTCATATAAGATCATGTTATCTGCAAACAGATGATAATTTACTTCCTTCCTTTTCAATTTTGATTCCTTTTATTTTTCTTACCTAATTGCTCTAGCTAGCACTGCTAATACTAAATTGAATAGAAGTGGTGAAAGTGGGTATCATTCTCTTGTTCCTGATCTTAGAGGAAAATTTGTCTTTCACCATTGAATATGATGTTCACTGTGTGCTTTTTACAAATGGCCTTTATTTTGTTAAGATAGTTTCCTTCTATTCCTAAATTGTTGAGTGTTTTTATCATGAAAGGGTGTTAAATTTTTGTCAAATGCTTTTTCTTTTTTTTTTTTTTAAGATTTTATTTATTTATTTGAGAGAGAGAATGAGATAGAGAGAGAGCATGAGAGGGGGGAGGGTCAGAGGGAGAAGCAGACTCCCCGCTGAACAGGGAGCCCGATGCGGGACTTGATCCAGGGACTCCAGGATCATGACCTGAGCCGAAGGCAGTTGCTTAACCAACTGAGCCACCCAGGTGCCCTGTCAAATGCTTTTTCTGCATTAATTGAGATAATCATGTGGTTTTTGACCTACATGTATTGACCTATATTAATGTATATTACATTGATTTTTTTTTATTTTGAACCACCCTTACATTGCAGATGTACATCCTATTTGGTCATAATGTATCATCCTTTTAATGTACAATGCTTTTGAACTCATTTTTCTTGTAGTTTGTTGAGGACTTTTATATCAATATTTATCAGGGAGGGCGCCTGGGTGGCTCAGTTGGTTAAGCGACTGCCTTCGGCTCAGGTCATGATCCTGGAGTCCCGGGATCGAGTCCTGCATCGGGCTCCCTGCTCTGCGGGGAGTCTGCTCCTCCCTCTGACCCTCCCCCCTCTCATGTGCTCTCTCTCTCATTCTCTCTCTCTCAAATAAATAAATAAAATCTTTAAAAATATATATATTTATCAGGGATATTGGTCTGTAGTTTTCTTTTCTCAAAGTGTCTTTGTCTAGCTTTGGTATTAGAGTAAAGCTGGCCTCATAGAATGAGCTTGGAAGTGTTCCCTCTACTTCAATTTTTGGAAGAGTTAGAGAGGGATTGGTGTTAATTCTTCTTTAAATGTTGGGTAGAAAAAATAATGTTTGGTAGAATTCTCCAGGGAAGCCATCTGGTCCTGGGCTTTTCTTTGTTGGGAGGTTTTTAATTACTGATTCAGTCTCCTTACTCATTATTTTCTGTTCAGATTTTCTATTCAAGGTTTAGTCTTAGTAGGTTGTGTGTTTCTGGGAATTTACCTATTTCTTCTAGGTTATCTCTTTGTTGATGTACAACTGTTCATAGTATTCCCTTGTAATTATTTTTATTTCTATGACATCAGTTGCAATGTCCCCTCTTTCATTTCTGATTTTAGATATTTGAGTGTTCTTTCTTTTCTTAGTTAATCTAGATAATGTTTATTAATTTTGTTGATCTTTTCAAAAACCAATTCTTGGTTTTTTCTTTTGTTTTTCTGTTATCTCTTTTGCTTATCTTTGCTCTAATCTTTATCATTTCTTTCCTTATACTAGCTTTGGGTTTAGTTTATTCTTTTGCTAATTCCTTGACGTTTAAATTTGTCGATTTGAAATCTTTTTTTTTTTTTTAATCCATTCAGCCAATCCATGTCTTTTAGATTGGGAAGTTTAATTCTTTTACATTTAAAGTAATTACTAATAGGAAGGACTTACTCTTGCCATTTTGTTGTTTTCTGCATTTCTTGTAGCTTTATTGTCCCTTCTTGTCTGTCTTACTGCATTCTTTTGTGTGTTTTTTTACTTTGTTCTTTGCCTTTGGGTTTTTTTAGTGATATGCTTTGAGTCCCTTCTCATTTCCTTTTCTGTATATTCTATAGACATTTTCTTTGTGGTTACCATTGCAATTTTATAAAACATCTTAAAGTTATAGCATTCTGTTTTAAACTGATAGCAACTTAAGTTCAATCATATTCAAAAACTTTGCTCTTTTACAACTCTACCCCCCACTTTGTTACTGATGTTACAAATTGCTGTTTATGTATTTTATACCCATTAACAGATTTATCTTTTTAAAAATATTTTTGTCATTTAAATTCTGTGCATCAAAATTAATATAGTACAGGTTATTATATTTGTGTATTTACTTTTACTAGAGAACCTTATATTCATATGGCTTTGTGTTGCTGCTCACTGTCCTTTCATTTCCATTAAAGGACTCCTTTTAGCATTTCTTGTAGAGCAAGTATAATGATAAGGAACTCCCTTAGCTTTTGTTTATCTAGGAAAGTCTTAATTTCTCCTTCATTTTCACAGGAAAGTTTTGCTGGGTACAATATTCTTGGCTGATGTGTTTTTCTTTCAGCATTTTGGACATACCATCCCACTTCCTTTAGGCCTGCAAAGTTTCTGCTCAGAAATCTTGTGGAAACTCCCTTGTATTGAATAATCACTTTTCTCTTGCTGCTTTCAAGATTCTTTCTTTGTCTTTGATTTTGGAAAATTGGCTTATAATGTGTCTCAGTGTGGTTCTCTTTGGTTTTGTCCCAGTTGGAGTTCTTCGAGCTTCTTGAATCTACATGTCCATTTCTTTCCTGAGATTTGGAAAGTTTTCTGCTATGATTTCTTCAAATGAGCTCTCTGCCCTCTCTCTTTCTTCCTTCTGGGATTCACCTATTAGTCCATTTGATCTTGGCCCCTAAGTTCGTTAGCCTTTCTTTGTGCTCTGTGGGGACCTTTTTTCATTCTTTTTTTCTTTCTTCTACTTTGACTTGATGATTTCAAATGACCAGTCTTCAAGTTTGCTCATTCTTTCTTCTGCCTGTCAAGTCTGCTGTTGAACCTCTTTAATGATTTTTTTGGGGTGGGGGGGTTCGGTTATTATATTTTTTAGTTCCATTATTTGTTCTTTATAGTTTCTCTCTTTGTTGATATTTTCATTTTGTTCATGCATAGTTTTCCTGTTGTTTAGTTGTCTGTGTTCTCTTTTAGTTCATTGAGTGTCTTTATGACAATTATTGTAAATTCTTTGTCAGGTAGCTCATAGAGCTGCATTTCTTTAGGGTTGGTTTCTGGAGTTATATTTTTATCCTTTGATTAGGCCGTATTTCCCTGTTTCTTTGTATGTCTTTTAATGTTTTGGTGGGATTGGGGCATTTGAAAAAATAACCATCTCTTAGTCTTTGTGTACTGGCTTCAATGAGGGGAAGACCTTCCTTTACTTATCAGCGCTACTGGAGGTGTTAGGGCCTCTCAAGCCTTTTCTGATCTCTTTCTCCCCCTGCCTTCTGACTGTAGAGCTGCAGCTCTAGCATACTGCTCACCTCTTTTTTTCAGCAGCTTTCAAAACTCTGGCACCAGTCTCCTCAATGCTCCAAGTGAGGCAAGACAGAAACCAGTCCCTTGGGTGGCTCCCAGATAAGCCAGGATGTCAAGTGTATGGTCCATTCTTTTGTTTGCATCCCATGGGAGGATCCCTGGTGTGGGAGATTTCCTCCCATTTGTTCCTCGCTATGCAGCATAAGGGAAGGAGCATGTGTAGCCACACTGAACACTGCAAATTTTTCCACCCCTTTTACTGGAGTCTTTTCTTGGCTTTACAATGGCCAGGGTGCTATGGCTTCTCAGCTGAGCTCTGGACTTCACACAGAGGCATTCCAGTCTCTCTATTGCTGTTAACTTGGTGTCTCTGTGGGGTTAGGAGGGCCTGTAGCATTCCAGTCTGCCATATGGCTGATATTCTCCCTTGTCTTTTTTAAGAACAAGAAAAACCTTCCTAAAGTCATGCAACAGACTTCTCCTCATACCTCATTGGCCAGATTCGCCTCATGGACCCACTTCCAGTCCATCTTAACAAGGGAATATAATTACCGTGGCTTGGCTTATGTTAATCAGAATTCGTGCACTGGGGTTGGTGAGGGAACCAGCCTCGCCTAAAGCCCATCACCACTTGGTACCTGAACAAAATGACTTCTGTTTGTAAAGGGAAAAAAGTGGTTTAATAGCTCTTAGAAGGCAAGCAGTGTGTCCACCTTAAGTGTTAAATTGTTGTTTGTCTCTTTTAGAGCTGAAGAGATTCCTCTGAAAATCTTGGCCCACAATGGCTTAGTTGGAAGACTGATTGGAAAAGAAGGCAGAAATTTGAAGAAAATTGAACATGAGACGGGGACCAAGATAACAATCTCATCGTAAGCCACCCATTCAGTTTAATTGTGCCCAAAATGGAGAACTTGAGCATTTTGATATGCCCAACTCCTTCATCTGCCTTTCCTTAAAATAGGAGTATAATCATAAGTGATGTAATTCTCTCCAACACCATCAAAACAGATGCATAAATAGTTACCAGTCAGACATTTTCTACTATGGATATGAGCTAAGTCACCTCTAAGATTTGAGATAAGATGGCAAGTATTTGATACCACAGTGTGTGGTGAGGGAATCCTCCACCAAGACTTGTTTCTGATCCTTCTGGGATTTTATTTTTCCTTTTGAAAAAGGAAATCTCTCTTTTTTCCCGGTGGCCAGCTTGCAGGACTTGAGCATATACAACCCTGAAAGAACCATCACTGTGAAGGGCACAGTCGAGGCCTGTGCCAATGCAGAGGTAGAGATTATGAAGAAGCTCCGTGAGGCCTTTGAAAATGATATGCTGGCTGTTAATGTAAGTGCCGAATGCTTTCTTCTCTACTGGTGGTTTTCACATGTGTTTTCAGGCAGGACACAAGCCTCTCTAAGAATAGTTGTCATTCAGCTAGTGAGGAAGTGCCTTAGAATAGATATGCAGAGTTATTACTGCCTTCTTGGGGCAAGAGCATTGAAACAAGCAGGAAACCAACTCCTCGTGGATTGTGATAAATGCACTGGACAAAATAGTGTGAAACTATTAAAATCATAACTTTGAAGATTATAAAATGAAGAATTGCTTATGATATAACGTTAATTAAGAAAAGAGCACATAGAAGTGTATTTAACTCAGGTTACGGTTATGTAAAATAATATGGAGCAAAATGACTGGAAGGCTGCATACAAAAATAAAAACAGCTGGTACACTAGGAAAGTGGGATTTTTTTCTACTTTACAGACTTTCTATATTGTCCTGTTACTTTTTAAATTTAAAAATACATACTTTAAAATTAAACTCTGCTTTTCATCCCTTGCTTACTGATCTGCACGTCTGGATCACCCAATAAATGTTGTCCAGCACCTTGGCTCTCACTGATGCTTTAAGCAGACGTCCGGGTTTGGGCATGTCCTTCCTGTTATTGCTAACTAATTCTCACTTTATATTGGGGAGACACCAGTCTGACATTCAGAAATCTTAAAAATAATTGTCTATCAACAAAGCCCCAAGCTCCACTCAGAGGAGTACTTTTTTTCATTTTTTTATTACAATGATTTTCTAACATAAACAAAAGAGGAAGTGATACTACAATAAGTCCTCATATGCCTATAATCTGACTTGAACGGTTATCAGCTCATGGCCTGTTTTGTTTCATCTGGACTTTTGTCTGCTTTCCCACACTCCTTGAATGACTTTGAAGCAAATCCCAGACTTGGTAATATTTCACAGAGGAGTAAATGTTGACAAAGAGCTCTGTAGGCTAAACCCAGTGCTGTCAGTGCAGCTCTTTCTAAGGACCCTCCTCCCCAGGTCAGAACACTATCCCCACCTCGCCCCATCCCCACCCTCTACCCCGTAGCAGCCCACATCACGTGATAACTATGGAACATGATTAGGACAAGATTGCATTGTCACCTCCCTGTTTGTGTGTATTTGTGGAAATATCCTCAGATGATCTCATTTTCTTCTTTTGGGCTCTTGACGCCGTACAATAAACATCTCTTCTGTGAATATCCAGAAAAGTTACAGAAGGGTCTGGGTGTTCCAAAGTACCTCAACTTGAGCATACCACTTAGACTCATCCATGTCTGCACCGAAGTCATGTGTTGATAGGTGAATAACAAAATTACTGGATCTTAGGGATGAGGTCAAGGTTAAAGTTCCCAGCTCTCCTACTCCAAACATCCTACGAGAAGGCAAGATAATGGGTGGCCCTAGTCACAGATAAGAAAACAGAAAATGTTAGAGAGCTGCTTAGTGTTCAGGAAGACAAAGGTAGGAGCAGGGAGGACACAGCGCAGGTGACGACATCCCTCTGCCTCTGAAGGGCTGGGCAGTTCAAACTCACCACAGCCTAGGTGAGCATCCCCATGTATAAATGGGAAATTAGCAAGCAGGTGAGAAGATCACAACACTGGCAACCAAATGGTGAAAAATTCAAAGTTGTGAACCATCCTGAACCTGGAGAATGAGTTTACATGTGTGGTATCCCAGTGAAAGATCTGATCTTTCTCTGGATAGAGTTGGAAAAACCTATTAACCCAATGTGTTTTAAACATATTCATTCCACAAGTATTTATTGAGTACTTACTATGTACCAGGCACTGAGCACACAACACTGAGTAATACAGTCTCCGTCCACAAGGAAATTATGGTCTAAAAGGGAAGAGGCAACTAATCAGGCGATGCAAATACTCTGTGATGATACTTGAAATAATATTTGAAGGAAACACAGGAATGTTGGTGGGGGTGCATAGAAAGGACACTGGCGCAGAGACCTTCAGGGTGAGAGAAGGTTTCCTGGCTGAGGGGACATCTAAGTTCAGGTGAAATCCACATGAAGAGCAGGACTTAGCCAGGTGAGGAGGAAGAGAAGCACATTCCTTACATGATGGATAATGTGTGCAGGAGCCCAGCAGTGAGAGGGGAGCAGGATGGGCAGGGTGGGGATGAGGGGTGAGCAGAAGAGAGGGTGTGGTGGCCTGGGTCCCCCAAAGGAGCCTGGTTGGCTGTGTTATGATGTGTAGACACTCTCGGAGAAGCTTTGAAGGAGTGCCACGGTCAGCTTGAGGTTTGGAGAGCCCACCCCACCAGCAGGGTGGTCCATGAGGCCAGGGCAGTGCTGATTAGGAGGCCCTGGTGCTAACCAGCCAAGAGATGGAGGTTGACCCAGGCAAGCTGGGCCTCTCTGGTCTCCTCCCCTCATCTTTTTCTCCATTTCTGTTCCCAGCAACAAGCCAATCTGATCCCGGGGTTGAACCTCAGCGCACTTGGCATCTTTTCAACAGGACTGTCCGTGCTGCCTCCACCAGCAGGGCCCCGAGGAGCTCCCCCCGCTCCCCCTTACCACCCTTTCGCTGTAAGTAGCTCAGCATCCAGAGGTTTGCTCATGCTCTGGGCACCCCCAGGCAGCAGCATTACTCTGCTATGTTGAATCACAGCTAAAGCTTTAATTTGGAGGCCATAATCATAAATGATTGTAGGATAAATCCAACATTTCTTAGGACTTCTTCCTAATGGACAGATAAATATTATTAAACCATCCTCTAAATATATGCTCTTGAACATAGTATATATTAAATCTAGGAAAGAAACTGCAGTGCTAGCAAATTCACTAACTAGAAGCCTCTTTATTATAAAACAGGATTTGTTAGCTCAAATAAGAATCTTCATGAGTATTGTTCATTTATTAATAGGGTACCTGGATAACTCAAATATATATATTTCTTACCTGTTTCTACAACTCAAATGCATCATTTTATTAATAGGCAGTTTTTAAAAGAAAATAATACACAGTGTTTGTTTCTAAACACTTAGCACAATGCCTGGCATTTAGTAGGTTCTCAATAAGTATTTATTGTTTGAGTCATCATTAATAAAAAGGGAAATGTGAATGTTATGAGTTTTCTAATTGTTGCTTCCATTTACAAGCATTATAGATCAATACATTGTCAAATTTGGGTTCAGGATACTTGACAGCTTATTTTTTTTCACTCCTCATTCTTTTCTATACATATTGCTTATCGTTTAAGCAAACTTTCTTTCCTCCGATGTTTATACTTTTTAATGGGAAGAGTTAGGTTGATGAACACTGCGTTAGCTAACCCTCCTGTCTTCTGAGAGGTGGTCTCTGGTGTAAGCATTGCAATGTGAGAACTCCTAGTAGCTCTTTGAGTTATCTGTAGAGAGACAGGGTGAAGCCACTATGTTCTTCTGCCAGCAATTTATAGACATGAACTGGTACCCACGTTTTTGGTCACAAGAATATACACATTCTGCAGTCTTGTTTATATACAGATCTTCTGAGTCATTTCTAAATCTTCATACCATTTCTTTGGAGGTATATCCATTTTCTCTTAAACTAAAGGATAGGGCCCAATATTAGACCATGCGTGTGGGGGTGGGCGCCAGGTTAGAGGGAGCTAGGCTGTGACAGGAGGGACTGTGGCAGCTATCACAGTCATGTGGCTACTCCAAGGAGCTAGAACAGCCCTGAGAGGTGTACATCCCCATGTCTTTGCTGTGAGATTTGAGAATGACCAAGGTTGGTCCATTCAGTGGTGTTGAGACACATCTCATTTCTTAGGAGAAAGTCTGTATCTACAGCCTACAGAAGATAACCTCGGAGGGGCGTCTGGGTGGCTCAGTCAGTTAAGTGTCTGCCTTTGGCTCGGGTCATGATCCCGGGGTCCTGGGATCGAGTCCCCGCATCGGGCTCCCCGCTCAGCGGGAAGCCTGCTTCTCCCTCTGCCCCTCCCCCCAACATGTGTTCTCTCTCACTCACTCTGCTCTCTCTCTCTCTCAAATAAATAAATAAATAATCTTAAAAAAAAAAAAAAAGAAGATAACCTCAGAACTGAAGTTGAGATAAACATAAATGCTCAGGGGAGAAGTATGATAGAACAGGCCACTTCTAATATCAGTAATCTGAGATCATGGGGTCAGCAAACCCCTATTTTGAGATTTAGCTCAGGGGCCAGACTCACCTACCACTTACTTTTGTAAATAAAATTTTATTGGGGGTACCTGGATGGCTCACTTAGTTAAGCATCCAACTCTTGGTTTTGGCTCAGGTCATGATCGCAGGGTCATGAGATCAAGCCCTGTGTTGGGCTCCTCGCTCAGCAGGGCGTCTGCTTGAAGATTCTCTCCCTCTGTCCCTCCCCGTGCTCACAAACTCTATCTCTATAAAAAATAAATGAATAAATCTTTTTTTTTTAAGATTTTATTTATTTCAGAGAGAGAGTGCACACAAGCAGTGGGGAGCGGCAGGGGGAGAGGGAGAAGCAGGCTCCCCGCTGAGCAGAGAGCCCGACGCGGAGCTTGATCCCAGGATCCTGGGATCATGACCTGAGCCAAAGGCAGACGCTTAACGGCTGAGCCACCAGGTGTCCCTCAATAAATCTTTTTAAAAAAATTTATTGGAACACAGCCATGACCTTTGGTTATATATTGTCTGTTTGCTTTTTCGCTGTAATGGCAGAGTCGAATACGTGCAATAGGAACCCTGTGACCTGCAAAGTCTAAAATAAGTATTTGGCCCCTTACAGAAACAGTTCACAGACCCCTGTACTGCAACAAGGGGAGAGGCTATCGTGTGATAGCAGAATATTTTCTAAACTTGAAAATAAGTTTTGCCAGTTAGAAAGCTTCCTTTCATCTGAGATTTTTACTACAATGGGAAGATAACCATTTTAGTAAAATACGTAGTTCCTGTTCTTCATCAAATAGATTTTACTCTTTTTTTTTTTTTTTTAAGATTTTTAAAATGTATTTATTTGACAGAGAGATAGCACAAGCAGGGGGAGTGCAGGCAGAGGAAGAAGCAGGCTCCCCAATGAGCAAGGAGCCCAACATGGGACTCGATCCCAGGACCCTGGGATCATGACCTGAGCCAAAGGCAGATGCTTAACCGACGGAGCCACCCAGGCATCCCAGATTTTACTTTCTTTATAAAGCTAAAAGCCATGTATTTCTGATCTTGATCCCATAGATCAAGATTAGGTTCTAATCCAGAGCACGTAGTTGCCCCAACTGTCTGCGACAATATGGCTCTCTGGGGCAGCTGTGAAAGTGCAGGCCGGGCATGAAGGTGGCCATCACTACCTACCTGCACAGGACCTAGGACAGGCCCCCAAAGCCACTCTTTCAGAGTCTGAGAAGGACAGGGTAGGGTGGGAGTGGTGGGCATGCTTTAAATACTTATATTGTTCTCCTGTCACGTAGGCTTTCAGATTTCCAGGAACCTCTAGGGTATTTCTTTGCTTTTATGTATCACAGAACTAGTACTTTCGCTCTTGGCATCCAAAGGTCGGGAAGTCTCTGTACCTCCTTGTAGCTGGCTTACACATGCCAGGATTGGTCTCTGACCTCTGAAATTTTGGAAGCATATGTGTATGTTTGGAAACTTTTTTATTATTTTCTGGTTAATAAAAGTAATATGTGCATAGTATTTAAGAAGCAAATAATACAGAAATATAGAAAGTGCAAGTTTTTCTCAATATAGAAATAACCAGTGTTTGCATGTATATGGGTGTGTGTGTATATATAATTTATATATATATATATATATATGTTACATATATTTAATATATACGTATTCAAATTTTTCACTCTACTGTGAAAATCCTTGTATATACATCTTGGCTCTTTTATCCAGTTATTTCTTCAGAATAAATTCCTTGAAATGGAATTTCTGAGCCTAAGAATGTATAAATTTTATACATAATATATAATTATAAAATATATAAATGTTGATACCTAACATATAAATTTTGATACATGGAGGATATACTACTTTTCCTTCCCACCAGTGTATTTTTAACCTTGGGCAGGTGACTTAACCTCTTTGCATCGCGATGTCGCTGGTCTATAAGATGGGGGTAGTAATCATATACATATCATGGGGTTGTTGTAAGGGTTATTAAATAAGTTAAAACCTGCACATAATAGTTTCTATGCAAACATAGCTGCTATTGTCATCACTTTTACTTTCCATCTTTTTGTTAATGATTTGTAACAGCTGATTACATATTAAGGCTATTATCTATTCGTCATGTTGTCCATATTTTCTACCAGCTTGTCATTTCTCTTTGCCTTATTCATGGTGTCTTGTGCCATAATAATTTAAAATAGATACTTTGAACAAATTGTTGTATGAAGTAAAATGTAAACATTTCCCTTGGCCTGCCTTATCTTACCCAAAGTTTACCCAACAACCATTCCCCATAAGCATAGCACCTTTATGTTTACACTTTTTAGAAATGTTTTCTCAGCATATATACAATCTTTCAAAACTATATATGTAATCATGTCATACAGAATTACAAGGTTTTTGGTTTTGGGTTTTTTTGTTTGTTATGGGCATTTTTTCATAGCTAGACGTAATTCTCTTTAATGGCCACGTAATATTCCATTGTATGAATTTACTATAATTTTTCTAACCAGCACACTATTTTTAGACATTTGTATTGTTTCCACATTTTCTATACTACACAGTGTCAAAATGAATATTCTTCATAAGTCTTTGCACAAATGTGTGAGTATATCTGAAAGTAAATTCTCTAAGATTAGACTTATTATATCAAAGGGTATATGCAATTTAAATTCTCACAGATATCCCTTCACCAGAAATCATGTAGAAATTTTAAGTAGTAAGGTAGTTAAATCAGTGATGTTTGTATGGATTCTGTCCTTTGGTGTCACGCTAAAGAAAAAATCTCCCATCCAGGACTGTAAAAATATTCTCCCATGTTTTCTTATTGGTTTTTGAGGATTGTTATTTGTATTTGTGTCTGTAATCCACAGGGAATTTATCTTGATTTATACTTTGACAAAAGGATCTAACTTTGTTTTCTTCCCAAATGGATAGCCACATTTCCCAAAATCATTTTTTGAGTGATGTACAATTTTATCACTCAGTTTGAAATTCTAGCTTTGTCATACACTGAATTCCCACTTAGTCATCTTCCTGACTCTGTTCCATTCATCTCTTTGTCTACACTAATTACTGTAGTTTTATACTCTCTTTAACAGCATGATTATTTTTTTCTCAAAGAATGAATTGGAAAGATGACCAACTTTTAATATGCTTGGGAAAATTTAACAATATATAGAAGTTTTCTATTCTTGAAGATTTAATAAGTTTTCTGTTTCTTGAGTTTTCTATTTCTTGAAGCTATCCGTAAAACATCTGGGCCTACCACCTTTTGTTTGTTTCATTTGTAAACTCTTCAGTTTCTTGTAAGTTTTTGACTTAGTTGTGTTGATTTTTATTTTCCTGTAAAAGTATTTATCTAATTTTCATATGTGTTGGCATAACTTGTACAGAGCAGACTGTTGGCCTTTTAAATCCCTGAACTTGTGTATTATTCTCTTGTAATTCCTAGCATCGTATATTTGTGTTTTCTCTTTTTTTCTTTTCTTTTTTAAGTTTTGTTTTGTTTTGTTTTTGTTTTTGTTTTTAAGTAAACACTACCCCCAACATGGGGCTTGAACTCAGGACCTCAAGATCCAGAGTCTCATGTTCTACGGACTGAGCCAGCCAGGGACCCCTCTTTGTTTGCTTAATCAAATTTGCTAGGGCTTTGTCTATTTTAAACTTCTAAGTAGTTAATGGTTTCTTTTTTGTTATCTTGCAATTGTTTCCTGTACTTTGTACTCAGACAGTGTTATCGGAACATTTCTGATTTTTGTGGCCTTACTCACGCATAATCAGTTTTTGAATTCATGGGCGTTTGGAAAGATGTGCCTTTTTCTGATGGGCTCAGAGTTGTGTTTATAGCTATAAAAACAAGCTTCTCATTGGCGGCTCATATCCTCTATATAATTATTTTTATCTGTATGATTTATTACATGATGGGAGAAGTTTGCTCTTCTCCCACTGTGATTATGGTTTTGTCAAATTCTTTATTGTAACCAAGTTTGTTTAGTGTGTTTTGGTCAGCTCACTCTAGAAAGAATCTGGAATTTTATTCCAAATTATTAAGCTTTCTTTCTTAATGAATACGCAGTCTCATAATCTATAGTTTAGAATTAACTAAACTGTAACTGGTTACTTTGCTCACTGCAGATGCTTTCTTGTTCTCCACATGCTCTCAACCGACTGAGCCACCCAGGCACCCTGCTCCACATGCTCTCATTTTTTGAGTTGTTTGGGGCTTTTTTGTTAGTCTGTCAGGAATACTTGCTTCAACAATCTTTTTCAGGAATAGTACACAAGTAGCATAACTTCTAAACCATTCTAGATCTGAAAATGCCTTTCTTTTCCCCTCACACATGAATGAAAGTTCAACTGGCTGTCTAGAGATTCTAGAGTCCTAGTGCTTTTAGAACTCTGAAAACAATACTTTCAGTATTTTGTTTTTCAGGTACATGTGCTAACCAGCCTAATTCTCCTTATTTTGTAGGTAGCTTTTTCCTCCTTCTGTCTGCAAGTTATTTGCCTTTTTTAGTATTTTTGCCTTCCCCCTCGGAATTCAGAAATCTGAATCTCAGCCCTTTGATCTCAAGTTTCAGATTTTTCTTTGGTTCAGGAAAATCTTTTGCTTCTCTACTTAATGTTTCGTTTTACTTCTCTTCCTCCACTTCATTTTCTCCTTCTGGAACTCCCACTTTATGGATCATACATCTCTATTCTCATGTCTGGTTCCTTCTTTTTGTTTTGCATGGGTTAATCTTCCAATGCCCTGATGGGCTTTGCAGGAGTGTCTTTTCTGCTGTTATATACAGCCTCTGTTGAATGTTTCCAAGATCAATCTAGGTCCCTCCTTGTTTTTTTCTCATAGCAATTACTTACATGTGAATGAACTGTCATCTTGAATCTAATTAAGAAATCAAATCAAAGGGCGCCTGGGTGGCTCAGTCGGTTAAGCATCTGCCATCAGCTCAGGTCATGGCCCTGGCGGTCTTGGGATTGAGTCCCCCATTGGGCTCCCTGCTCAGTGGGGAGCCTGCTTCTCCCTCTTCCACTTCCCCTGCTTGTGCTTTTGCGAAGTGTGCGCTCTTTCTCTCTGTCAAATAAATAAGTAAAATCTTAAAAAAGAAAAAAAAAATCGGGCGCCTGGGTGGCTCAGTCGGTAAGCGTCTGCCTTTGGCTCGGGTCATGATCACAGGGTCCTGGGATCGAGCCCCGCATGGGGCTCCCTGCTCAGCGGGAAGCCTGCTTCTCCCTCTCCCACGCCCCCTGCTTGTGTTCCCTCTCTCGCTGTGTCCCTCTCTGTCAAATAAATAAATAAAATCTTAAAAAAAAAATCAAACTTTTTTTAAAAAGCTCTTCCCTCTTTCCTGAATTAATTCACTGGGTCATTTGTTTGCCTTGCTCAGCTTTGCTCCCCTCTGTCATGTTGTTAATTCTCTATATATGTCTAATGAATTTTAATTGTCTATTCATATATTTAAATAAACTCAACAGAAGGCATATTAGAATCTTTAGGGGAGTTTTTCCATAACATGTGCCGTGGGCCCCACTGGAACCTATGAATTCGCAGTGTTCTAGGTGGGGGGCAGCACTGGGCATGGTGGTTGAGACCTTGGGCTGCAGAGTCAGACACAGATCTGTGCTCAGATCCTGGCTCTGCCTCTTACTAGCTTAACGGTTTCTAGTTTTCATCAGTTCCTGAGGTTGTCCCATGAGAACACAGAGGTGGATAAGCAGCCATTGTGGGGAAGCCCTTTGACAAGCTGGGGTAGAATGGTGAACCTTCTGAATCTTGGAGAGCTCTGCCCAAGTCCATTCCCTCCTCCCAGGCCCATGACCCCATCCCTGGTTCCTAGGGAGAGCATCCACTGTCTTTGCAATGTGGCATCAGTCTGTCTTCACACGAAAGCTGTTTCAGTATTTTTGAACATAATCTGTATGCCTGACCCCTGCCCTGTCCACTACCCATTTCCTACCCTCACTCTTCCTACCCCCTGATTTCTTCAGGCTTCAGTGTATTACTTAAATCTGGCATCATGATTATGGTCATACACAGCAGCTTGGAACGAAGGACACTGCAGTTCTTCCCGGAAAAGCCGGTCCAACTATAATTCCCTTTTTAATTTTTACAAATGCATTTGATATATACTCCTCTACTCACACCCCAGAACAGTCAAGCAGAGAGGAAAAGCAGATACCAGTTTCCCTCAAACTGAGAATGTAACATGAACCAGTGGGTAATAATGACCACACACCCCCTTGCTGCCACTGTTGGCAGGGGGTGGGGGCCACCTTTACTATGACATCCTTCACCCTCTCCCAGGTGTCATGATGCCTCTCAGATACTCAAAAATAAAGTCGCTTCTCCTTTGTAAAATAACAGAATTCTCAAACTGGCACAGTGAGGCCAACTTCTAAGTTGGGGGTGGGGTTCCATATTAGCCTCCCCACTCCCTGGGCCCTTGGTTTATCAGATGGCTACAACCTGCTTTCCCGGTAAAGAGAACATGTATTCAAGTCATCAGTGGGTAATTTCTCTGATCATTGTGACAAAGTCTGTTTTGAAAGCCTTCTTCCATTTGAGATTGTAGACTCCATTTAAGCTTGGGAGGATGGGAAATAGAGTGTGTGCTCTAAGCCGTACATTTCATTATAAACAGTGCTCACTTAACACTCCTCATTCAACCCATACAGTAGCCAACGATAGATTCTTCATTCCTGTGACCTCCCTGAATGCCACGTAACATCCTTCGGGGGCATCCATTGTACTTAGGGTCTAATCCACATCAGAACCAAGGCCTGCAAGACCTCCCCATTGTTTGCAGCTGTACTCTCTTACTTGCTTTCACCGTACTGGTCTCTTTTCTGTTTTTCAAAAGGCCAACCTTTTCTAGCTCAGCACCTCTAAGAGCCCTGCTTAGAATGTTCCCTCCCCAGTGCCTTGCCTAGGGTGCTGTGCTCTCCATGGGTCCCAGCTCAGAGATCACCTCCTGCAGGGGTCTTCCTGGACCCTCCCCAAGATTGCCCTCCCACCCATCATCTCCGCTGCTTCCCTTCCGCACATTGTCCTGTTCGCTTCTTTCACAACACTTGTCTGCGTCCCCGGTAGACTGTCAGTCCCGTGGTGGCAGCGACCCTTCTGTCTTAATAGCTGTGTCCCCAGCACCTAGAGCGGTGCTTCATAGGTGGTCAGGTGCTCAGATATCTTTTTCATGAGTGAATGAACGGTCAAAGGAGCCATTGCAACAATATTAGAAGATCTAATTTCTAGAAGATCTAGGTGATATTTTAGTCCATTAGTGGATGAGGCTCAGAGTGGTTGAATAAATTATTCCAACTTGTATAGAGCTGGTGATTCAGACTCCAGTCTTGTGACTATTCTGACTCCAAAAACCAACTTGTGTGCACAAAGCCAGCACCTCCACTAGAAATGAGCTCCTGGCTGCCAAGTTTAGGGTTCTTTCCCCACAACAGTTTTCCGCCTATAGTAACTCATGAATAAAAGAAGAGTGGGGAATTCGTCCTTTTTACCCTTTTACAGCTAATTCTCTCTCCTAACCCGAGTGGTAGATCTACATTTGATACAGTGTTTATGTTGGGAGTATTTGAACCCAGATTGGAGCCACACTGTGCCTGGTCTACTCTTGGTCTCATGTGAATTTGGGGAAGAAAAGGCAAATAACAATTCAAAAGAATCATGGCTGCTCTGAGGCCTCCTACAAGAGGAAGGGGAAACATCCTTTCCCCAAGGCAGAGCTTTGAGCAGAAAGCCACAGGAATTCTCCCCTCATCCTCCATGGCTCAGAACAGGGACCTGCGCAAAGGGTCTGGAGCGGACTGCTCTTCAAGGAGGAAGCAGGCCCTAGAAAGACTTCTTCACCCCGCTTCCTGTCAGATGTGGAGTGCCAGGAGAATCTGGTCCCATAGCACCCTCTTGTGGCTGTGAGGTGTCACTGCAGCCTCTTTCCAAGGCGCGAGAGCTAGGGTTTGCTCTCACTACAGCAGGGGTTCCCTTCCGTCAGCAGAGCTCTGTGGACAGCTAGGGCGCCCCTGGGGGAAGCTCCCCCGTGTCCCCACCTCCTCTCCGCCCCCCGAGGCCAGAAGTCCACTCTCCGGGCTCAGAAAGGGGGACTGTTTCATTTTGTCCCTCGTGAGTCGTAAGGCGAAGTTGTGATTTGGAGCTCAGAGTGCAGCAGGAGATCTGGGAGACAGAGAACACCTCAGACGAAAGCGAGGCCCCGGACTCGAAGTCTCATCCGTGTCTGACCAGTGTCGGAAACCTAGGAGGTCATCCTGCAGGGTGGGCCCTCAGGCGTTGGCTTCGTGGTACCTCCCTTCCTGTCACAGGCATGCCCGCGTTTACGTGACTTTATGTGAGGCGCCGGTAACCGGACCATGCTGATTCTGTATCCTGCCCGTACGAATATATGCAATCAGACCTCTTCCTGTCTCACGGCTCGTAAGAGTCTGAATAAAGGATCTAGCACAGTGCCTAGTACACAGTAGGTAGTTAGTAAGAAGCAGCTACTTCTCTAAATGTTATTTTCCTAATAGCTCTGTTGTTTTCTGTCCACATTTACCTTCCTGCTCCCCCCCCCTTACCCCCACACTCACGCACATTCACACTGTTTATTCACTCATTTTCTTTCCCTCCTCTCCCAACCTCTTTCTCAATTCCCCCATTCTCAATCTCGTCATTCCTTCCGAAATTCTCTGAGGGAGCTCATGGACCCAGTTTCCCGGGAGCACATTTGCTGGTCATGCATAACTCCAGATAATGTCCTGCAGTCTCTGTACCTTGTAGTCCCCAATCCATGGCTTCCCAGAAAATAGCAGCCACGGGGCCTGCCTGTCTGAGGGAGGGCAGGTTAAAGGAGTGTGCGTGCGCCCTCACTCCCACAGCGGTAAGTTCTAGGGGCCTAGTGCTTGGCGCGGCTGAGCCCTGAGAAGCTCAGCCCGGCATTCAGTGCTCCAGTGGGAAAAGCGCAGCAGAGATCTGAGCCGCCAAGGGACAGGTGCAGACATGACAGTGGGGCCAGGTAATGGTGCAAGGAGCCTGTGCCGTGTGTGGGAATCTCGCCTCCCTGAGTGTGGGGCGTGTCCCTGTGGGCACCCACTGACTGACCGACTGTTTCTTTCATGCTGCAGACCCACTCCGGATACTTCTCCAGCTTGTACCCCCCTCACCAGTTCGGCCCGTTCCCGCATCACCACTCCGTAAGTGTCCCCTCAGGTCAGCGCCATCTGCCACTCGTCCTCCTGTGACAGGCACCACAGAGTCTTTGGCGGACTGACCCGCGAATGTTCCCAGTGTGAGTGCTGGGTCCCGTGCTTCCCTGTCAGCCTAGGAGTGACGCATCACGGGGCATGAGCACACCAAACTACCCCAGCATCCAGGCTCCCTAAAGGTCCTTCACAGTGCTGGTGCTGTCCTGTTCAGCAGTCCTGCTGAGGTTCACAAATCCATAGGTGGCAGGAGACTGGTACATGTGAATGATCAGGAGGTCAGATCAGGAGGCCGTGTTGAGCTAAAGAACTGTTTCCAAAGGTCTGTGAACAAAGTCTAACAAAGGGGGTCATGTCGTTCGCGAGGACCCCTGGTGGCCTGGCCCATGTCTCTCTGGGCTGTCACCATGTGGCCTGGTCAGGGCAGGTTTCCTTGTCATCTTCTTTTGAACACGATGTCACTCTGATGAAAATACCCTCTGTGGCTCCCAGGTGCTGAGCGGCTTCCCGTTCCTCCTAACAGAGGGCCTCAGGCCCCATCCTCAGGCCAGCTATATTTAATAACGGTCTTGATTTCTTGGATAAAGACACAGGAGCAGTACACATCACATTTGTATGTGACAAAAAACCTGTGAACAGACAGCTTTCTGTATCCAGCCGACTCCGAGCTGCTCAAGAGGACTTTCCATTTTGATTATCCTTCAGGTGCACTGTGTTCAGGTTCATCCCTCAGGCTTCACACCTACAGAGCCCTAGACCACAGGAGAATCCCATGTGCCATTTTGGCCTTCACAGCACATGGCTTGTGGTAGATGCTCGGTAGCTGCTGAGTGCCTACAGGAGCCACCACAGTGGGAATGACGTCTTGTCTTGTGTTGCCCTTCCAGTATCCAGAGCAGGAGATTGTGAATCTCTTCATCCCAACCCAGGCTGTAGGTGCCATCATCGGGAAGAAGGGGGCGCACATCAAACAGCTGGCCAGATTCGCTGGGGCCTCCATCAAGGTAAAGCTGCTCTCCGACGGCCGCCCTCTTCCATCACCAGCCCCCCACCCCGTGTCCCTTGTTGCTTCTGCTGCTCCTGGCCAACGTCGATGCCAGGGACAGGGGCCCACAGGGTCTGGCAGATTTGCCTCCAGGATTAATCCCATCGGCTCTCCTCTTTACCTCTCCCATTACTTTCTTGTTAAACTGATAATTGAATTAGAAAAAATATTAGCAACACCTAAGCCAACCCAGTCCTCTTTGGGCTAACACAGCCCTCTTGTCAAGAACGTAAAGCAAAGACAGGCTGAGGGCTTTCCTGAGCCTGGGGGGTGGACACCAGCAGAGCATCATTTACACTTGGCCCTTATCAGAGCTTTGACGCTTTAATTAGTCTGTGCTGCACAGATCCTTGACCCTCAAGGAAAGTTTGCAGGAAACACTCTTTGGAAGTTGCTAATGCTGTAGATAACGAGAGCTGGGGGACACAGCCCGATAGGCAGCCCTGGGACCCAACGCAGCAGCTCAGGCAGGAAGGCCCCTGGATTTCTGGGAAGGGCGCGAGAGCCGGCCTGGCGGGGGCAGTGCCGTGCCCACATCCTGCCCCCTCGAGCGTCCTGTGAAGAAGCGTCCCAGGGGCTGAAAGGGAAGGATTCTTCAACCCTGGTCCTGCTCCAAGCCCAGCTATCGGCTCTGACTCACAGGCAGAATGCTGAGCACGTCCCAAGCCTCATGAAACACTTTCGAAAACAGAGTTCCCGTTGTTACGTAAAGTAATTTGCTACCATGGGACAACCCGGAATTCCGAACGAGAAGTCTCATGACTTGGAGAGAAAGAATGCTTGCACTTTCTCCTCAAGAAGAACTGGAATGTCTCCCACAGCAAGTGTGCTGGAGAAGAGGCAAAACCAAAATGCTCCGAGTAAAGGACTGCAGTGAGACCGCCGACGAGTTTGATGTAGGTAAAGCACTTCCCGTCTGGTACCTGCAAAGCGCGGAGACCGGGTGCGAGCCCTGAGGTGCGGGCGGCCCGCAGCGCAGCACCCGGGGGGGCAGGCGTGTTGCCGTGGCGGGACCCCAGCCCACGGACGGACGGCCATGGCGGGACAGGCCGTGGTCGTCCTTGATGCTGCGCCAGCAACGTGCTTCTCCTTCCCCGGCCCCTGCCTCTCTCCACACTAGTGAAGGAGAGAAAACAGGGGAGGCCGAGTCTTTGTCGGAGAAATTTCCTACTTTTAAAAGTTAGTTTTTTTTGTTAGTTTCAACAGGACTCCGAACGCATTTTCTCTAAAGCAAAATGGGTAGTCTCCCTCTCAAGAACCCTCCGTTCCTGCATTGCCAGTCTTCAGGGGCCACAGCTGGAGGCACGCTGGGTGCTGCCGGGGCGGGGAGAGAGCGGTACACTACTGTGTGGGAGCTGAGTGCTGGCAAGGGGGGTGGGCAGAGGTGAGGCCGGGGACGTGCACCCCGAGATGCTTTGGAGCTGGGCTCCCGCCGCTCGCCTGCCCTACTGAGCGTCTGGGCAAGCCTCTGCAGAATGCACACACAACTCCTGAGCCTTGCTTCGGGCCCTGCTCACCCTGGGATCTGGGCAGGCACCTCACCTCTGGGTCCCCTTTACTTCAGTCATAAGACGGGTCCTCCTTCCTGGTGCTGTCACGGCAGTTTGCCGGCGGAGGGTCATTCCAGAATGGCAGGAGCTCACGAGTAGCTCTGAGACTTTGGGTCTGGGCGGCGGCATCAGACAGTGGAGAGATGGGCCGTTTGCTTTGCAATGTGAGCCAGGCAGCCGGGAGTCGCTGGGAGGCGGACAGCGGCGGCGGAGCGGATTTGGTCAGCGCCAAGCGTGAATTGGCCTCGCAGCCCTCCCCGATCTGGGCGGGTGAGAGCCGGGACCCGCCGGGGCCGTGCTCCGGTCTCTCTCGTTCACTCTGCGAGATAAGGACCGGGCTTAACACCAGCTGTGGATGGAGAAGTAGAGGCAGGTGTTCCCGCCAGTGGTCCCGAGGGCCAGTGTTTGGGGGCCTGGCGGCAGGCCCCAGCCCCCAGGGACACGTGATCGGGCTTCTCGGCAGAGGCTGCTGCCCTGCACAGGTGGAGGCCGACAGGCCGTGAAGTCCTCCCGAGGAGCTCAGGCCTTGGAGACCTGTGCCTCACGTCCGTCCTCATGCCACAGAGCATCAGAGCCCGAGCCCTCACCGAAGATGCTCTGATCCCAGGGCAGGCGCAGGTCAGAGCACACCTTGGCCACACCAGAGCACGATAGAGCTGCAGCAGCCGCACAGCAGCCGGAGGCTCACGGATGCAGCCTGGCCTCGGCCACGGACGGAGGCAGAGGTGGAGGTGGGGGGCTTCCTGGGGAGCCCACGTCTGAGACACAGCAGCTAGTGGTGAATGACATCCACTGTGAACATCTCCTTCTCCAGGCTCAGTCTCGGACAGGACCTCTCCTGAGCCCTGGCTTTTTTTTTTTTTTTGGCTTTAGGAACACTGTGACCCTGTAAATGAGGTTTCTTGTTTTGACTTTGCTCTCTTCGTAAGCTTAAAACTGAGTCTGCGGCCCATCTGAGGCAGGTGTATAGGACCTTATGAGATGCATTTGTGTACTGACCTCACTCGCGGCTCATTTCTCAATGTCTGGTGTACTTTTCACTCATTTAACTTTAACTATAGTTTTGCTACACTATTTCTTTTCAAAGCTATGGAATAGCTGGTTTTTGGAATAAGGCAAGCTATGCAGAGAAGAACTTGTAATGGGGATCTAACAAAAAGTGCTTGCCTGGTCCGTCATTTGAGTTGTGTTACAAGAGAACTCAGACTCACAAATGGTGAGAGCAAAAGGCGGAATTGAGCTTGCCAGGGTTCACCTCCCAATTTCACAGATGAGGAAACAGAGTCTGGGGAGGGGAGGGATTTGCAGAACAGACACTGGGCCCAGGGTGTCCTCACCCCTGCTCTGGAGCTGTCACACTCAGTTCCCGAGCCATGGATGAACTGGTCTGAGGGCCCCCCCCCCCCCCCCGCTCTAGCTCAACTGTCACCTGTAGCCGACTACCTCTGAGCTGAGCGTTAGAACCGGGGCAGCTCTCCTGCAAGCTGGCTCCACAGCAGTGCCTCTGTGGACTAGCTCTTCCTCCCCTCTGGGGCCCGGGTGAGGTGGCGGAGCCCACACCTCCCTCTTCCTCCTAGAACTCGACTCCCTTGGCTCTGTAAAGGAGGCTCGGTGCTCGGTAGCCAGAGTGGAAGCAGCAGGTGCAAAGGCAGAAGCTCTATAATCCCTTGCTAATGTGTGTGCGCCACACACCCAGACAAGGGAGGGGCCTGGGGAGCAGGGCCCAGCAGCAGCATTTTCCTCTCGTCAACTGCAGATTGCCCCGGCGGAAGGCCCAGACGTCAGCGAAAGAATGGTCATCATCACCGGCCCACCTGAAGCCCAGTTCAAGGTCAGTGCCAAGGGTCACCTCAGCCCTGCAGTAGCTGAGGGCCTTAAGCAGGCAGCAGCCACCTCAGAGGCATGTTCAAGACTCTTCCTTGGGAGGCCCGGCCTCCACTGCCCTTCTTGCGGCTGCTTACTCGTCTCAGACTTACCCTGTCTTGCCTACCTCTGGGCTGTTCCCTCTGCTTGGAGCCCTCCTTCCTTTCTCTTTTATGGAAAAGTAGATAGTCTGTGGGTACCCAGTTCAAATGGCACCCCCTCTGGGCTATCTCTGACCCCTGAGCTGTGGCTTTGAGGACAGGTGTCTCAGACTCGTTGAGTCACACTCTTCCGGCTCTGGGGGCATAACCGTGGGGTGTAAGGGCACATAGCAGGAGTTTGTTGGGAGTTGTTTGGTGAGGTGCATTTTGTCTTTGCCCTTTTTTCTCCCCTAGGAAAATTATAAATTGAGTTTTCTGAAAGTCAGAAGCATATTTCTAAAAGTAGAGTCCTCATCATTAAAAATATTTAAGATCTGAGAAGAAACATTAACACGTGGAAATATTTAAGAACAGTAACCCTTCGACTCATGAGTGGATAAACAAAACATGGTATATCCACTCAGTAGGACGTTAGCCATAAAAAGCAAAATTCTGATGCATGCTGTGGTGTGGATGAACCTAGAAAACACTGCATGAAGTGAAAGAAGACAGAAACAGGAGGCCACGTGTTACATGAGTCCCTTTATCTGAAATGTCCGGAAAAGGCAAATCCATAGAGACAGAAAGGAGGATGGCGGCTGCCGGGGGGCCGGGAGCAATTGGGGCTGCCCGCTAGTGTGGGGTTTTTCTTTGGGGGCCTGGGGGGGGCAGTGTCCTGGGAAGTGGGGTTGGTTGCCTAACGTTGTGAATACACCAAAAACTCCTGGAGTGTACACTTTAAAATGATGAATTTTAGGTTATATAAGTCTATCTCAATTTTTAAAGCCTTTAAAAAAACAAACCAACCAACCATAACCTCCCAGCTGCGCTGGCTCTGGAGTTAAGACATCAGCAAGCAGCCCCGTCACCACCCACCTCGCCTCCAGCCTTCAGTGACCCGAGGTCTAAACTTACCGTGGGGGGAGGAAGTGAAGAATGCCCGGCACCGGTTCATTCAGCCCGTTCGTGGGGGCTAGGGCGATGAAGATCAGACCCCGTCGCCACCAGCCCCGAGCCCACACCCCCCACACCGAGAGCTTCGTAGCGGCGGCCGGCGCAGCGCCCCGCCAGGTCTCTGGAGGAGGGCAGCAGGCTCCGGGGAACTGGGGGCTGGGGGTGCCCCGGGCCTGGGCTGGCCAGTTCTGGCAGCAGCACCGCGGAGTGGGCCGCCTGGCAGCCGAGAGTCACCCGTCACGCCTTGCTCTCTCAGGCCCAGGGGCGGATCTTTGGGAAACTGAAAGAAGAAAACTTCTTTAACCCCAAAGAAGAGGTGAAGCTGGAAGCCCACATCAGAGTGCCCTCTTCTACGGCTGGCCGGGTGATTGGCAAGGGCGGCAAAACCGTGAGTGCGCCCCGAGCTGGCTTCGTCTTCCTGGCTGACTCCCTGTGCCGGCCTCCCCTGATTTCCCTCAGACCTCTGTTGGCTCTTCAAGGACATCACTCAGGGGCTGAGGGCCCCCAGTCCAGGGTGCTGAGCCAGGCCACCAAAAACACCAGGGTTCTGCACCCGGAAATCCGGCATCTCAGCTACATGCTGGAAAATGAAGACCCCGACTCCCTATAGACCGGGAGGCTGCCTCCTGCCCCCCGCAAGCCCACACATAGCAACAGGAAAATCCTAGGGAACAGAATCCCGTCCCGAGGATCCCCACTTGGCCGACTGTCCATCTTCTCTAAAGTCCCGCTCAGAGGCAGGCAGGGGCCATCCTACGCTCGCCTCTGACTTTTCAAACTCTCCCTCCTGCAGATTCTGTCTCCTGGCTATTTCCCAAACCTGCCCATCTGTTACAGGGGAGCTAGTTTAGCCATCGGGTGGTAGGTGAGAAGGAAATACTTACAAAAAAATAATAATCAAGGTCTTCAACCTGAAGGGGGCAGCAACACAAAGGAATTTGAAAAGTGCCAGAGAATTAACTGTGAAGCTTGTAGGAATGAGCAGATAGTCCGTCAGACACAGGTGTGTTCTAGAACAGGACATCCCCCCGTGGCGGGGATATGACCCCTGAGAAGTTCCAGTAGGGCGTGTGCACACTAGCAGACTGGCCGTGTTGGGGGCTCTCTGGAGTCGTGTGTGTGTGTGTGCGCGCGTGCACATACCTGCTGTTTTCTTTACACAGAAACTCTTACTAAGCACTCAAAGCCAAGTTCTGCATATAAGGAGTCACCTTCATACAAAAGAATAAAGTCAATGGCTTGCAGATTATTCTCCATATCCAGGAACGTGATCAGCACCCGAGGGCACACACACCGGCTCTAGACAAGCCAGAAGGCGGTAGGCAGGAGAGCTAATGGCCCACGGGGGAGTCTCATCCTGAGCCCTTGGATCCCCTATTTGGTCATTTGGGAACCAGTCACTGAATTCTGTGCACCACCACTCCCCCCCACCCCGAGCTGTCAGCTGTCCGCTGAGCACTTGGCGCCCCCACCCATGTGTTTAGCACCCCGGAGGCCAGGGCCTGGGCTGAGCCCCTGCGTAGTGTAGGCTTGTTGAGGCTGGGGAGAGTAGGAAGTGGGCCGCAGGTGAGGGGGGAGCAGCACTGGCTGGAGGCTTCCCAGAGGGGGGCTGGTATGGAACTGGAACGGCAGGGAGAAAAGGTAATGATCCGAAGGTAGAAGGAGGGGAAGGAAGACTTGGAGGCAGGGATGAAAATGAAGAGCGGGGCCCAGAGCAATGCCTGATTAGGAAGGAAAGTTTGCTTTGGTGAGTCTGAGAGACTGAGAGGTGGTGTTGGCTCACGGCTGGCACCCAGGAGGGATCTGCCTTCCTGAATGACGGGAGAGCATGGGTCACTGCGAGCATGGGCAGGAACTGCATTGAAGGGAATTCCAGAGTAAGAATTCAGCCCCAGAAGGAGCTCCAGGGAGTTGGGGACTGGACCCTCCTTGAGCCACCCAGTGAGTCTCCAGGGCTCAGACATGGCCCCGTGCGACCAGAGACTGGGAAGCCCCCGGACACGTCCTAGGCTGAAGGAAAGAAGAAGAGCCTCCAGCTACCTTGCCCTCCAGCACTCCCCTCTCCCACTTCCTCCTGAACCCACTTTCTCCCTGCCCAGGTGAATGAACTGCAGAATTTAACCAGTGCAGAAGTCATCGTGCCTCGTGACCAAACACCAGATGAAAATGAGGAAGTGATCGTCAGAATTATCGGGCATTTCTTTGCTAGCCAGGTACCTGTGCTGTGAGGGTCTGGTCTCTCTGGCCAGCCAGTTTTCACTTCTCTAGGCTCTTGGTGGCCTGTCCGGTGGCCACGGGCCCTACACACACCCCACCCCCGAACCCCCACACACAGATGGAACCTCCCCCTGGCTCTTCAGGGACTGCCTACAGGGCAGGGGAAATTGCTCCACACCGTCTCCTCACAGCTCTCCCCAGGCATGCTAGAGGAGCTCAAGGAAGAACCTAGCACTTTGAAGTCAAGCCGAGCACATCTCCAGCCCCCTGCAATGCTAGAGCATAAGGTCCCCCCTTTCTTTGCCACCTACGCACGCCTCGGTCACAGCCTTTCCCTGCTGGGAACCACATACCAGGCAAGGACCCACCCTCGGGGTCCCCCCGGTCAGGCTCTGAGAATCTCACTGTGAAGGGTTGAACCTGCTCATTGCAGGAGAAACTGCTCACTGCAGGAGACCTCCGTTTCTCTGCCGTCCTTCTCCACCTCACCATGACTTCCCCCGTCAGGGCCCAGGACCTCCTGTCTTTAATTCGGAAGGACCAGTGACTCCGCGTCATGCGGCCTGATTCTTTTCGATGCTCTTCGTGTGTTGGGTTTGGGGACAGAGCAGTCCCGGTCCTTGCCCCGAACCAGGAGGGCCGGCTAAGCGTACAGGGAAGCTTTGTCTGAGCGGTCGGCCTGCTCTGCCGGAGCGGTGCCTCTGCCCAGAGGCCTGGCGAGGCCCTGCCCCTCCCTGCGTCCCAGCTCTGCCAGTGCCCTGCCTGCCTACAGGGGTGCAGTGCCTGCCAGCTGTGCGGGGGGGGGGGGGCGGGCTTGGGCTCACTGTGTTCTCTAGTCGTACCGGGTAGGGGGTCTGGGCCAGTTCCTCACTTCCTCCCCATCGCATTTCCTGTCCGTCTTTCCTGGCATCGCACTCATGTTCTTCCCAGGGGCTCCAGGAAGGCGGGTGGGGCAGCCCTGAAAGCCACAGTGTGTGTAACGGGAGGGAGAGTGCTGTCTGACCTCCACGAGGCCCCCTCGGCACTGGTTCCCTGCCTCTGCTTCCTGGCCTCTCTTAACAAGTACCTGGAAGCTTCTGGGGCCCCACCTCCTTATCCTGCGGCACCCAGCGGCCTTAGGGAAGGGCTGGGGGAACCCTGAACTTTAGGCAGGAAAGTACCCTCCCCACCCCCAGCCCCCAGAGTGAGGGCCTCAGCAGGTAGATGACACTTCTCTGAGCACCCCACTTCCTTTCCCCAGTCCCAGCCCCAGCCTCCCACCCCACCGCTTGTCCTCAGAACCGGGTTCCTTTTTCTCCCCCGTCCCCTCCTCTCCCTTGCTGCAGACTGCCCAGCGCAAGATCAGGGAAATTGTACAACAGGTGAAGCAGCAGGAGCAGAAATACCCTCAGGGAGTCGCCTCACAGCGCGGCAAGTGAGGCTCCCACAGGCACCAGCAAAACAACGGATGAATGTAGCCCTTCCAACACCTGACAGAATGAGACCAAACACAGCCAGCCAGCTCGGGAGCAAACCAAAGACCATCCTGAGGAATGAGAAGTCTGCGGAGGCGCCGGGGACTCTGCAGAGGCCCTGAGAATCCCAGGGGCCAGGAGGGACGGGGGGAGGAGGTCAGCCCGGGGGCCCCGCCCGGCCTCCTGCCTCCCCCAGGGCCTCTGCAGGCTTCCCAGCCATCCACTGCACCATCCACTCGGATCTCTCCTTAACTCCCACCACGCTATCCCTTTTAGTTGAACTAACATAGGTGAACATGTTCAAAGCAAAGCAAAATTCACCCCCATTTCTTTTTGTGGAAATTGTCTCTGTACATGTGTGTACATATTAGAAGGGGAAAGATGTTAAGATATGTGGCCTGTGGGTTACACAGGGTGCCTGCAGCGTTAATATATTTTAGAAATAATATATCAAATAACTCAACTAACTCCAAGTTTTAATCAATTATTAATTTTTTTTTTCTTTTTAAAGAGAAAGCAGGCTTTTCTAGACTTTAAAGAATAAAGTCGTTCTTTGGGAGGTCTAATGGTTTAGTAAAGGAGCTTCGAGACCACCCACACAAAATTCACCCGAGGGAAATCTCGAAAGGACACTCACAGCAGTTCTGGATCACCTGTGTATGTCAACAGAAGGGATACCGTCTCTCTGAAGAGGAAACTCTGTCTCTCTTCATCCCTGTCTAGCTCACACACCCATTTCTCTTTGCTTCACAGGTTTTAAACTGGTTTTTTGCATACTGCTATATAATTCTCTGTCTCTCTCTGTTTATCTCTCCCCTACCTTCTCTCCCTCCCCTCCTTCTCCATCCCCATTCTTTTTAATTCCCTCATCCCTCTGTCTCAATTCCCAGTATCTACGCACCCCCCAGGCAAAGCAGTGCTCTGAGTATCACATCACACAAAAGGAACAAAAGCGAAACACACAAACCAGCCTCAACTTACACTTGGTTACTCAAAAGAACAAGAGTCAATGGTACTTGTCCTAGCATTTTGGAAGAAGAAAACAGGAACCCATCAAACCAACCAACCAAACAAAGAAAAATTCCACAAAGAAAGAATGTATTTTGTCTTTTTACATTTTGGTGTATAAGCCATCCATATTCAGCGAAATGATTTCTTTCTTTTTAAAAAAAAAAATGTGGAGGAAAATAGCAATTTACACGAGGTCGTTGGCCCAGGGCGGTAAATTTACAGATTTTTTTAAACGAGAAAAACACACAAAAAAAGCTACCTCAGGTGTTTTTTACCTCAGCACCTTGCTCTTGTGTTTCCCTTAGAGATTTTGTAAAACTGATAGTTGGAGCATTTTTTTATTTTTTTAATAAAAATGAGTTGGAAAAAAAATATCAACTGCCAGCCTGGAGAAGGTGACAGTCCAAGTGTGCAACAGCTGTTCTGAATTGTCTTCCGCTAGCCAAGAACCTGTATGGCCTTCTTTTGGACAAACCTTGAAAATGTTTATTTAAAAAAAAAAAAAAGATGACAAAGAAAAACAGAGAGAGAAAATATTGGAGATGTCCTGAATTTCAATAGGGTACGCGCCATTAGGGCTTTTGCGCTAAAGGATGAACATGTACTGGTTTATGTGAACAAGCCATTTACCACCAGACTGCAATGCCAGTTTCCTCTACTGCAAACAGTGTTCTGTGACAAAAACAAAAACAAAAAAAAAATGAAATATATCCAGCTAACAAGATCCTGGTGTCTTGGTCTCTTATTTTACGAAGCATCACCCATCCCAAAGTGTCAAGAGAGTTCCAGCCCTGGGGGACTGAGGGAAAATGGGCAGCATAGAGAGTTAGGCCTGGGCAGCTGCCCTGAGGAGGCAAGGCTTCTGCAGGCGGCTTTCTGGGAGAAGCTGAGCTAGGCCAAGGGTGCTCCAGGTGTGGTCCCCACCGGGCAGCACCTCTATCACCTGGGAACATGCTGGAAATGCAGATTCTTGGGGCCCACCTTGAATCAGAAACCCTGAGGGGCCCCACAGTCGGCTTCAGCAAGCCCTCTGGGGGATTCTGAGTGTGGCGGAGTTTGACAGCCATGGAACTGGAGGGATGGACTGCCTGCACGTCAAGGTAGGTAAGACTAGCCCCTCTCCTTAGGGAGCCGTAAGCCTGGCCAGGAAGGAGTTGATTTTTATGTGGGGGACTGGGAGAGGATAATACGCCTGACAGTTCCAGGGAAGAGGTGCTCATCCCTCCCCAGAAGCCCCATTGTAAGTGTTCCAGGAGGTCCGAGAAGGGCAGGGTCAGCCTTGGACAGGAGGCCGGGGCGGGCGGGGGCGGGGTGTTAAACTTGACTCTCCCGCAGGTGTGTGCTAAAGGTCAGACCGGAATGGGCCTGTTCCGTGTAGGAACCTTCGCTCATAGAGCTGTGGGGTCGGCTAGAGACAGATGCTCCAAGTCCAAGCAATCTTAGGAATAGAGAGGTGATACTGGACTGCCAGTGGTGGCCAGTCAGGCTTTGGGGGTGACTGTTCATAGCACAGCAAGGACAGATGGAGGGGAACTGATGGGGTTGCAGAGTAGCTACATTCCCCTTCTAACAAACTCTGAGGGCTCCTCGATCACTTAAAGTTTGTTCCTCACCCATGTCCCATCCCCATTCGTGATTTTCTCCGAAGTCCAACTTCTGAGATGCTCTTTGTACTTTAAAGTCTCTGCGTGTAGATGCAAGCTGTTCCTTTCCCTGCTGCGGTTGGCAGGACTCCAGGCAGGGACAGACTCCCCGCTCCTGTGGCCGTTACAAGTCCTGGGACCTCTGGCTCTGCCCTCCCTCCTCTTCCCTTTAGGCCTCAAACCCGCTGCCCTCTCAGGGAGAAGCAAACCCCAGGCTGACTGTCGGAGAGAAGCCGCAGGGTTCCTGGCAGCCACGCTTATTTCTGAAAGCTGTGCCCCAGGCTGAGGTGTCCCTGTCCGGTGGACAGAAACAGCACACCTTTAAAGGCGGGGCTTTAAATGTAGGCCCGAGGGCTTGGGAACGGGTCTGTCAGGACAAGAGCGATCACCTCGCCGTGAGAGCGAGAAGACACAGGACCCTCCAAAAATGCACTCTTAGCTCTGCTGCTCCCGTTTCATTCCTTGGCCTTCGTTCCTGTTGGCAGAATCTGAGGTTTCATTCCAGGTCCTAAACTGCCCATTTCCAAAGTCGTTGTCTCCGAACATGTGAGAGCAAGGGAAGGACGTGCTAAGATGATGCCGGGCCTGCCCTGATACGGAGCACCCAGAAGTTGTCGTAGGGTTGCAGAAATGAAGGGGAGGCCACGGAGAGGCAGAAGACAGGAAGGAGACAGCTGGCTGGTTCCTAAGCAAGGATGTTCTCCCCACAGCCCACTTTCTGAGAACCCAGATGCTGGACGAAATCCTGCCCCGCCTTACTGTCAACCAGAACAGCTTCACGTGCACGCGCTGGACTCGAAGTGCTTGCCGCATCTGCGTGAGCTCACACTACTCCCAACTTTGTATCCATTTCTTCTGTGAATCCCTGACTTCTTGTCTTGAGAGGACATCCTGACATCCCAGAAAATCCTAATTACAGGATTTTATGCCAAATAAAGGACAGTTGTTAAATGGGGGCTTAGGTCAACAACAACAAAGCTTTTGTTCATGAGCCTGCACTCATAAAGCCCCTCCCTGTTCCCTTGGACAGAGCCCCTTGAAAACCCGTGACCCATAGTGCTTTTGAAGACAGTGACCTCTCCCTAGACTTGGTGAGTAGCCCCAAACATTTCTGCCCTCTAACTAGGTTTCTAGATGTTACTGTTCCATCCAACATGGAGCTCTAGAAAAGGATGACAGGTTGATTGCAAATTAGCAAAGAGGGTTCCAGCATAGAGGGAGAACTTGAAAACATGAAAAAAAGGGGAACCAAAAGAAGTTGGGTGGAGAGAGTCAACAAAGAATCAAAGGGATTAGGTCAGGCCAGAAAGAAGGTGATCTTGACAGGGCAAGGGGTGAGGGGAGGGAGGAAACACCGATTTCTAAGGGAGTGACCGGGCACCCATTAGGATGTGAATGGCTAGTGAGCAGACAGGAGTGGGGTGAGGACGTGAAGAGTATGAAAAGCATTTGGCCTTGTCTTATTCCTACGTCCCTGGGGAAGGATGCGGGCAACAGAGGCAGCCCGGCTAACGATTACGAAGGAAGCCCACCCTGTGTAATTTAGAGACTAGCCTAAATTGTACACGCATCCAGACCCCTTAGAGCCTACTGGAGGCTCCTTTGGCCTGCTACCACAGATGTCTAATAACACTGCTAGCAAATTCCCTTGGTGTTTACAGTAAATTATTGCTGCTGCCTTTTATTTATTTCCTCTCTACGTTCCCCTTAAGGTGCCGATAAATTGAAATTTAAGACTTCCCCCACATGCATCACCCCAGGGCAGGCCTGAAGGCAGGGACTGGGACTCTGGTACCATATACTGGGGTCTCACTTCCTCATCAGGAACATAAGAGAAAGCCCAGGCCCAGAAATGTTCTCCCTGCTCGTCTGTACTAGAGCAGTATAACCTTGGAGACCGATCTCTTAGAGACCTGTCTCCTTATCTGTAAAATAAAGGTTTAAATACAACAAAGTCCCCCCAAGTCAAAAACGGCTTCTCCTTAGCAGCCTTCAGTGTTCCTTCTTATGGTTTCTCATTAAATATCAAAAAGATGAACACTTAAGAGCATCAAAAATAGACAAAACAACTAAGCACCCAAAAAGCAAGGGAAACTGACAATAAGCGATACCGAACTGGAATGGGAAAACATCAATGCCTGGCATGGTCTAGTTTCACAGAACCACTTTTTTGAAAGAAAGAAACATGCATACTTGCCATCTCCGGGATTACCCACCACTTGCCCCTTCCCACTGGATGGAATGCTGGTGTGGAGGGGAGAGCAGTGATGGAGCTGCAACGGCCATCTTAAAAAGCAACATGGAAGCCAAGTGTTAAGGAAAGCTCCTGACACTGTGGAGGACAGGGCAACATCAGACTGCTCAGGCTCAAACTGGTACCTGAGAGAGAAAACTACCTTTTTAAAGAAACTGTTATTTTATGCCCTTTGGTATGGCAACAAACCAGTATCTTAATGCAACCAAAAATAGAGATTCAGACCTGGATAGATTCTGTCATATTTTTTTGGATAGAACTAAAGTTCTAATAGGATACAGACCAAAACAGAATAACAAGCAAAAAAAATCAAGCTAGTTTCAGATATCTCTGCTCCACTACGGAGTGCCAGAAGGCATTTTAAGAAGAAAAAGGGCCGTGACTTGAGAATTTCAATACCCAGTCCAGTTATCTTTCAGGTGTGAAAACTTCAGGAAGATTCTATTTGCAGGGATTCAGATAAGAGAATTCCTATGTCTTTGAAAATAAGTATGTGAAAATGTTTCCAACTAAAAACTAAAGCCAAATAAAACTCATGTTTAAAAAAGACAAAGTAAGCATTGAAACCAATTAAACTAGAAATGTTTAAATTGTTCTAAATCTGTAACTAAATTTAAAACTGAATTTAAATATCAAGATTACCCTTGAAGAGGAAGCAAAACATGGTAATGATAAAAATCCCAAAACACATGTTAACAAAGACCAAAAGTGTGTGAAATGTATATGGGAAAAGGGGGGGGGACCACAAGTGTCATAATTGGGACAAAATTGATCACTGTGCCAGAGTGCTAGCTGCAAAACAAAAATCCACGGTCTCCTCTTCCCAGGCCCCCAACCCCACTGTGTGCTGGTCTCCCTTCCCTTGCAGAACCATGTGGACGCGTGACTGAGCACGAGCTTGGGGCCACTCCTACCCAGGCCCATTGAAAACTGCCTATGCTACCTCCCCCAAGGACTCTGTGCTGGCCAGACCTTAAGGATTGCAATGAGGGGGTTGACACCCTCTTCTGTAAACAGACAGTAAATATTTTAGGCTTGGCAGGTAAGACTGTGAGCTGACACACAATGATGCTACCTCCGAGGAGGGAAATTTGGCAAATTACATATGCTACATATTTGACCCAGCAATTCCACTTCTAGGAATCTACGCCAAAGATATGTTAGCAAAAACGAAGGGACATGCAAAAGGCACATGCATTGAAGCATTATTTGTAACAGAAGATTGACAGCCTAAACATCCATCGTGAGGGGACTGGTAATGAAGCACAGCACCTGAAACAGTGGATTATTATAAGGCTATAAAAAGAACTGAAGGAATGAGGGGTAACTTATCTAGAATAAATTGAGGTTTTTATTTATTTGTGAGACAGAGAGCACAAGCAGGGGGAGAGGAGAGAGACAAAGGGACCAGCAGACTCCCCGCTGAGCGGGGAGCTCAATGTGGGGCTCAATCCCAGGACCCCGAGATCATGACCTGAGCTGAAATCAAACGCTCAATCGACTGAGCCACCCAGGCACCCCTAGAATAAACTGAGTCTTTTATTTTTTTTAAAGATTTTATTTATTTGACAGAGAGAGACCCACAGCGAGAGAGGGAACACAAGCGGGGGAGTGGGAGAGGGAGAAGCAGGCTTCCCGCGGAGCAGGGAGCCTGATGTGGGGCTCGATCCCAGGACCCTGAGATCATGACCTGAGCCGAAGGCAGACGCTTAACGACTGAGCCACCCAGGCGCCCTAAACTGAGTCTTTTAAACAATGAGGCACAACTGTTAACATGGTATCTTTACTAATGTAAAAAAGGAAAGAAATATGAATACTTATATATCTAGCTATATTTTCAAAAAAGGGAAGATTAAAAGCTAATAAAGAATTGAAATTTAAGACTTCAGGGAAAGAACAGGGTGAGGCAAGGAAACTGAATGTATCTCGTTGCATCGTTTTGCTCTTAGACTAATGTTTATGTTTTACATAATTAAAAAACAAAGCAGGGGCACCTGGGTGGCTCAGTTGGTTGAGCGCCTGCCTTCGCCTCAGGTCACGATCCCAGGATGGGATCGAGCCCCCGCATAGGGCTCCCTGCTCAGCGGGAAGCCTGCTTCTCCCTCTCCCTCTGCCTGCCGTGCGCTCTCTCTCAAAAATAAAATCTTTAAAAGATAAAAAACAAAGCAAAAAGCAAATCCCCAAACACCAAGAACAAATGAATCCAACTGTGTATCGAGTTGATGGCATAATTACTCGGAAAAAAAATTAAATGATTTTAAGAGAGTATTTTCACTGTGAATCTCCAGTGGGATATGGTCTAAAAATAAAAAGAATTGCAAAGAAATCTTAAACTGTATTCAGTAACCTTGTTAGTTGTTATGCTGGTATTGATATTTTGAAATTATTATAAGTATACGGTGGGGTAAAACTAATTATGTTGATGTTGTTAGCAACCAAGGTTTTCAAGATTACAATATAAAATCAAAATCCTTAGACTAGGGGCGCCTGGGTGGCTCAGTCGTTAAGCGTCTGCCTTCGGCTCAGGTCATGATCCCAGGGTGCTGGGATCGAGCCCCACATCGGGCTCCCTGCTCCTCGGGGAGCCTGCTTCTCCCTCTGCCTCTGCCGTTCCCCCTACTTGTGCTTGCTCTTTGTCAAATAAATAAATAAAATCTAAGAAAGGGAGGAAGGAAGGAAAGGAAGAAAGAAAATCCTTAGACTTACATTGGAATTGGAAATCAGTAGAACATTTTTTCCCTTTGAAGAAAAAGTATTTTCTAGTCTGTCTATTGTAAAGGCCTAGAAGCACCACTAACCCAGTGGTCATCAGCATTAACAGTGCCCACATTCTGGTCTCTACAATTTCTCACTAAAAGAAATCCTTCAATAAATGGCCAGTTTCAGGTCTGGAGCAGGAGATGTGTAAGATGAGCCTTTATCATACCTGTTAAGCAAGAAAGCTATCACAGACTTGTGGGATTCTGTGAAAAGAACACTGAGGCCAAAAATAGGTCAATTTGAACATCAAACAGATTATTAATGAGTCAAAACATCATATATTCTTTCCTGTATGAAGTGCATTTCACGGTAACCAAATAAGTTTCTTTTATAGAAGAATTCAAGAATTCAGTGAACACAGAAGCAATGACAGAATTAGAAAAGCACCATTTTGTACCTCTTAATGAAATAATGGGTCATCAAATTTAAAACCAAGAAGATGGACAGGAAGCTTTACAGCCTGAACCACTGATCAATCTTAGCGCCACTAAGTAGGACAACCAGATGCAATACAATAGGGACACCAATGAAGTGCCTTACCTACTTCAACCTGGATCCAGTCCAGCTGCTAGATTAAACTTAACCAGTTTATATGAAATACAAGGGCTGGCGGAAATAGTTAAGCCCTAGCAAGGAGCTATAAGCCAAATCTGGAATGTGGGACGTTCCACAGGAAAATGCATTTCTCTAATAAATAATAGTATAAGGAGGGAGACTGCTGTTGCGTACGAGTCTCCAGAGCTCTGTAATCGTCAAAGGCAATGCACGCGTGAAATAAGATGTCGGATTTGGAACCTGTATGAGACTTCAGAGACCACTGTACCTACCTAGCACAAACTCGATAGATTAAAACAGATATGTATTCTCACAGCTCTAGAGCCAGAAGTCCAAAAGCCAGGTGTCAGCAGGGCCTTGTTCCCCGAGGCTCTTCCAGCTTTTGTGGCTCCAGGCTTCCATGGCTTGTGGTAGCCGTCACCTCAGACTCTGTTTCCATAGTCTTACCTCCTCTTTTTTGTTTTGTTTTATTTTGTTTTAAAGCAGGGGGAGTGGGAGAGGGAGAAGCAGGCCTCCTGCTGAGCAGGGAGCCCGATGCGGGGCTCGATCCCAGGACCCCGGGACCATGACCTGAGCTGAAGGCAGATGCTTAATGACTCAGCCACCCAGGCACCCCCAAAAACGAGTTTATAAAGTAGCCCATCCAGACCACCATTATTAACACTTGGTATCTTTTTCCAGACTTTGTTTTAGAGATGTATAAACAGATTTTTTTTTCACACAAAAATGAGTATAAAATATAAACACTGCCTAGGCCCATTTTTAACACCTCCTCCTTTTATCTCAAAACTCAGTCTCTTATAAGGCCTGTGATTGCATTTGAGCCCACCCAGATAATCCAAGATAAATTCCTTTTCTCAAGTTAATTGAGACTTGATTTTAAGAGAATTGAGAATTCAACTGAGAATTGATTTTAAGTTAATCTTTTGTCACAGAAGGTAATATTCACAGGTTCCAAGGATTAGGATGTGGACCTATCATTTTGGGGGCCACCATTCATTCAGCCCACTGTATATCCTGATTAGAAGAATAAAACATTCGTTAAATGACCAGGAAAATTTTAATATGAACTGAATATTAGATGATATTAGCAATCCTTATTCTGTTAGATGTGAAAATGATAGAGGGTTTTTTTTAAGTATATTAAGGAGACATTCTTAAATATTTAAGTAGAATGACGTGAAGGTTTCGCTTTAAAATGTTCCAGACTCTCCCCTCCCCTATGAAAAAGTGCATCCAGATTAGCCACATTATAGTAACTCCTGAAAGAGGGTGATGACTGTGTAGGTCTTAGGATTCTCATAACAAATTTTTTGTTAAGTAGTTGAAAAAAAGATAAAATTGTCCACTAAAATGAGACAGTAAATGTCTCAGAATGATCTTATCCAGAAGACCAACAAAAATATTTTAAAACTTAAATCAGTGGAGGGACGCCTGGGTGGCTCAGTCAGTTAAGCGTCTGTCTTCAGCTCAGGTCATGATCTCAGGGTCCTGGGATGGAGCCCCAAGTTGGGCTCCCTGCTTGGCGGGGAAGTCTGCTTCTACCTCTCCTTCTGCCTGCCGCTCCCCATGCTTGTGCTCTTGTGTGCTCTTCCTCTCTCTCAAATTAAAAAAAAAAAAAAAATCAGTGGAGGGTTATCTGGGTGGCTGAGTCAGTTAAGCATGTGCCTTCAGCTCAGGTCATGATCCTGGAGTCCTGGGGTCGAGCCCTGCGTCGGGCTCCCTGCTCCGTGGGCAGAGTCTGCTCCCCCACTCCCTCTGCCCCTCCCTCCACTCGTGGTATCTGTCTCTTGCGAGAGCTCTCTCTTGCTCAAATAAATAAGATCTTTAAAAAAAAAAAAAAACTTAGGGACAACTGAGTGGCTCAGTCGTCAAGCGTCTGCCTTTGGCTCAGGTCATGATCCCAGGGTCCTGGGATCGAGCCCCGCATCGGGCTCCCCGCTCAGCGGGAGGCCTGCTTCTCCCTCCGCCTCTGCAGCCCCCGCTGCTTGTGCGCTGCTCGCTATTTCGCGCTCTGACAAATAAAATCTTTAAGAAATAGAAATTAAAAATTAAAAAAATACTTAAATCAATGGAGATACAGATCATTATCCTGTGCCAGAAGAAATAAGTCAAAATACCAATAGGTGATTTTTTCCCCTAATTTGTTTTTAATATACCTAACTTTAACTCAGAAATTTTAAATGAGAATTTCTCCTAAGAGAATGACCCAAACATGGTACAAGATGGTATGTGCAACAATACTTAATATAATTATGTTACAGCCATATTCTAGAACACTATGCAACAACTAAATGATGTCAATATTTATTGACACGAAGGTATGTTTGAGATAAAGGGGGTTATATAGCCATATATATAGTATGATTCCATATTTGTTAGTAACAAAAAACATATGCATGTGTGAATGTGTACAATTCACACACTTACTTATACATACAAGAAGGGGCATATATACCAAAGGCCAGGATACATACCAAAATGTTAATGTTCAGCTACTGACTCTGAATGGTGAGTTTGCAGAATTCTCATTCTTTACCATTTATCAGCATTTCACTTTTCTACTATGAACACCTATTATAGATACAATTAAAAACAAGCATGACTACAGACTGGATGATCACCATATGCCCTTCAGGAGCCAGTATGTGTGCCAGGGGCGGGCGGGGGCAGGGCTTCTCCACTGTATATTTGAAGTACATTCTTCTAAGAACTTGATGTTACTTCTCCTGGCACTTTCCAAAGTGTGTTCCATAGAACAGTTCTACAGGTGACACACACAGAAAAGTTCCATGTCCAAGTTTTCAGAAACGTGAGGTTCAGACATTAATCTGTTCTAATGTTTGCTGTGCGTCCCAGGAGGAAAAGCCACGGAACCCACGCATTCCCAGGACCATTCTTTCACATCCTAGATAGAAGTAACAGGACCTGTACTTAACATATTTTATAAATGCCAACACACAAACCTGAAAAACAAGGACTATTTACATATTTCCATTGAGGGTCTGAAAGCTTCTGGCCCATTTTCCTAGAATGATTCATCTCAAAATAGTCCCACATGTATCATATTTTTGTGGTCTCCAGCTTTACAGTTTTAAATATAATTTGCATCCTGCTGTCAGGTGATTTGGAGCTGAGCTTTTTTTTTTTTTTTTAAATATTTTATTTATTTGACAGAGAGAGACACAGTGAGAGAGGGAACACAAGCAGGGGGAGTGGGAGAGGGAGAAGCAGGCTTCCCGCCGAGCAGGGAGCCCGATGTGGGGCTCGATCCCAGGACCCTGGGATCACGACCTGAGCCGAAGGCAGACGCTTAACGACTGAGCCACCCAGGCGCCCCTGGAGCTGAGCTTTTTAAACTGGATTTCTGTCCATTAGTGGGTTGAGAAACCAGCTTGGTGGTCATAACCTACATTTTTATTTAAAAAATGGAAATAAAACTATCAGAGTTTAGCAAGGGTAAGTAGTGTTTTTATAGAACTTTTGTGTCTGCATAAAATCACATAATATATATACATGTATGTGCTGGTCACAATAAAAAATACAAAAAAATTTGCAATCAAAAAATCTGAGGGGCGCCTGGGTGGCTCAGATGGTTAAGCGTCTGCCTTCGGCTCAGGTCATGATCCCAGGGTCCTGGGATCGAGCCCCACATCGGGCTCTTGGCTCAGTGGGGAGCCTGCTTCTCCCTCTCCCTCTGCCTCTCTTCCTGCTCATGCTCTCTCTCTCTGTCTCAAATGAATAAATAAAATCTAAAAAAAAAAAAAATCTTGAAAGCCACTGAATTAAAGACATGAATTTATTGGTAAATAAGATGAAATCAACACCTACTGATTTCATAAAATCAATACCTACTTATCTATTGATAAATAAAATCAACACCTGTTTCAATACACCCAAACTCCTCCTTGTATAGATTAAGTAAATTAAAAAAGTGATCAGGGGTGCCTGGGTGGCTCAGTCGGTTGAGCGTCTGCCTTCGGCTTGGGTCATGATCCCAGGGTCCTGGGATGGAGCCCCACATCGGGCTCCCTGCTCAGTGGGGAGTCTGCTTCTCCCTCTGCTTCTCCCCCTGCTTGTGCTCGCTCCCTCTGTCAAATAAATAAATAAAATCTTAAAAAGTTACCAAAGCAATACAGCCAGCTAGATCTCTAACTTAAAACAGTACCAAAAGTTTGCTTGAATATTGGGTGCTTAGAGTTTTTCCTCAAAGAAGCTAGAGATCAGGTTCCCAATTAGTTCACAAAACCAATTTAAACTATGTAGCTTCACTATAGTACTAAGGTTACTACAGACTTAAATTTCTCTAGCTTGTTGACTTATCTGTATCTGAGGTTCGATAGATCTCCAAGGACACATTCTCCCACACCCACACCTTGGTCCCAGCACCAAGCAACTCCTTAGAGTGCAAACAGCCACCATTCAACCTGGCATTCCTCAAGTTGTGCTTAGGATTTCAGAGGAATAGTTCAGAAGTTCTAATAGTCTTTGGCAACTGAGGTAGAATCTGGGGCTCTCCAGAACATCTTCCAAATGCTCCAGGTCTGTGTCCCTCCCACCACATCCCAGCTCTGGTATAAGGTCAAACATGAGAAAGACACTTGCTTACCAACAGTTTTTGTGTATGTTTTTTTCTTTTTTCATCTTTATCAATCTTGAGGACAGAGTGCCTACTAAAAAAGAACAATGGTCCACTCTACCTTTTTTCTCAGATCCCCAAACTCCTGCAATTTAAAAATATATATATATATCTATCACTGGCTTTAATGTTGGTAATTGGCTACTGGTAAGATCAGCTGTTGATTTTATCACCTGACTGCTTTTCTCATAAGCTGTTTAGAAATAAAAATTCTATTAGTGACAAGTTTCTCTGCACCAAGAGAGACACGTCAGTGGCCTAGAGAAGCATGGCCTGTGGTAACTCCTATTAAATTCAGGAACTCGGGGTAAACTAGAAGGCCGTTCTCTAGCTTAACTCTCTGCTCTCGTCGATTTCGTTACGTCCTGGGAGACTGTTAAGGGCTGTCCTGAAGAGTACACAGTAGTGGGCAGCTCAGCGACAGCTGCTCGAAGAAGCCCCTCAGCTCCTTGTGTAACACAAACGACTGAAACCCCGTTGTCCCTCCCCGGGGTGGAATACAAACCGCCATTCCTCACCGGATTTACCCCACATGGAACAAATCTTAAGGTACTAAATTCTCAGGTGAAACCTCCAAGAGCCAAGTGGAAACCAGGTTTTTAGTATAATGCTGAGCCGGTAAATGTCTGGCTTTTCGGCTGTAGCAGCTGCTTGATCCCAGCACTCACTGGCACAGCGCCCGTAGCCTCCGGAAAAGGCTGTGTGCGGCCTAAGCTTGAGGGAGACTCCGCACACCCAGCTCCCCCTTCTACTCCTCACCCAGCACACGTCCTCTGGTGTGCCTATCAAGTAGGCACCACCATTTCTGCCGGGCCCCAGGTCCTATACGGAGACTCTGACACGTCTCAGGGGAAACTGGCTACAATGCCATGCGTCTGTGACCGGCGGCCATGCCCTCCAGAGGGCAGACACGCTGATTCATGGCAAACACATGCCCGATTTTCCTGGTTTTACCCCCTTGCTTTTGTGCGCCAGGACAAGTGTGGGGGGTTTAGGTGGGGAAAGGGTTAGGAGTCATTTCAGCACATACTTTTCAGGTTCTGCCAGACAGCCTTTATTACACCGGGAAAGCAACACTAGGCACTAGATCTTGCAAAATATGCTCTGACCAACTCTAAACTCTCTGAAATTAAAAATGCGTAACCACTGGAAAGTTTTTAATGAACAAAAAAGGTAAATACAAACTTTCATATGCAAAATAGATCATTGTATAACTGGCAGCCTCAGAGCCAAGTACTAAATTTTCTTCCAAATTTCAGTGGGGATGGAATGGGGGAGGGAGGGACGTAAATCCTAATGAGTACAAAACTTAATTTCGGTTTTATATATAGAAAAAAAAAAACTTTTGAGGAAAAATAGCTTTTACATTGAAGAGTATCTTTTGACATCAACAGCCCGGGCCAGCCCTTACAATTCTGAGGTTTATACTCAACCAGTATGGGATGAAAATGAAGATTTAGGGCTTACAGTTACTTCAAATGCAGTTTCAAGAGTAGCCAAGCCACCTCATTTCCAGAGAGAGCGGTCTCTTTAGGATGACCACGACACTGTCGTGCAGCCGCCTGGAGAAGCACGGTCCCGCTCTGGCACGGCCCGTGCGGGCGCTGCAGCGTCAGGCTGGCTCCGGAAGGCCCCGGAGCCCTCCGCCACGGCGCCCCTCCCGGCCTCCAACGCAGGAGCTCCCGCTGAGTTGGCAGTTTCTGCTCCCGCCTCAGAGCAGTTAACACTTCCTTCCTCCCCGCACTGATTGCCCTCTGGATCTTCAGCTGGGAGTGGAGCTTGGGTCACATTCCTTTCAAAAATAAATAGTTCAAACAGGTAATTCAGAGTTAACTGTAAGAGCAGCGGCAGACGGCCACTGCCCGTTATGTTTGCAAACGAGTGAGCGAATGAACACACGTGAACAAACACACAGAAGACGAATCATAGAATAAATCCTGCATTTCCCACATTCATAGGGAAAAAAAAAGATCTTTAAAAAAAAAAGAGTTATTAACGAGCGTTTGTTCTTGTGTGGGTTGAACAGTCCAGGCTCTGGGCAGGCACAGGCGTACACAGGGGGTTGCAGGCAGAACGTCCACACACCACGTCAGGACCAGGGTGCAGGCGAGGCCGGCGCGCACGTCCTACAGCTCAGGACCTGTGAGCCAACAGAGGTGATGCACGGACTTCTGAACCCACGACGCATGAGGTATATGGCAACATCCGTCCTCCGTGACACAACCACCAGCAGCTCGAGGGACTGGGCGGGGCACTCTCACAGCAGCTGCTGATGGAGGATTTCCCACACCATCTTCTTCCGGAAGAGAGGCATCTGGTGCTGCAGTCCACAAACGACACATCATATGCCACACAGTAACCCTCGGGGCGCAATCGTGTAAATAAACCGGTCCTTTACAGAAGCCTGGACTCTTTTATGTCATGGTTCAGACTTACAAAGCCATAGATAAGGGGGTTATAATGTTCTTATTAAATTGTCTGTATCAGAAGCAGTTTTACATGTTAAGGAAAATCAAAGCAGGTTGCAGAATTATACAACAGAATCCCACAACTACGTCATAGCACAAAGACGTGAACCAAAATGGAAACACCCAAGTGGTAGCATAATATGAAACTTTTCTACTTACATATACTTACAGAACATTCTAAAATGAACATATTTTGCTTTTTCGAGAAAAACATGAACTCTGTTTAAATAAAGGAAAAAACACTCAAAAATCTCTCCCTGTTTTACCAAACGTTCTACATTGTCAATTCTGTTCAAATGGCAACTTCTGCCCTTCAAATCTCACGTCAGTAGGTTCGGACAGCAAATAACCCCTTGTTATTTAGAAGCATCAAAGAAGGAAATGGCTTGGCTCAATATATTATTCTGCTTTATGATAATCACTACATGGGCCAATTTTCAAAGCAGCAACACACAAGACAAATCCAAGATTACCTGTAACTCAACTAGTCCTCTTTTTGATGAAATCAGAAGTTCACACCCTTGAGGTACTCCTGGTATCTCATTCTAAGATGGATATACCACTTTACTATAAACTAGTGATTTCCTACCTGGAGGGGCCTAAAAAGTCTTAATACATGGATGTGTAAGTTATTTTAAATAGTTCAAAACATATAGTAAAAAAAAAAAATCACACATTTATTCTTAGTAAAACTACTAAAACTAACCAATAAAAAATGCCTTTATTTTAGACTAGAATTGTATTAATTCAGCATGGGAGCCCTAGTTACTTCATATTGCTCACCAGCTTGGAATAGGGTTATCAGTCCTATTCAGTAAGTAGTTTGGTAGACAACATCTACCCAAATGAGGTCTGCTGAAGAAAAATATATTTTAAAGGGGGTTGTCCTGACTCAGTTATAAAAAGGTTGAGAATCCACTATTACAAACATAAACTCTCAAGAGTTCCCAACACACTTGAATTCCCGCTCAAATACAGAGCCCCGGAGAACCTCAAGTAACCAGCACAGAAGGGGAAGGCAGTATTTGTAGTTCTAGCTCAGACCCGCAGCTTACCTTCTCACAAGGCCTGATTTCCCCGGGCTGTCACACACACTCTTACTTGCCTCCTCCTTTGGCCAAAAATATCAGTAATACTCAGGAGCTAGTGAACACTGGAGTTCGGAGATATGCAAACTGCCTCACTGGTCACCAAAGAGGAGGAGAAACCTAAGAGCAGATGCAGTGCCAAACCCCGATCCCAGCAGGAGCGGGGCCACGGCCGAGGGTGACAACAGCAAGAGCGGCGGCACAGGGGCCATTCTTCAGACCTTACTGTGCACCAGGCACCGGGAACCCGCTCGGAGTTCATCTTCTTCGATAACAAGTAAGTGGGTGAGGAGGGGGCTCCACTCACCTGAGTAAATGTGATAGGTTTGTCCCTAGAGATATAATCTGCATATTTACAAGTAAACATTCCACAATCACTCCCATTCAACTGTTGAGGAATCTCCTAAAATATAAAAAAAAAGGGGGGGGGGGAGAAAGGGATAAAATGTCATCAAATACAAACTCCTTTGACTTCTTATAAATATTACAGTGGATAAACAATATTATAAAGGTACTACACAAACACAGTCTTTATGTGGCATAAGAACTCCCACCATGACTGGAGTTCGTGACCCGCACAGAAAATATTTTTCAGAAAGGAAAGGAAAAGCAAAGTGACAATTCCATCTCTTGGCTCTCATACTAAGAAACCAAACTGAAAGTTTATTACTAGGAACAGGAATTCTAGTCAGAATGGTTTCAGAAGCACTTTATACATTTTGAAAAGGGCTAAATATGGCTCAATCAAAACAACTAACCTATTTCAATACTGCAGGGTTTAACTTCTCTAGACAGGAAAATAAGACCACAACTTTCGACTCCCACAGCTACAAGCAGGGAAAAGAAAAAATGCCTCTTGACAGGCTTTCATCAGGATCTTGCTTTGATGGCTCAATTCTGTCCTGAGGCAAAAGCAGAGCTTACTGCAAGCAGTGCTAAAGGCCCCAAAACCAATCCACTTGAGCTAAACTGACACACCCCCCAGGCCTCTGCTGCCCTACCCTTGGCCAGCCCCATTCGCATTCTGGCTGTCAGCTCTAAGGAGCACAAGATAGTAAGAATAAAAGAGTCTGAATCCCCTGCTGGAAAACATTCCAGATGACCAAAGCTCAATTTTTATTCCAAGAAATACAGATGATGATTGTAAAAAAAGAAAAGATTGTCTGAACATGCACAACACCCACACATACGTAGGTAGCTCACACTTTTCTCCTGAGCACAGCATCTCTCACAGAATGGAGAGAACTATAGACTCCAACATACAATTTGTTTTCTTTATTACGTTCCCCATACCAGAACATGGTACTCATCCTAACAGACTCCTTATATCTATGCTTTCCTCAGGAAATTTCAAAGCTTAAGCTTCTAATTATTCAACTTAGAAAGGAAAATCCCTTGAGTAAAGATAGGGGAGCCACTATACACAGGTGAGGGCTAAAACTGAATTCATGCAGCTTACTTTAAAAAGAAGCCATTAGGGCTCACAAATGTATGCATTGTCAAATCCTGAATGAGATTCAAATCTGGCAAGTATAATACAAAGCACATTCACAAAGAGCATACTTGACTCTTGAGGACCTGTGGCATGGGACCTTTCAGACCTAAATAAACAAAATTCCCAGTAAGTAACAAGAACTTTAAACTTTCATCAGCACCAACCAAGAAAAATAGCTGACTTGAGTTTATTAGCTTTTTTTGAGAGACATGCTAGCATATGGTTAATATTTACAATTTGTTTTTTAAAGATTTTATTTATTTATTTGAAAGAGAGAGCGCGAGCACTCACAAGCAGGGGAAGTGGCACAGGGAGGGGGAGAAGCAGGCTCCCCCCTGAGCGTGGACCCCAACGCGGGGCTTGATCCCAGGAACCCTGGTATCATGACCCAAGCCAAAGGCAGATACTTAACTGACTGAACCACCCAGGCGCCCCACAATTTATTTTTTTTTTTAAGATTTATTTATTTATTTGCGAGAGATAGAGAGTGGGTGCACAGGAGGAGGGGCAGAAAGAGAGGGAGAGAGAATCTTCAAGCAGACTCCCTGCTGACTGTGGAGCCCGATGCGGGATCGATCTCACAACCCTGAGATCATGTCCTGAGCCGAAATCAGGAGTCGGATGCTTAAAAGAATCCAGAAAGAAAGGACAAATTGTCTGCAAAGGAACGGTAACTATATATCAGATGTCTCGGTAGCAACAAGGAAACCAGAACACAGTGGACTTATCTTCAGAGTTCTAAGTGAACAAACACTGACAACCTAGAACTGTGCACCTAGAAAAACATCTTTCCTGTATGAAGGTGAAGCAGACACATTTTCAGATTTTCACAAACTAAGAACATTTACTACCAGACGTTGACTAGAAGAATTTTTAAATGATGTGTTTCCAAAAAATGATCTCCCAAGAAAAGTCTGAGATGCAAGAATGAATGCAGAGCCAATAAACTGATAAAGATATAGGTAAATGTAAACAACCATTGTTTATATAAAGTGAAAATGATGTGTGATTCATAGGCCTTTCCAAAAGACAATCTAAAATAGTGGACAGCAACAGCATGTTAAATTGGCAGGAAGCAGATGAGTTGTGTAGCATGGGAATGGGACTGGAGGGAAGGGTTCCCAAGGGGCATAAAGAAGCTCTTGGGGTGATGGGCATCTTCATTATCTTGAGTATGATGATGGTTTCACATGTATTTATCTATGTGAAGACTTATCCAATTGTACACTTTAACTGTGCATTTTTCTTCTGTCAACTACACCTCATTAAAGATTTAAAAAAAAAAGTCAGATGCTTAACCAACTGATCTACCCAGCTGCCCCAACATTTAGATTTAACCAAGAAATAAAGGCCAAAAAGCAGACATCTTGATTAAACGAATTTCTAAAGATTTAGAAGCAGATAATTCTTAAGATGTATACTTCAGGAGAACGCATGCCTAAGGGTATGAGTGAGTGAGGGGAGGGAAGAAGTAGGGTCTACATAATATGCCACAGTCAGTAAAGGCAACAGCACTTCAAATGCAGATGATCGTCACTTACATGTGGCTTCATGCTGTAGTGGGTCCACTCTAAAAGATTCAGATCAATATTTCTTTTGGTCTTACTTTCATCCTGTAAATACTGACTAAAAAAACAACAAAGGAACATATTGATGAATCCCTGTGGAGACTTACCATTATGATTACAAAGGACATTACAAAGGATGTTTAATAGACAGGCTATTCTCAAATCCATCTTCACTAGAGCTTTTTTAAAAAATGTGATTGCTGGGGCGCCTGGGTGGCTCAGTCGTTAAGCGTCTGCCTTCGGCTCAGGTCATGATCCCAGAGTCCTGGGATCGAGCCCCGCATCCGGCTCCCTGCTCAGCAGGAAGCCCACTATTCCCTCTCCCACTCCCCCTGCTTGTGTTCCTGCTCTCGTTGTCTCTCTCCGTCAAATAAATAAATAAAATATTTAAAAAAAATAAATAAATAAAAATGTGATTGCTTTTGGTTTTTAAATTTCATTTTTTTCCTGCTTACAAAAACTGGACATGCCTTAGAAAATTAAAACCTGTAAAATATAAAATGCAAAAGACCTCATAATAGCCACTCCAGCAGTAATTACTATTAATAGTTTGCTGTGTATTCTTCTAGTTCTCCACTACTCACACACAATTTAAAAACATACACTTTATTTTTTTTTTTTTAAAGATTTTATTTATTTATTTGAGAGAGAGAGAGAATGGGAGAGAGCACATGAGAGGGGGGAGGGTCAGAGGGAGAAGCAGACTCCCTGCAGAGCAGGGAGCCCGATGCGGGACTCGATCCAGGGACTCCAGGATCATGACCTGAGCCGAAGGCAGTCGCTTAACCAACTGAGCCACCCAGGCGCCCCATACACTTTATTTTAAAAAGTACTTCATTTTACAACTTGCTTTTTCTCACTTAAAAATAGATATAAAATGTGGGGTGAAGGGTGAAACAGGTAAAGGGGATTAAGAGCACACTTACCGTGATGCACACTGATTAATATACAATGTTCTATAATGGTTGAATCACTATATTGACTACATTGTACACCTGAAACTAATATAGCACTGTATGTTAACTATACTGGAAATTGAAAAAGTACCTAAACTTGGGGTGAGCATGGCATAACTAAAGAATTGTCAAATTACTAAATTATACACCTGAAACTAATGTAACATTGTGTCAACTATACTTCAATTAAAAATTAGAATAGATATAAAACAAGACAACTGGCCTAGACCCCCCCCCCAAAAAAAGCCTTTGCCATGAAAAATGAAAAAAGGAAGACTAATCTAAATTAGACTAAAGAGACATGAAATCCACCTGTGAACTCTGACCGGCTTCCTGGATTAGGGAAAAAAACTATAAAACGTACCTGAGGAAATCAGAACATGAGCCAAAAATTACATGTGACTAATTGCTAATTTTCCTTTTTTAAAATTAATTAATCAATTAATTTGAGAGAGACAGGGAGAGGGAGAGAGAGAATCTCAAGCAGACTCCCCGCTAAGCGCAGAGCCCAGCACGACTAAGCACTAAATCCCACAACCCTCAGATCATGACCTGAGCCAAAACCAAGAGTCAGACGTTCAACTGACTGAGCCACCCAGGTGTCCCTTATGGCTCATTTTCTTCAGTGTGATAATGACATTGTGATTATGTAAGGGAACTTCCTTGTTCCTAAGAGATACATACTTAAGTATTAAGAGTGATTTAAGTTTATCCAGATCTTCCGAGGGTTATCAAATTTAAGCCAGGCATCTCCATTCTCATCCCAACCTTCATGTAAAGGCAACCAGCATCAGTGGTGCCGGGGCATGCACTCTCAGTGGGAGCCATCTTGCCCCCGCCCTCTGGGGGGGAGGAGGGGGTGGAAATTGGTTCTTGGAAGGCAAGAATCTTAGATATTTCAAAGGTTTGTAGCCCTCTAAACCCAACAAACAAAAAGCTTTATTCCTTAGCACAATTCTCTCTTGTCATGGAGAAATTAAATTTTTCTCGGAGGTAATAATGCAAAAAAAATGTCAAGAAAAGCTGAACTGGGAACATCAGGAAAGGGAGTGGGCCTCAGATCCCCACAGGAGGGAGAGGGAGAAAGAGCAAAGAGTGAGGTGTGACAGAAGTATGATTTTTTTTTGTATCCTGTTATAATCAGGACACAAAACTTTGCTGTATGATTTCAGCGAGAACATTTCTATCTATGTGATAATATGTACGTGTCTGCGCACATGTATGTGGGCACGTTTTATATACATCTGAAACAGAAAACACTAGAAGGAAATAACTGTTTTATAAACAATTCGGTGTATCTTATGATTTTTCAAACTTTCTTCTCTAAACTTTCTATTCAAGATAAATAGTAAATAAAAAGGACCTTTTACACCAAAACAATATTGAAAAAGAGAGAATTGAACTAATTGTTGATAACAAATTTTGTCATTCATTTAAGAGGTTCCTTACTAAAGTATCCTTATAAACTTATTCAAGTATCCTTACTAAAATTAAAAACGAGAACCCCCATTTGCTTCCAGTGAGCAGAAGGGGTTCAAAACAGACTGCTCTTACTGAACTGCTTCCTCACTGTGAAATTCATGTCACCACTTTACACAGCTTACTAAGTGGCTATGCTTTAAAGGCAGGTTTCTAGCAATTACTATTTGAAATGGTTGCCTACAAACCATACGCTTTAACTTAAAAGTTACCTCTTGGTTCTGAAATGAACCCAACTATGGATGGAAAGCAGAGACATGAGTGGGTTTAAGAATTCGAGGAATAAGACCCTAGTTAAGAGTTCCTCAGAACATTCAGAATAATGTATCAATCCTAAAGAAACCTAATTCAGGGGCGCCTGGGTGGCTCAGTCGGTTAAGCGTCTGCCTTCGGCTAAGGTCATGATCCCAAGGTCCTGGGATCAAGCCCCACATTGGGCTCCCTGCTCGGCGGGAAGCCTGCTTCTCTCTCTCCCACTCCCCGTCCTTGCGTTCCCTCTCTCGCTGTCTCTCTCTCTGTCAAATAAATAAATAAAATCTTAAAAAAAAAAAAAAACAATTCAAATCACAGGATTCTAATAAGACATATTTTATATTATAGTGCATGACAAACCTGTTTCCACTGATGCTACTAAATAAGAGTTCTCAGTTAAGATCAGATATTAGGGGTTTTTTTTTATAAGAAGATGAATTCAAGTCAATTCCTGAACAACTGGGAGAATAGCCTTCACTAAACATTAAACTACCATCCACCAGAGCCTCCCTGGATTAAATACAAGATAGATCAGCTAACAAGGGCATAATGACACAACAGTAAAGTTTTTCAGCCTTTACTTACAGGAGAATCTCACAGATCCTGTGGCCCTTTTGTCCCATAGAATCCAGATATTTAAGACACCTTTTTCTTAGGTCTATCACCTACAATGGAAAAATACAATATCCAGAAACATCTTAACCACAATAGAATTTTATTTCTAAAAGGAAAAGCATCTTTTAAAAAGTCAATACAAGTACCAACATAAATGGATTTCTAAGACACATTTTTTATAAATTATCACAGATGATATGAGCTTCATTTCTATAAAAGTATATACCTCTAGTCCCAGAGAAAACCTAGAAACTTACTCACCAAAACATTAGTGGTCCTCTCAAAGTGATGAGATTTTTTGTTCTTGTTATACCTTTACTTTTCTATAATAAATCTGTACCATCTTGTAAACAAAACTAAAGAAATCAGATAAAGAACTCATATGTGTACTAAAACTCTTTCCTGTCTTCCTGTATGCCATCTAGCTCTGTGTGTGTGTGTGTGTGTGTGTGTGTAATTTAATCTTTTGGGGTTTTTTCTATTTTTTTTTAATTTAAATTCAATTAATTGCCATCTAGCTTTCTAAGTTGTTCAACTCAAGAACCAAGAAGGGACTCTACAGAGTATGCCTTTATATGTACTACTGGATTTTTAACTGGGCAGAAAAGGGTAGCCTTCATTAGTCAAGAAAACAGCCATTATACAGACACCAACAATTAACCCTCTCAACTCACCACCAGGCTCCAATGTACCTTCCGATGAATAGGCACCAGAATAAGTTCCTGTTCAAAGAGATTGACCCCTTTGGTCCATCTTTTCACTGCTTGGTAACCACCAGACTTTAATTTGGGATAGAAAAAAGTACTGAATGCGTGAAGTGCTGGATACCCTTGTTTTTTGTTTCTTTCCACCAGAAGATTCATGTAAAAATTAATGACCTGTAATACCAAGGGAGTAAACGTCAGAATGTGGCAAGTACATTACCAAAACTAAATTTCTACCTAAGTAAGGATGAATTAGAAGGTAAGAAGCTTGTACTAGAGATGGGGATGAAAGGATTGTTTACAGCATAATAAGGAAAATAAAAGATAATGAGTGAAAAATGGGAGGAATTAAGGAGTGAAATTGTACTTTTGAAGTATGTGAGTAAAAGAGCCAAGGAACTTAAGGAGAAAGTCTGCAATAATGAAAAGGTGTATGCAACTACATCACATGAAAAAAATATGCAGAAATATTAACTAGAATTGAATTTTACTATTCATAAATTTTACTATATATAAAAAAATATTAACTGGAAGAAAATATACCCAAACATTAATATTTTGTTTATTTTTGAGTGGTGGCACTTTTGAATGATATTTTTATTTTACTTTTCCTGTACTTTCCAAAGTTTCTATAATAAATGTATAGCATTTATAATGTAAAACAAAAATACTAGTTTTATAAGAATGTGTTTCTATGTCATTAGTCTGGCAGGGATGGGAAGGAAGGCAAAGGGGGAAAATGCAGGGACTTTGGGGAGTTAGAGAAAGGACCAGCTAGAACATGTACAAGAACTAAGAGCTAGTTTTAGCTAAATATGTAAGGATACAAGATGACAATTCGGCAAATTTTTACAGTTATCACTCAAATAAAGAAAAAGACACATTTTATATATACATGTGTGTACAGTGATCAATCTATCCCTTTATTACTGAAAAAATAAAATGGCTCTTATAAGAATTCCTCTAAAATAAGTATCGCTTGCTGCTTCCTTCTATTCATCAGCTACACCCAAGGTTTATAAAAATGTCACTGAGGGGTGCCTGAGGGGCTCAGTCAGTTGGGCGTCTGCCTTCGGCTCAGGTCGTGATCCCAGGGTTCTGGGATTGAGCCCTGCGTCGGGCTCCTTGCTTGGCGGGGAGCCTGCTTCTCCCTCTCCCTCTGCCTGCCACTCCCCCTGCTTGTGCTCTCTCTCTCTGTCAAATAAATAAATAAAATGTTTAAAAAAAAATAAAAAATAAAAATGTCACTGAAGAGGTGCCTGGCTGGCTGAGTCAGTAGAGCATGCGACTCTTGATCTCAGGGTCGTGAGTTCAAACCCCACGGTGGGCACAGAGCTTACTTAAAAACAAATAAATAAATTTGTAAAAAAAAAAAAAAAGTCACTGAAGACTACTAGTAAATGAAGTGGTGGATGAAACAAAGCACCGATGCAGAAGAGGGAAACATGGCTAATTAAAGGCAGCAAAGAATCAGAATTGACCACTGTTTTAAGTTTTGAGATGTTTCTGTTTTGTTTGTTTTTTTTTAAGATTTTATTTATTTATTTGACAGAGAGAGAGATAGCGAGAGAGGGAACACAAGCAGGGGGAGTGGGAGAGGGAGAAGCAGGTTCCCCACTGAGCAGGGAGCCCGATGCGGAGCTTGATCCCAGGACCCCGGGAACATGACCTGAGCCGAAGGCAGACACTTAACGACTGAGCCACCCAGGCGCCCCATGAGATGTTTCTGTTTTAAATGAAACCAAAAGCTGCTTTCCCAACCCCTTATAATTAGGTAGAAATCACTTTGGTTATAGATGGTAAATGGTTAAGCTTAATAACAGAACAGGGGAAAAAAGAACAACTTACTTCATCATTGAGCCAGTGGTAGTTCTTCAAGGTCTGGATATCACCTCGAGTGATTCGCAACTTGAAAGCGCTACTTAGGACCTCATCCTGTGGGCCATGACCTAGGGCATTACTGATTTCCCTTTCCATGTCCTGAATTAGAAAGTCCAGAGGATGTATTTTAAACAGAACCACAATCAGATTTCAAGAGTCTGAGGCTAAAACAAGCTTTTCATCTCTATAATACAAAGCAGTTTTACTAATGGTTATAAAAATGTTAGTTCAATTACCAGCTTCTGGAAACAATAATCTGGCAATAGTATTTCCATTTAAAGTATAGTTTCAATTATCTCACTACCATTTATTGAGCACTCTGAGCCAAACATGGTACCAGATCCTTGCTAGCAGGGAACCCAGGGGTGCCTAACTTCCTAGCCTTTGCTCCTTTCACAGTACTCTTAAAGTATTTTCACACTTTCCTTATTTACCTACTAAACTTTTATTTAAAATCATCAAAGTAATAGAATTAGGCGCCCTAAGAGATGTTACTATACAGTTTGGACATGAAGGGAATAAGCAAACAGGGCGAAACTGGAAAACACGGCAGTGGTCTACCAAATGAGTCCTCACTGAACAGATGGCTTCATTATTCTGAAGAATTATGCAGACAAATGTGTATTTAAGCTACTGAGATGAATCTATACACCCAAAAGAAATTAGTTTCATTCAAATATTTTAAATCCTGCTTTCTCCACTGCATACAATTGTGCCGTTTTATGGATCTCTCCACTTGTGTGTCCAATATATAATAAGTGCTCAACAGGTTCTCACTGCATAGGACTGACTACCACCTACTAAGACAACACTGGAAGAGGAGCCAAGATACAGGCTCACCTTTAAAATGAGAATTTTTAACTACCTTCATTTCCTTGGTTTTTCAAATAAGTTTTTACTATTTTCAAATGCAATAATCAATAAAGGGGACATTTTAGTAAATAATAATCACTTTTTAAAAATGCAATGAGCTCATTCCTAATGCCAAACCCATACTATGTAACCCAAAATATTTGAAGAAAAATCTGCAAAGAGCCCATTACATTCCAAGATATGTGACAAATATGTCTACTCACATTTGCTGAACATTAATCTGATCCCTTAGGCCACCTTCACAGATCACTAATGATCAATGTAGCCAGTGACTGGACATCCCTTGGACCTGATTTCTCTCATACACTCATCCCTAGCCTGGAGAAACTCCTCAAAATAAAACATGTGTTCAAGTCTTGATAACTGAAGTTATTTAAAAACATGCCTCTTATTCTGATCAACACAAGAAATAATACCTCTGTAAGTTCAAGAAGATCATCCATCCTTTTATCCCTCTCTTTGCCTGAGCAATGTTTTTCTTTTGTCTCAAGTATTGACATTTTCCTCCTGAGTAAGCCATTGCTCCCACTGCCCAGGCGGAGTCGGGCTGACACCTCTTCGGATAGGTCAGGTTCCAGCTGGTGTCCCCTCCTCTGATCAAAAAAGTTTCTATATTCTATTGACATGTTTGATATTTACACATATAAACATATATAACACATGAAACATAAACAGTGCCATTATCCTGAGAGAATAGGCAAATCTCCCAAGTAAGTGAAGGAGATTTTGTCTGCCTGTCCCTGCAAGAGGAACAAAAAAGTGCTCAAGACCTAAGGCTCACAGGGCGCCTCAATTACAAACCATGAAACAGAACACTCACCACTTTCCCTGTAGGCAGCAAGAAAAGTATTTTCAGTTCTCTTAGGCCAATGAAAAATAAGATGGCTACAAGACATGTTGGAGTGCTTAAAAAAAGCAAAACCTATGACCCATAATCCCATCACTCAGAATAAAGTATTACTATCCTTATAATAAGTAAACTTGCTCCATTTCATTTTTTTAAAGGAATTATTTACTACAGAAAAATGTACAAACATTTACATACCACTTGATTTTTGTAAAATTAACACCTATGTAAGCACCATTCGGGTCAGCAAATAGAACTCTGCCAGCATTCCAGAAACTCTTGACAATATCCTTCCTTATTGTGACCTACATAACCTTTAATAGTGAATTTAAGGCATCTAGTAGGCCAACTTTGAAAATGAAGAAACTGAGTTAGAAAGAGAGCTTTCGATGAGAACCACACTAGTCTCAATGTGCTGAGCCAGTACTCTTCACTCTCACTCACTGCCAGGGATCCTGGTCCCAGGAAACCAGCAGCTGCTGGCCCCTCCCCACGGCCCCAGACAGCATAGCCTTCAGGTTCGGCACAGATGGAAGCACCAGGTAGTCTTTACCCAGATTCCAAATATGCTCCCTCTCTGTCCTCTCTCAGGCATAGCTCCCCCGCCTTTTTCAGCCAGTGTTCCACAGGCGATAAACAATAACTCAATACAGAAGGTTTCGCTCCAAATGACTGGGAACAGGGATGTTCGGAGACCTACACTCTTCCTTACAAAGAGGTTTAATGGGAGAAGAAAAACTTGATCGAGCTGATACTTCACATAAAGCAGCGCCCTAAACTTTGGTATTTCTATGTATCTAAAATGTGAAATAATCTCAAACATCAAGTTTGCCTTTAATTTAGAAACGTATTTCTTTTGGATACAGAGTGTTTAGCAAAACACTCTGCTGCTATTATTTAAAATGTTGGTATTGCTATGGAGATCACCGGAACACTTTGCATTCCAGTACACTGAAAAATGTAAAATCCAATTAAGCATAAGATTGGTAGTATTTTCAAATAAATCTGAGATCCTGACTCTAAAAAGAAGGTCCTGAACATATCTTTCCTAGAGACCATACGGTTTTTTAAGATTCTCCAAAAGAAGCCAGGCACTACAGATATAGGGCTGGGACGGAGGCAAGTTGGTCTCTCTTACAAAAAAGGTAGCTACCATACAGAGGTGAACATCCGGGAATTCAGAAGGAAGCCAAAAGTTGTGTATCTTCAATGCCTGCTGCTTTTTTCAAAGAAAACAATGAAATTAGAAATCAAAGTAATATTTTTCACCTTTCTTACTTTTCATGAGCACCAAAATTTTAACACAGGTCAGGTGAAAGAGTAAAACAACATAAAATTTAACTAGGGTTTCCACTTACACCTTCATTTTCAAGTCTGATTCCAACTGTCCTCTCTGTATCAGAAATTTTCCCCTTTGAACAACACCTGAGGAAAAATATTGGGAGAGTATAGACTGGATAATTTTAACTTGTACATGTGAGACTAGTTTTAGAAATAAGACTTAATAATTTGTCAACAAAAACCAACTTGAGTTTATATACTCCTCTAAACCAAGGGTCAGCAAAGTTTTTCTGAAAAAGGATCAGATAGTAAATATTTTGAGCTTTGCAAGTCTTACAGGTTTTGGTTTTTGTTGTTGTTTTTTCTTTTTAAGTAACCTCTATGTCTAACACGGGGCTCAAACTCATGACTCTGAGGAACCCAAGATCAAGAGTCACATGCTCTATAGACTGAGTCAGCCAGGTTCCCCAAGTCTTACAGTTTTTGTCACATCTTCTCAACTTCCATCATAGCTTAAAAACAGCCAGACAGGATGTAAATGTATTAGCATGAATGTGTTCCAATAAAACTTTACTTAAAAAGAACAGGCAGGTGGACCAGATTTGGACAATGGGCCAGAGCTTACCCCAAACTCTGCTATAAAGGAACTATCATCCAAAATCCTAAAGGCACAAAGAACTGCCTTCACTGAAAGGTGCTAATTCCTAAAGATGCCCACCACAACCACACACCTATCTCAGTGGCACCTGCATCTCCGAACCCCTAATGCCCAGGAGAGAAGGGCACCCTCCGAGCTAGGCTGGGCATCCGACACAACAGCCACCCATGTACCCATACATGCTGACCAGCTACCAGAGCTGGGGAGAGTTCACAATTCTTTAGACATAGTTATTCATCAATATAACTTATAAAGAAAATAATATATCAAAAGAAAACTTAGAATGAACTGAACCATGTACCTCTTCTCACTTCTCACTGAGCATAAAGGTCCCCTTGTTTCAACAACTCTGTCTGTGAAGAAGATAAAGAAAAGATTGAATGTTTCCTTTATTAATCAATCATCTAGCTAGAATTTCAACTTACACAGTTTCCAAAGTATCAAGACATTCACTTATCATTTAATGCCATTTAGTGAACAGCTAGTGGAGAAATATAAAGAAATTAATAAAATAAATATTAAGAAACTAATTTTAGGCTCACAAAATATTTGCTAAGTAGAAGCTAGGAATAATAATCAAGAGGTATCTTTTGAATCTACTTCATCTTGAAATAGCCTTTTAACTAAAGTACTTGTACTGGATAAGCCCAAGACAAAGCCCTGGGGTCTGACAATGTTTTAAACTTTGGTATACCATCTTTCACTAGGATGTCATTTCTCAATTTTATGTGCACATGAACTAAGCTCAATATACGGAGATAGGGCTAAATCTGGGAACTCACATTGTTTTGGAACAAACTGAGTTGTTTTGACTCCGTGACTTTGCTCTTCGCCCCAGCCTTTGGTCTTTAATGTGTCCATCTGACTTCTTTGAGAGCTTAGGAACACAAAAAGTGAAGAAGGTCAGATACAAAAGGAAAGTCCACCATAAATATTCACTATTTCCATCTGACAAGCTTCTCAAAACAGGGGTTACTGATTACCCTGTAACATCAAATTATGAGAGAATGCAACATAGCACCATCTGGGACTGGGATACAAGGAGTATAATCCTGATGCTAGTATTTCAGCCAAGTTACCTAACCTCCAGTTTCAACGTTGGTAAAATTGGATGTTCTCAATCCCCAGCACCACCTCAACCAAAAAAGCTCAGTGTGACAAAACTCAAGTTATGAGATGAAAAATTTTAAATGACATAATGAAATGGATCCTAAAACAATACAATAAAAGCAGGAATGTAAACAGCAAAATAGTTTGAGGATTTTCCTGACACGACAAGAGCAAAGTTTGAAGCATACTGCTGCTTCCAACAGTGGCTAGTCAAAACAGAGAAAATATTAACATTCTGCCTGAGTAAACGCAGAGAAAGAAAATTTTAAAAAAAGCTCACAACAAAAGTTAAAATTCCTAGACAACTAATCTTCTGCTATTTGTACATTCAACAAGCTAGAAAGCCTTGTGACTTTTTCACCTTCAACTTGCCGTTACATAATTTCCAGGATTCCCCCCACCCCTGCTGTGTACTCTCACACCACTTGTTAGAATTATCCTGCGTGCCTCAATCCTGTACTCATATATATATTTTTGTCCCTTTTTTTTTACAGGTGAATATAAGGTGAATATCAGCTCCTTCTGCCACTGTCATCTACTTGCCCAAAGCATTAGAGTATTTAACAAGAAGTCTTATAAGGAAAACTTTCTATAACCTGGGGTGACTTTAATCTTGTCTCTAAAATGGAGGACTTCAAATCATACACAAATGCATTCACTGACATGCCACAGGGACTGTGTGTGTATCAGAGAGAGAGGCTAGGGTGGGAGGAAGGGAGAACCGGGCAGGAAAGGAAGAGGGGGGAAGAGACAGAAAAAGACAAGAGACTAAGGGAAATGGGTGTGCTGGAAAGGTTGAAAAAACTCTCTACTCCCTAAGAACCTGATTTCAACCTGTAATTCTACTTTTCTATATCAGAGTTTCGAGAGTTCATGTGAACAAAAGATTCTAAAGCTAAACGAAAAATCTATTTTGTAAAACCACCGTGGCTCCATATATCTCATTACTAGATACAACATGCAGGCAAATTATAAGGATAGTTCTCTCAATGCAAACCTCTTTTTTCAACAAAGCCTTTCTCGCCAATCTCCTCTCCAAAATTAAGTAAAAAGATGTGTGGCAAAGCATTGATTTTGTTAGCTCAGTTTTACCTGTGATAAGTTGGAGTTACAGGAGGAACAGAGTTTCCATGACCACTTTCTTTAAGTCGCTCCAATAACCTTCGGTATTTCTCTCTTTCCTCTTTTTGAACACCCTAAATAAAAGAAAGGATGTCACTTAAGTGTTAACATGTTAAAGCTATCATTAAATCATAAACGGAGACTAAGAGGTCAAATGCAGCCCACAGATGTGTTTTATTTGCCAACACTTTTTAAATTTCTTTGAATTACCAACTTCATAAATTTGAAAAGAAAAATCTAAAAATCTGACCTCTTTCAAAAAACTGAACCAATGATCTGGAGCTGTGTAGGGCTATTCTCCTTAGATGGGCCACTCACTCCAGCCTGCTCCACTCATTTACATTACCTGCTAGACTCTGATGGCATCTGGGTTTTTGACAGCAGTTTTTGTCAACCACAAAAAACTCAACAGAAATAATCCACCTGCATATTCAGAACATTCAGTTTCCAAAATGGATCTGGTCCACCAATGACTTCCACAGCCAGATCCAGCAGACACTTTCTCAGCCTTTACGTTACTTGACCTCTCTTTCCAACACCTCACCCTGCTGACCTCCCTTTGCCTTCTAGACAATACACTCCTGATTTCTTCTTATCTTCTCAGTCTCCACTGCCAATTATTTCTGCCTGCCCTCAAATGCCAATGGTCTGCCCATTATCTCTTTTCTCACACTACATTCTCTCCCTGAGTACTCTCTCCAACTCCCTTGATTTATCAAACACCAATATATAGAAGATTCAGAAATGTGTCTCTAACCCTGCCTTCTTCTCATAACTCTCATCACCTATATCCAAGAGTCTACGGGACAGGTCTTCTTGCGTGTTTCACAGGCACTTTAAACAATGTCCAAAACTGAAGTCATCATCTTCCCCCTAAACACATAGGGTATCTTGGTCAGTGACACGTATTTATCCAAGACTGAAATCTGAGACTCAGGCTCTTCTAACTTATATTACCCTTAACCAATGAACACGCATTTGCTAATATTACCTTCTACTATTTTAGAATATATCCTGTGTATATAAATATTTTTGCTCAGTCCCATCTCTGATTTCTCATTTAAGAGGTACTGAAGCCTACTTCAGTCCGTTCCTCTCTCTGCTTGCCTCTGTTGATTACAAGCTCCTAGGGGACAGGGCCTCATTTTATTCAATTTTTGAATTGCTGACAACTAGCATAGCACCTGAACCTCAAACAGATAATTCTTTGACTAACGAAACTAAATGGCTCAGAAAACCATCTAGCAAATTGCAATAGGTGATGGTCCTGGGAAATGTCAAGTACAGGAATAATTCTAAATTCTCCTAGAATAAGCAAAGATCTCAAGAGGGAAGTAAAAAGAAGACTGCTGATGAAGACATCATGCTAAGTGCCCTGAAAAAGGAAAAAGAGGACACGTTCACTGTTTACTTCTCTTACGTAGTCACAATTATGCCTTATAAAAGAAACAAGTTAGTAGAAGAATTCAAACACCCAAAAGGAAGAGAATCTCCTCTCTTCCTAGCATGATTCCTTTTTCTGCCCTATAGTGGAAAAAAAATCTGAAAATTGACTAAATTATGTATGTATACAATATCTCCAGAAGGGTATGTTCAAGTATCAGTGGTTACTTGCTAACCATCAGACAGGGTCGTGGGGTCAGGTACTGGAAGGGAGACTAGGAAATTTACAGTCACGGTACACCTTTCCATCCCTTTTGAATTCTGTACTCCAGTACACACATTATTTATTCCCCTAAAAATTCATAAACTATTTTTTAAAAGTGATCAGAGGCTAAAAGGGCTTACCTCCTCCACGGTACAGTGGGGACGCCTCAGACCCTTGCCACCCTCTTCAGAAATCATCTCTGTTACAACCTGTTCCTGAGACTTCCAGGTTAAGGAACTCTCTGAAGGGCCTTTGCTATGACGACGGCCACCTGGTCTTCTGTTATACCCCTCTGAGTTCAAAGTAAAACTGAGAGATAGAAAAAAAGAAAAGAAAAAGTTACCACCGAACTCCTTAAATTGCTAGAATTTAAGCTCCCAGACCATCCTGAGATGAAGCTGTCTGTCCTAGGTTAAGCCTGCTCTTGTCAAATCAGACAACTACCATTCACAAAAGTTATTATCCATCTCTAGAGCAGAGGGCATTCCACTATGGAATGTCTATTTGCGGTCACCAGAACTGCCACACGAAAGCCTCTGCCTTCTTCCTCATGCCCAACTGTCCAACCACAACTCTGTATTTAGCCCTCCTGTGACACATACCCTCCTCTGGTACTACACTTTTCCTTTAGTCACCTGGCACCACTGGAATTAATTATTGGTGTCATTATTTATTTAATGTCTACGGCTCACACTAAACTTTAAATTCCATGAAAACAGAGATTACATCCTTTCACTATTGTATCCTAGTACAGGATCTACGCCAAAAAGTACTCAGTAAATATCTACTGAACGTTAAATTAATAAATGCTAAAGAAATGGAAGCCATGAAGCCCCCACCTAGTCCTTGTTGGTGGTGACAGAGCCTGCCTCTCCTGCAGTTACCAATAATGTGTCAAACTGGTATCCTACCCCTCTTGATGTGATGTTTTAAAAAAGATAAACCACTGATGTAGTATTTTTACAAAAAAAAAAAAAAAACAAAAACAAAAACCCTGCATAATCTTGAACAAGTAATGAGTAAACATCAGACAAAATTAGGGAACATTCTACAAAAGAAACACCTTCTACTCTTTAAAAAATATCCATGCCATCAAAGACAAAGAAAGGCTAAGGAATTGTTCCAGATTAAAGGAGATCAAAAAGACATGAAAATTAAATGTAACACATGATCCTGCACTGAATCCTGGACCAGAAAAAATCATCTCTATGATGGAAAAATTTAAATGAGATTACATAATAGTATTGTATCGATGTTAAATTTTCTGATTTTGTTTATCTGTGATTATATAAGTGAAAGTCCTCACTCTTAAAAAATAAACATACTCATGCACTTATGATTAAAGGGACATGAGTCTAAGACTTACTCTCAAATGCTTCAGAAAAAAATAGGTATATATGACAGAGCGTGATGAAGCAAATGTGGCAAAATGGTTACAACTGGTGAATCTGGGTCAAGTGTACTCATCTGCAGAGTTTTAAAATACATGAAGACAAATACTAACATAATTAGATGGAGAAGTAGACAAATCCTTAATTATGGTAGAAAACATCAACACTCCTCATTTATCAATCAGCAAAAAAACAGAAAATCAGTAAGACCTGTAAAACATTATCAGCCAACTTGACCTGTGTGACAATTATAGAACATTCCACCTAACAATAGTAGAATACATATTCTTTTCAAGTGCACATTGAACATCACCCACACAGACCATATTCTAGGACATAAAACAGATGTTAACACATTTTAAAGAACTGAAATTATGCTACAGTATATTCTCTGACTGTGATGGAATTAAACGAGAAATAAAAGAATGATACTTGTTCATACTTTCTCTCTTAGCCCTACAATCAGCTATTTATCCAACTCCAAAGGGGCTGCTTTTCTGTTAATGTCTCATTCTTAAACGGGAATGGGGAGCCAAAGATTGCCAGATATCTGAACAAAGACTCTAATATGAAAAGATAATCTGCATCCCCATGTTCACCTAAGCATTATTTACAACAGCCAAGACATGCAAGCAAGCTAAGTGTCCATCAATGGATGAGTGGATAGAGAAAATATACACTGAAATGTTATTCAACCATAAAAAAGAAGGAAATCTTGCCATTTGGAACAACACAGATGGACCCTGAGGGTATGATGTTAAGTGAAATAAGTCAGTCAGAGAAAGACAAATATGATTCACTTACATGTGGAATCTTTAAAAAGCAAACAAACCTAAACTCATAGGTACAAACCTCCAGTTATCAAATAAGTAGGTCATGGGATGTAATGCACAGCATGGTAACTACAGTTAATATCATGTTGTATATTTGAAAGTTACTAAGAGAGTAGATCTTAAAAGTTCTCATCACAAGAAAAAAATTTGTAACTCTGTATGGTGATGGACATTAAACTTATTATAGTGATCATTTCAATAATATATACAAATATCAAATCATTATGTTGTAGACCTGAAATTAATATGTTATAGCTCAATTAAAAAAAAAAAAAAGACTCTAATATGAAAGAAAAGACCAAAATAAACCAAAGTGGGGAAAGGAATTCAGAGGAAACAAAGTAGGGAGAAGAAGAAATTTTAAAATAATTAACAGCTTTAAAGAAATAAGAAAAGGTAGTGCATACGTCTTTGCCTCTTTTTTTTTTTTTTTTTTTTAAGTAATCTCTGTGACCAACAGGGGGCTCAAACCCACAACCCTGAGATCAAGAGTCGCATGCTCCACCAACTGAGCCAGCCAGGCAGCCCCTTTTTTTGCCTCTTTTAATAAGAATAAGATTCTTAGAGCAATAAAAAACCATAGGAGGAGGGAGTGGGAGGACTCTTCCTACTTAAAAACTATGACATCAAAAAAAAAAAAAATCAGCAAAAGATTTCGTTTTTAGGGGAAAGGAGAACAACAAAAGAAGAGAATATATACAAAAATTAGATCAATCAGATCAATATAGAGAAAAATTAGAAAAATAATATCCAAGAAATAGAAATACTAGAATGTGAGAACACAGAAAGAAGAAGAAAATTACTACTAAAAGAAGAACATTTCACAAAACTGATGTGTGTTCAGTATATGAAAATTCATCATGGTTTCTGCATTTTCCATATGCATATTATACTTCAAAAATAAAGTTTAGGGAAAAAATAAACTTTAGGGAAGGTGGGTAGGGGGATGGGTAAAATAGGTGATGGTGATTAAAGAGTACACTTATCATGATGAGCACTCAGTAATGTGTAGAATTGTTGAATCACTAGATTATACACCTGAAACTAATATAATACTGTATGTTAACTGTACTGGAATTAACATAAAAAAATTAAAAAATAAAGTTTAGGGGCACTTGAGTGGCTCAGTCGGTTAAGTGTCCAACTCACGGTTTCGGCTCCAGCTGTAATCTCAGGGTCATGGGACTGAGCCCTGTGTGGGGCTCCATGCTCACCATGGAGTTGCTGGAGATACTCTCCCTCGCCCTCCCCTTCTGCCCCTCCCCACTGCTTGTGCTCGCTCGCTCTCTCTCAAATACATAAATAAAATCCTTTAAAAAAAATTAAGTTTAGGGCGCCTGGGTGGCTCAGTTGGTTAAGCGACTGCCTTCGGCTCAGGTCATGATCCTGGAGTCCCTGGATCGAGTCCCGCATCGGGCTCCCTGCTCGGCAGGGAGTCTGCTTCTCCCTCTGACCCTCCCCCTCTCATGTGCTTGCTCTCTCTCATTCTCTCTCAAATAAATAATAAAAAATCTTTAAAAAAAAAAAAAAAATTAAGTTTAGAAGTGAGCAACAAATCCTTTTTAAAAGGTTTTCAAAATCAGATGCTATAAGCATAGGCTATAGTACAGAGAAAGTAACACATACCTGAGTTCAAATCTCTCAATAGCTGTATGACATCTGGCAAGTTACTCACCTCAGAGTACTTACTTAACAAGCTTACATAATAGAACAAAAGTGGGAATGCCTAGCAAGAGTGAACACCTAAGTGCTAAGTTTCCATTTACAAAAAGGCAGAATTTAACACTTACCCAAAGGAAGGCAGGACTCTGCGGGGCTGATCTCGGGTTACTGTCACTCTGATCTTTGGATAGTCACTTATTCCATTAGGAGATTTATTACCTATTTTAAAAAATGCATTTGTAATTGTAAAAAAAAAACAAAAAAAACCCCAAACCTGTGAACAGTCTGCATTAGAAAATCTGTGAACAGTCTACGCTGTAGAACTAAATATCTTATTCTTTCAAATGCTATTACTATACAGAGATCCAGAACAAACTATAAAAGCTGAAGAAAAAGCAACAGTGCTTAATTTGTCTTTGATCTCAGAGAGACAATAAAAGTTCACAGGTAAGCTTTTCTAGTTGCACTTGCTGGAACCATCAAGAAGCATGAAGAACTCAATGATACAAACTCCATGTAATCTAATCCAATTGAGTTGTTCGAATCATTTCTTTTTCCCAAGAAAACAGGTTTTTTTAAATGAAAACCTACTATATGTTACTATTTCACTGGAAGCTTCCAACACTTATGAGATGGTTACTATACTTCGAAAAAGGGTAACCAAACTTTCATCAGCCACATTTACTGCTGAAGCTACAGCACAACTGTGGAGCCCCTGAAGACTCCAAAATGTAAAGAGATCTAAAACTGAAAGTTTTTTCACAAGTCTGTAGCAGCAAAACTTAAACTGACCTGAATTCCTTTGTTTGCAAAACCTGATTTGAACCAATGTTCAATTCTAATGGGATTTTTAAAACAATATTCAAAAAAGACAATATATCTAAGATATGAAAAATTTTACATTCCCCAGCACATCTTCAAGGGTTTCAGATAAGAGACTGTAGACTCCTTTATACAAGAAACCTGCCCCAGGAATACCTGTGCTTCTCTGACAAGGCTACACGAGCACACAGAAATATAGTGCTGATACCTCAGGCACAAGACAGTCCCATCCCTTCCATGTGTCCATTTTAATGATAAATAGTTTTTAACATTTACATATTCAAACAGTATGAATAGATTATAAAATCTAATTTGTACTAACTTTTTAAAATGAAATGAAAGACTCCAAAAAAATATCATCTTTGTTCCAGGTCCTCTGGAATTAGATTCTCAGACTCAGGGGTATGCATTTACTCCCCTTTGCTCTTCTCTGCCACCAGAGAGACTTTACTTAAAAAGCTTGAGAAGGAAACTTACTACTGTAAGGTAGTATCATTTCCTTATCACTTTATCATTTATCATTTCCTTAGTTTCATTTATTTCCTTAGCTTCTTTTATCATTTCCTTAGTTTCTTCCACTTTTGACTTCAGAACCCACAACTTTTCTAAAAGCTTTTATCCCTTTCTTTCAAACTTTATAGGCCTGTGTGACAGAGATCACAGTCATTTTCAGGAGTCTGGATTCTTCCTAGTTTTCCCCATGACAGAATTTTATACAGTTATGTACAATAATTACAATTCAATTTTGGGCTCCAAGAATGACATGGAGGTGCCTAATGCATAAAACTATGAGAACTGGAAACCTAAAGTTGCTCCCCAATCAGATGATGTCCCTTAAAGACAGGGTTTTATTATTTTATTATTTGTTTTGTATTTTGTTATGAAAGGTTTTATTTATTATTTTGCCCTTTTGTTATCCTTGATAACACATGCCTGACACAGAGTAAGCTCTCAGGAAATGTTTTTATTTGTTTTTTTAATGAATGAACTCTGAACTAAGTCACATTAAGGACACTGATAATACAAACAGAAAACACAAAAAATAAATCCAATGACAATTCTAAAAGAAAACTATTTAATAATTTTTAGAAGGTAGAGAGAATATGTCTGTGTTCTCATCCCAACCCAACTCAGTATTTGTTTTCCTTTCATATTCTCAAAACTCAGAAAAAAGAGGCAGAAAGAAGTACAGGAAAGCAGAAAGATTTCTGACCACCTCACCCAGTTTCAGCATGTTGTTCCAGGATCCAGAACCTGTCAGTTCATAAGATGAAGAGTTCGAAAATACCTTAAAATCAAATAGAATCACCTCTGTAGTATCTCAATTTTAGAATTTAAATAAGTTTTTAATATAAAAAAATCACTCTATTGGTGATTATTTCACTAGCTCACAGAAGAGACATCATCAGTAAGACCAAAAGTTTAATTGGTGAAGACTCACAAAATTATATATAAAATAACTATTTTAGGTTCTTTACATATACTTAAACAAGAAAAGCAGATGTACTAGTAATTGGACTCTTTATAATATTTTTTTAATGTGTAATTTCTTAATCTTTAACTTCTTGGCCTTTATATCAAGGCTAATAAAGACATCAACATTTCTGGAAAGAAGTCATTCCACTCAATTCCTAAAAAGAATATTTCTAAAATTTAACTTTAATGAATAAGTACAAAGATCAGTAGCCCCAATGGAACCCTATCCCCACTGACCTCTCCTGAAGGGGCCACATTCCGTGTTCCATTACAAGCAGAAGTTACCATGGGTTTTGTGGTCAGCTGGAATGGGAATCCAAATAAGCTGGCAGCATTGTAGAGACTGGTTTTGACTTGGTGAATGAAATAATCTAGACAATATAATATAGATTACATATACATATAAGTATAGAATAATAAACTTCTAGCAAAAAAATAAGATTATATTTTAGAAAAGGCCTCTCTCAATCTCTATTAGAAGTCCTATTTTCAATCACTGAGATAAGTAGGTATCCATAAAAGTAACTTTCCTCCTATCTGAATAACTAGAATTCCAGTATTGTGATTCTGGGTTTTGGGGTTGCTTTGTTTTGTTTTAGGTAGGCTCCATGCCCAACATGGGGCTTGAACTTACAACCCTGAGATCAAGAGTCACATGCAGGACACCTGGGTGGCTCAGTCAGTTAAGCGTCCAACTCCTGACTTCAGCTCAGGTCATAATCTCATGGTTGTGAGATCAAGCCCCACATTGAGCTCCATGCTGGTCGTGGAGCCTGCTTAAGATTCTCTCTCTTCCTCTCCCCCTCCCGCCCCGCCCCCTCATGCACACTTTCTCTCTCTCTCTCAAAAAAAAGAAAAAAAGAAAGAAAAAGAGTCACATGCTCTACCAACAAAGCTAGCCAGGTGCTCCCGTTTTTGTTTGTTTGGTTGGTTGGTTGGTTGGTTGGTATTTTTAAGTAAGCTCTAGGCCCAGTGTGGGGTGTGAACTCAGGACCCCAAGTTCAAGAGTCACATGCCCCACCAGGCACCCTGTGATTTTTGTTTTTTAACAAGATATCTCTTCTGGGATGCTACAAAAACATGAAATCATCACTTCAGCAAATCACATACTGATTCATAAATAAATGCCCTGAAATGACAACTTTTAAGCAATGAGTTCTTCAGAATATATAAAATAAATAAACCAGAGAGATAGGGGCATAACTTAACCTGCAGCACGTAGACACTAAGTATGGCAGAATCTTACAGGAAGCACTATAATTTACTCACTGGTTTGTCCTTACTTCCTGGGCAGGTAACAATATGCTCCTAAATAACTATTTACTAAGTGCCTATTATACACTGGCTACTCAAGGGTAGAATTAGCAAAGCATAACACATGCAGCTCTTATACATCTATGATGAAATAAGGCTATCCCTCTACTGAGATGTGTTAGATCTGATGCACCACCCCCCCGCCACCAAAAATAAAGATTACAAAATAAGTAAGTAAATAAATAAGAAGGAGGGGTAGATTTCAGTGCTTGCCACACTTCCTCCTTTTATGACAGTACTCCTTTCTCATTTCCTACACTACTGACTGGTTCTCTACAATTTCCTTTCTATTTCCCAATTAAGGGTATTTTAAAGCACTAGTTTGAGAGAAAGAGACCATCATTTTACCCACATTGTGCTTTAGAGAAAAAAAGCCTGAAATTGAAATGGTGGCTTTAAAACAACAAGCACTCCAGAACATATAAGATATAAAACAGAAATAGAAAAATAGGGGAGTAACTTAAACAACAGGGAGGATGTGATAGCTAAGTAAAGCAGAATGCAATTTGAAGTAATTTGTATCTAGAGAATAGGTAAAAGTATCAAAGTTTGCAAATTACTTGTTTCTCATTTTAAGACTTAGAGAATTCCCGGTTATCCCTCTAGTAATGTTGAGGGATATCACTTATATTCTGCTGTACTTTCTTAAGTGGAAGAATATAAGCTTTAGAGATTGGTGCTTAACCCAGAGCCTGTAATCCAGACCCCAGGGAGCACGGGTATTCCTAATAACTAACAGAGTTAAATAGTGGATGCTAAAAAGTATTGGAATAGTTATTTTCCTACGAATTTGTCAAAATCTGAGTATTCCTCGAGATTATGCCAAAAAGATCTCAATAACTCAAAAAAGGAGGAGGAGGAAGAAGAAGAGGAAGGGCGAAGGGGGAGTGGGGGGGGGCCTGTTTCATCTGTAAAATGGGGAAAAGACCACCTTACTTTCCTCACAATAGACTAAGTTAGATCTCTTAAAATTCCTTTCATCTCTAAGATCATGTGTCTGTGATTCTAAGGTCTTCTTTTTCCTTTTACCCTCCTTTTGTTTTTTCCTCTCAAAAGCAAACAAGAGAGTCGTATTGTCCAACATAGTTGCCGGTGGCCACATGTAATCACCTAAGTTTATATTTAATTAAAATTAAATTCAGGTCCTCAGTCACACTGACCCCATTTCAAGTGCTCAATAGGCATCATCACGGAGAGGCCTATTGGATGCATTCCTGTAGACCTTTACAAACTCTGCCAATAAGTATTACACCTGCTACCTGCTGCTTCCCCCTTGGCTTAGGTTCCTTTCTATAGTAGCCATTCAGAAAATTATAATACATATTTCATGGAAATCATGGAGGGAGGGGTCTTTAACATGGAAGAAAGTCCATGAAATAGATGTTTACCATAATTATTTCAGGAAACTTCTGTAATACCACCCTCAAAGTTCTTTTTGGCTTTCTTTTGTTCTGATTGAAGGATAGTTGACACACAATGCTACATGAGTTTCAGATGTAACCACTGTCAAAGGTCTTTACCACACTGTTATTTACTTACATTTTTGTTTAAAATTGATTCATATTTTTTGCTAAATAAATGTATTTGAAAGGTAACTTTATATCACTACTATACATGTAAAGAAACATTATTTGCCTTATAAAGAAATGAAACGTAACAATGTAAGTTCTAGCTGGGCCTGTTAAAAGAAGGGAGAGTCGGGGCACCTGGGTGGCTCAGCCGGTTAAGCGTCTACCTTCAGCTCAGGGCATGATCCCAGCATACTGGGATTGAGCCCCACATCGGGCTCCGTGCTCAGCAGGGAGCCTGCTTCTCCCTCTCCCTGCCTATTTGTCTATTTGTGATCTCTCTCTCTCTCTGTCAAATAAATAAATAAAATCTTAAAAAAAAAAAAAGTGGAGTCACATGTAGTAGATAAGTATTAAAAACATACTAGCATTAAATCAAGATTTTCTGCTTGAAATAGTCAGAAAATTAAAAACAAATGAAAAGGATATAACTTTTTTCTACATAATTCACATACTACTTAATGCTATGAAATGTTGTATCCCCTAAAATCATTTCCTGAACTGATATCTATCCTGTGCTTTGGGAAATACTGTCCTAATGAATTTAGTATAAATCTGGCATTCAAAGTCCTCTTAATTTGATACACCTCTCTCTAGCCAACTTTTCCCCTGAGTTCTATTCACTGTTTCCTGAATTGCACAACTCTCCCATAACTGTTCCCTCTGCCTAGAATGCTTTCCCTTCCTATTGCTCTGTTGATATCCCACCCATCCTTTAAGATCCATCTCACATACTCACTCTTTCATCAAATATTTACTGAGACTTTTAATCAGCTGAAAATTGGGACAGTATTTTGTAACTATCTTTCCTATTTCATTTATCACATCCCTACTGACATTAGTAATTATTTATATGCTTGTCTTATACCCTCAATGATACAATCATATACCTATACAATTGTTAAGGTCCCTAAAAACAGAGACCCTGTCTTACTCATTTTTTCTTGTTCCTTTAGAACCTAACACATTGCTTAGCAGTAAGACATGCTCAATAAGTACTCATCGAATTTAAATGAAATCTTAACAGGCATGTCTACTCTTAACTACCACATCTGGAGGTAGATCGAAATGCACATTCATTTTTGAGACAAAGGAAATACTATTATAGCACTCCACTGTGCCTTTTTCCTTTAATCTAGTTTTGTTCTCTTCTATCAAGCTATGTCTAGCCCTCTGGATACAGAGAAATAAACAATTTGGGGCAACACATTAGATTCATTCACTCAGCTATGTGAACTAGATGACTCAGTTTGAAGTAGTTTTTTACCATGTTTTCTCCTCAAAAATAAAAAACGCCTTTTCTTTATAGAAGATTGAAAATTTTAAAATACATATTCAACATACAGCCTTATTTATCTGGAAAGATATTCAAGTCCTGGTTAACAGTGGTTACCTCAGAAAAGATAACTGAGTAGAAAAGGGACAGGAAAGAGACTTACTTTTCACTGCACATACTTTTTACCTTTTGAATGTTGTTCCATACATATACTTTTCCTATTTAAAAAAATGTAATTTTAAAAATTATCATATTCAATACCTAATCTTGGTCTTTTAGCTGGTATTTCATCAGCGTCCACTGTAGAAAACAAAGTGCTGAAAAGAGAAAGAGAGAGAAAAAAAAAAAAATATATATATATATATATTTACATATACACAATCCATTTCTGTAAGTAAACCTAGTATGCATACAACACATCCTCTTCATCCACTTTGTCAAAAAAATCAGATTCAACTGATGCTTTCAAAGAAAACACTCCTCTATAGTAGGCCTTTACCATTTGAGGTCTTAACACTATTGCTTAAACTATTTCAAAGGGACTCAAAACTCCCTATCAAATGATAATCTGTACTCTGGCTAAAGTACAAACTTGAAACTGGCCAGAAATTACTTGGCTAGTAAATGAACATAGGTAAGAGCCTAGGACTTGTATTTCCTTTTTCTCTCCAGAAATGATTTTATTATTTTTATTTTTTTTTAAGATTTTATTTATTTATTTGACAGAGAGAGAGAGAGAGAGACAGCTAGAGAGAGAACACAAGCAGGGGGAGTGGGAGAGGGAGAAGCAGGCTTCCCACTGAGCCAGGAGCCTGATGCAGGATTCAACCAGCCGGTGCCCCCGGGTAGGGGGCACCGGCCGGTCACAGAAAGGACCCAGGGATCATGACCTGAGCCAAAGTCAGATGCTTAACGACTGAGCCACCCAGGCACCCCTCTCCAGAAATGATTTTAAAACAAATAATTTCCTTTTGAAAGATGACATCTCCCCCGCCCCTGCAAGGAAAGCCATCTTCTACTTCACTAGACGTAGACAATATAAGAAGCCTTAAAATATAATTCTTAGCCAGAAAAGTTGTTCTATTTAACTGCACTTCTATCATGGAAACTAAATTACAGTGGTAATAAAAAACTGGGGAATTTGGGAAAGTTTTTGGACCTATACCTCAAGAATGTTAAAGGCTTATGATATACTATTAGTCATCTTTTTAATGATAATTATGATTGATCAGTTTTACCAAAAATAATGAACAGAATAAATCCCAGGAAAATACCATTCAGTTCATAACTTTAAAGTCCCAGTAAGATCTCCTGGCTTCATTTTGACTGAAAAATGGCTTACATTGTGAAGAACTGGTTTAGACTAAGGATATGTGGTGAAGAACAGGGTTTTCATCTCCAAATCATTGTTCCATCTATTTGAAAGCAGGGATTCACAGCGAAAATAAAGGATGGGGAGGGGGAATTAACATTCTCTCCTTCAATAAATATGCACCAAGTGTCTATCATGCACCAGCCTCGGCACAAGGCCCTTGGGGTAGAATAAACAAATACTATCCTTATATATATTAAGCATCATTTTAGGCACTTTACAACATGTTCTCAAATGATCCTCACACCAACTTCACAAAAAGGTAGAAAAGAATAGGTTGAAACCTTGGGCTCTCTAGAACACATGATGGAATTTAGCCAACAGCCAACTTCATCAATGGCCTGCATTCTCAGACTCATGTATTAAATCATCTTGTTCTCTCAAGCTCCAAGAAACCACTCTTCAACAATCTTGAGGCTTAATTTAAAAAAAATGAAATTAACACTTGATCACTAAAAGTTGATGATGGGGTATATGGAATTGGTATGGCATTTTATTCTCTAGATTAATTCTCAAGCAAGGTGGTATGAAATGAGACAAACCAACTTTTAGGTTTCCCAAAATTTTACCTGAATTTTAGAGTACAAACTAGTGATCTTTTTAAAGGAATCAGACACCTAATTTTTCCCCCTCATACACTAACTCTAAAGCACAGTACCACCCCCCTCCCCTGCAAAACACACACACACACACAGTTTGACAGCTGTTTCAGAACAAAACAGCTGCTGTTTCTTGGTGCTAAGAGAACAATTCTTGCAGTCAAAACGGCTTTGGGCAAGCTATGAATCTCACTTCCCTTAGCTGCACTTACTGCCTACAGATGACACTTGGGAGTGTGCTTCGTTAACAGTGAACCACAACACAGACAGTATTCCTTCAATTTTTAGTTTTCAACCTAAGAGTAGCAAGATACGATTCAGCCCCATCTGACAGCAACCAGCTTGGGCTCTGACAAGAACATGAAAGATCCTAACCGTCGCGGGCCACTCCAAAGACAACTAGCTCGTTCCATCATCAGGAGCGCATCCGCACAGCGTGGAGGGAGCGATTACGTCACCAGGACACCCGCGACTCGCACCTCCACCGCCTTGGCCCGGCCAGCTGTTTCGGCCGAGCAGGGCCTGCCTGGCTGGATCAGCGCTCTCCCCGCCGAGCCCCGGGTGGGGGAGGAGGTACAGCCAGGCTGGCGCTCGGCCCCCTCTCCTCTCACCTGTTCGAGCGCCGCCTCTTCAGGAGGGCCCGGGTAGGGGGCACCGGCCGGTCACAGAAACGGAAAATGGTGCCGAGAATCCTAACCAGCCATTTGTACATACCAGGCCCAAGCAGCAGCGGCGGCCGACACACCCCGAGACGCAAACCCCAGAGCTGTCGCCGCCGCTGCCGCCTTCGCCGCCTCGGCCACCACCGCCAAGGCTCAGTCGCCGACTTGTGACGCTATCGGAGGGCCCACAGATAAAACGTCCTAAGGGTTATAGGATGCCCCCCCCGCCCAACCGCGCCACCACTCCTGACGTCACCTCCTCCCGCCCGACCGGAAAGCATCTTCATCCTCAATCTGCGCACGCGCAGCTTCGCCCCCACCTTCTCCTCCCGAACCTAGCAACCGGAATGAGTACGGGACGGTTCCAGTCCAATCGCTGACGAGATCGGAAAGGCTGTGGGCGGGGTTTTCCCTGCGGCGGAGCCAGTCGCGAGACGGCCCGCGGGACAAGGCCCTCAGGCCACACGTGAGGCTTCTCCACCCCGGAGGGAGGGAGCGCTCCGGAGGCCTGAAATACAGTAGTTGCTCAGTAAATGTTTGTTGAGGGCACAGAATAAAGGTAGTTCACATCAGTTAACAAATGTTTACCCTACTAACTGCCCTTTAGTTTGCATATACCTTCTGTCCAGTACTTTACACACATTGTCACCTGCATTTCTCCCAGCACCCCCAGGCGATGGGGAGGAGTCTTGTGCCCATTTTTAATAAATAAGGAAATCAAACATAGAGCGATTAAGTAATTTGCCTAAAGTCACAAAGCTAACTAGTGGTGTAGCTGGATTGGAACCAGGATCTGAGAACCAGCGCCAGTCCCTGGCCCTTGATGTGAGTCTACTGGGAGAGACGTGATTACAAATTACAAGATAATTATGTGCAAAGTGCAGTAGGAGCCAGAGAAAGGAAAACCACCCCTTGGGGAGGGATAGGGAAGGGCAGAACTCAAAGAGGGCTTTACTTAAGGGAGAGTGGTACCTGAGTCCTACCAGTACCTACTGGTCTTCCCCTCCACCTCCCCCGGCTGGCAAGGAGTGCTGATTAACTCTCCCTCTGTTATCTAGACGTCACACTTCTGGTTAATTATCAGTAAGAGGAAAAAGTCCCACCCTCTTTAGTGACAGAATATCCAGTCCCCTCCTCCAAACAGTCCTAGAATCCTTCTTTTCATGCCCCACAAATCCATCCCTGACTGCCACTTGACCCTTTTTATAATTCAGTTAATGCCAGACTTCCAGGCTTGCTTGAACTTTAACTAAGGCACTCCCCATGACAGCCTCGTCCTTTGCTCAATAAAGTGTTCTGGAATTCTGGTGCAAGTCACCACCTAGAGCTCCAGAACCACCAGCTACCCACCTGTGCCTATCACCACTCTGGAAGCAAATCCCAAGTTGGATGTGGGCCCCTCCCTTCATTCTCCAAATACAGCTAACAGCAGACTATTATTCAAAGTTTGAGAATAGAATTACAAAGACCAAAAGATTTTTTTTCTTGAGAAACTGTTTAATTTCCATCAACCTTATTCCACTTTGTTTGCCTTTGTGGAAGAGCAGCTTAAGACCACTCAGTGGTTGTTCCTACCCATTCAGTGGCCTGAGCAGTAGGACCTGCAGACCAGCGTTCAGTGGCAGGCTGAGCGCTCCAGTCTTCAGTAGGGAACTGCTGAATAGGCACCAAGGGCACCTGCATGCCTTCAGACCAGTCTTTGACTTCAGATTGAGTAGCACTGAACTCAGGAGCTGGAGCAGTCCATTTGATAAGGGAGCAGAAGGCAAGCTGAAGATAAAGCATAAAGATCTGCAACCTCCCTCCCCCACCCCCACTCCTGGGTGGGACATGAGTGACATTCTTCCAGGAATCTCCCAACTATCTTAATGTTAATACTTTGCTATAGGGGAAAACAACCTTAATTAGACAATGGCAAGGCCTCCAGTATCTTGTAGGTCAGTCCTCTTTAGCATATGAAAGTTCTTTTGAAACCTCCCTTTACCTGACGTCCCCCAACTCCCAAGTACATAATCACCACTCCTCAAGCCTCCAGGGCAGCAGCTCTTTCTGCCCACAGGTTCAGACCCCGTTCTTTAATAAAACCACCGTTTTGCACCAAAGACATCTCAAGAATTCTTTCTTGGTCATCAGCTCTGGACCCCACCTCACCTCACCTATATTCCAAAACCACATCGCATTCACCCTGACATTCCTCCCAGGTCACAGCCTTTTCAGCAGCAGCCTGCTCTTCCTTTGCAAACTCTTAAGGATCTCTGTAAAGATCAGCGTAACTTCCCATGGGTGTTCATGGGAATTAGTGCCGCAGATGCACAGAACTTCCCGGGCTAGCATCCACCACATCAGACCCGCTGAGTGAGCTCCCTTGTTGCAAGGGATGGTGATGTCCACATAGTGCAGAGGAGAGTCTATGCTACACGAGCAATGGTAGGCAGGTTAACATAAGATGCCTCTGTGAGAGGCTGGTGATCAGCCCTGGGATCAGTAACCACCAGAAGTCTTGGCTCCCAGAAGGCTGCCTGGATCTGGTTCTTGAAGGTTCTGGGAGTGAAACAGCCAGCCATAGGAGTGGCTCCAGTAGCCCCAGCAAACTTCAGCACAGCTCGCTGGCCAGTATTCCTGGATGATAGGACTTTTTTTTTTAAGCGGGGGTTTTCCATGGCAACAATGGCAGAAGCTGCCCGCAGAAGCTTCTCCCAGGTTCTCTTCAGATTTATGGTGTAGATGCCATTACTTTTTCTTTTGTAGATGGACTGTTCCATTTGGAAGTCAAGGTTGGTGCCACCTAAGTGGATTCCTGCTGCAAGGAATTTGAAGACACCTTCCTCCTTCATTTGCAGGACATCAAGAGCTCCAGACATTGTAAAAATTTCCCTTTAAGTTATGGTGGGAATGTAGAACAATGCCGCTGTGTGGACCCCTCCCCTAGTAGTGCGGAAAGCAAAGAGCAGTTGCTTTGGAAGTGGCTATTAAAAGGACTGCATCTGGGGCACCTGGGTGGCTCAGCAGGGCGTTGGGCTCCCTGCTCGGCGGGAAGCCTGCTTCTCCCTCTCCCACTCCCCCTGCTTGTGTTCCCTCTCTCGCTGTGTCTGTCAAATAAATAAATAAAATCTTAAAAAAAAAAAAAAGGACTGCATCCGTAGTCTATTGCTCATTGCCTCCCAGAAGGACTTTCCTCCCTGCAAAGTTATCTCTCCACTGTTCTCAACATCTTTGACAAGGCACCAATAGCAGAGAATTTCTCTTCCACCTCTACCCCAACCTGTTTGAGGCTAGACTTCCAATTAACTTTATTATTTTTTTAAGACTTTATTTATTTATTTGACAGAGAAAGAGAGAGAGAGTACAAGCAGGGGGAGTGGCAGGCAGAGGGAGAGGGAGAAGTAGGCTCCCCGCTGAGCAGGGAGCCCTGATGTGAGGCTTGATCCCAGGACCTAGGATCATGACCTGAGCCGGAAGCAGACGTTTAACTGCTTAAGCCACCCAGACACCTCCCCCCTCAATTAACTTTTAAAAAGTCTACCACTGGCATTATTATGCAGAGCACTTTGGCTGTGTCCCAACTGTCCATTCCACTGTAAGAATTGGTCATTGCCTTCACCAAACCAAGAAGAACCCTCAAGTATTGATTGGGAAGGGATTTTCCAAACCAAGAGAGCAGTCTTTGTTCAAAACATAAATGAGAAAACTGCAAGCTGCTTTAGAATAGCAACTTATCCCAGGTTTTGGCCACCAAGATTTAAGAAATACTGGCAACGAGTCTCAGGCCACTCTAGTACAACACCACATTTTTTTTTCCCGCCTCATCAGTAGCACCTGCACATACACAAAATGAAATGTTAGTCACCCTCCATGAAAAGTGGAGGGCTTCGGAATTGCCTCAGTCCAAATCCCTGGGCCTCAACAGCAAACAGGAGCTCCCGAGTCAAGCGATTGCTAGCCACGACCCGCACCCTCCGCCCCACCCCCCACCCTCCGCCCCACCCCCCACCTCCACACACAGACATCCCCTTTTTGTCCTCTTAATGTTTCTGGTTGCCCTCTGAAAGGAAGAAAGGAAGGAGACTCAGCCTTACAAGTTTCTCCTGCCTGGGGTTTTGCCAGTTGGTGCCCCCGCTGCCCTGCCGTCCACAGTAGAGGCGTAGGCCAATGCCTGTCCACTGGTCAAGGAGTGGGATTATCCCCGCCACTGAGCCAGCCATTCCTGGACCTGGGAGCTCTTCACCAGAGGGCTAGAGAAAAACAAAAACAAAACAAAACACAACAAAACAGGGGCGCCTGGGTGGCTCAGTCGGTTAAGCGTCTGCCTTTCACTCAGGTCATGATCCCAGGGTCCTGGGATCGAGCCCCCCATCGGGCTCCCTGCTCGGCGGTAAGCCCGCTTTTCCCTCTCCCGCTCCCCCTGCTTGTGTTCCTGCTCTCGCTATCTCTCTCTCTCTCTGTGTCAAATAAATAAAATCTTTAAAACAAACAAACAAACAAAAAAACCCAAAGCCATATGGAGGAACAAGGACATTGAGGTTTCTTCCTTGGTTTGGGTAACTTGCACCCTCGTACTGCTGGAGGGGCACCTCCTCATTGTGTAAGTTTTCATTAGGGTATCCTCAACGGTTGCCCAGTTTTCTGAAAAGATCCTCTTCCTCTTCCTCCTTTTCTGCCTGCTGAGATCCTCTCCAAGCCTTTCCAAGGCCCATCCCTAATTTTCCTCAAAACCTACCTCCGGTCCACAGAACAATGAAGACCCAGCCAGCCCTCCAATTCATTGTTCAGTCTTGCACATTTTCCCTTTACCAGCACTCAGAGTGTTAAAAGATTTCTTGTTAGTTTTGCTTTTGCTGACCCCTGCCAGAGTTCTGGGCCGTTTGATGGAAGTGGGTAGGAGCCCAAACGTGAGATATTGTTGGTTTGGGCCTAATGTGCCTAATACCCAACATAGTTCATTCACCACCCTGAAGATTAACTTCCTGACGGGGACCAACTCTGGTATCAAGAAAAACATATCCTCCTAATAATGTGACTTTGATCTTGTTCAATCTAATCTGGCCTTATTATCCAAAAGCAAGTAGAGTTCCTTGTCCTAGATTTTATTACAAAAGTTGCTCACAGGCTTGGCCTGCTTCGTGGAGAAGTAGCACCTGGCCCTACCTGAGCCTCTTTCCTAATCTGTAAAATAGAGGTAATCAAACCGGCTTCTCAGATCTGTGGGCCAATGAAATGTGCTTATGTATGTGATAGACCGACTTCAGTGCCCAGCATGGCCGAGTGCCTAATGTTTCTCTTCCCTTTTCTTTAGTTATCTAATAAGCCAATTTACTTGTCACTTCTGCATCCTGCATTTTCCTACATTTTCCACAGATCTGCCCTTTCCCCTCTCCAAAGCCATCAGAACTACTGTCATTCAGACCCTGATCATTTCTCAGGCCTTTGCAAAGCCACCTCCTCTTGTGCTCTGTCTCTCTTGTATCTATTTGCAGGGTGATCTCTCTTTTGTTGTCTTTTGTTGTTGTTATTTTGTTGTCTTTTGTGGTTGTTGTTAAGGAAGGCAAATTTATATTGTTGTTCTTATTTATCAAGGAAAATAAATTTATAAATTAAATTTGTGGTTTTCTGTTACTAAATCACTAAAAGTGGTTGGGTTGATTTTCATCAAAGTCCAGATGTTTGTTTGGAGTAATCTGACTTCAACTATGGAGCAACCCTGATACTTAGTTTGGAGGGCCCTAAGGAGAACCTCAAAAAGAAAGGAATCTCTGGGAGGACCTGAAACTGCTCCCAGTTTCCCAGCCAGAAGGGGAGGATGACTCTAGGCAAGAAAGACCCTGCTGAGTTAGCATGAATCCCTCAAATGGTTCATGATGGTTCCAAATGAGGACCCAAGGCAGATGTCACAAGGGTACGCCTTCCAAATTACAGGGGTGGATTTTTCCAGAGTTGCTTCTCACCCAGACAACCCTGTGGGCCTGCTCTGTGTGTATAACTGTCTAATGAAGGTGCAAGATTCTTGTGATCAATCCTTGGAAAGCCAGTTAAAAATAAAAACTGAAATCTGGTTCTAATAATAATATTTTATTTTATTTTTTTAAAGATTTTATTTATTTATTTGACAGAGAGAGACACAGTGAGAGAGAAAACTCAAGCAGGGGGAGCAGCAGGGAGAGGGAGAAGCAGACTCCCCGCTGAGCAGGGAGCCCAACGCGTGGCTCCATCCCAGGACCCTGGGATCATGACCTGAGCCCAAGGCAGACACTTAACCGACTGAGTCACCCAGGCGCCCCTTTAATGAATTTTTTTTTTTTTTTTGATTTTATTTATTTGCGAGAGAGAGAATGAGAGACAGAGAGCATGAGAGGGAGGAGGGTCAGAGGGAGAAGCAGACTCCCTGCTGAGCAGGGAGCCTGACGCGGGACTCGATCCCGGGACTCCAGGATCATGACCTGAGCCGAAGGCAGTCGCTTAACCAACTGAGCCACCCAGGCGCCCCTGAATTTTTAATTAATAAAAGCATTTTGCCTCTGTCTTGCCAATATGCATACCGGCCTTGCTAGAGCCCTTTATCCTTGAAAGGCTCTGAGCAGCACTTTGCAAAGAAACAGTTACTTGAAAGCACTGGACTTGCATTTATTTTGTTTGATACATTGTTTGTAAGGAAGTCATGGTTTCTAAAGCAAAGTAGCTCTATTCCATGAAAAATACTTCTTAGGCCAGAAAAGAAAAGTAGTACGCAGGTGTTTTCCTTCTTGTTTTGTAATAGACTACCAAAAAATTATTCACATAATAATGTTAATAAGCTAACCTAAATGTATTATTCTCTATATATTTATATTATTTCTTACATTTGTTATATATTGTTATGGCATATATTATTTCTTATATTTATTTGTATTATGACATAATAGTAATATATTAACATATAAACAAGTGAACAAGAAGAAAACTTAGGTTCTCACTGCCTTGAAGATAAAACCCAATGTCCTAAGCATGGCATACAAAGTTCTTCATAGCCTGTCTTCAAGTTACTTTATCATTTCCCTATGCATACATCCAGATTGGCAATCCATACTTCTTTTAGGACTCCAATTTTGTTGCCTCTGCCTGGACTGCCTTTCCTCCACCTTCTTCATCTCATGAACTCCTACCTAGTCTTTAGAACCCATCTCAGAAAGGACCTCCTGTGTGAGCCTTTTCCCTTGGCTCCTCCCTGTGCAATTCCAGCATCTTACTGTTTCCTCCTCAGTTCTATGGAGTATGTATCCATAGCTCTATATTAATATTGTTATTATTAATATGCCTGTCTTCTTGAGAGAAGGAGCCATGCCCCATTTTTCTTTATTATTTTTTTAAACGGAAGCTTGAGAAATGTTCAATAAACGAATGAAGAAATTAAACAAATATACAGATGAGGGGAAAGTTGCCCTGATCTCCTGTAGAAAATGAATCAAGGAAACAGACTTATTTTTCTTTTTTTTTTTTTAAAGATTTTATTTATTTATTTGAGAGAGAGAGAATGAGAGAGAGCACATGAGAGGGGGGAGGGTCAGAGGGAGAAGCAGACTCCCTGCCGAGCAGGGAGCCCGATGCGGGACTCGATCCAGGGACTCCAGGATCATGACCTGAGCCGAAGGCAGTCACTTAATCGACTGAGCCACCCAGGCGCCCCAGACTTATTTTTCTAAAGGTATACAGCTAGTGAGAGATTGTGGGGTCACTGATGCAGACGAGAAGGCGTTAGAGTGAGTCATATAGCAGCTCAGAGCACTAGACCAGGGTGAGAGAGGACATAGGTCACCTTTCCTGACTGTTGAGGCCAATGAGAGCTATAAAACCACCTCCCCTCAGTTCCAGTACACTTCTATACCTGTTTTTCCTGTCCACACATTTGGAAGCTTGCCTGCCCCTTTCTATTCTGCTCTCTGTAGCAAGTGATTTCTAGGTTAAAAAAAAAAAAAAAGCCAGTGCATAATACTAAGTTGGAAATGGGGCAAATTGTGTTATTCTTGAATTGTGATTATTTATCAGGGTCATTGTATTGAGAAAATTGACCATTATTCACTCTTGACTAGCTGATGAGAAATGAAGAAATGGTTTTCCTCAGAATACCTTGGAGTAAATGTTAACACTCAAATAGTTATGAGTTGGCCCATCTTTTGGAATTTTTAAAAACTTTTATTTTGAAATAATTATAGGTTCACAGGAAGCTGCAAAAATAGTACAGGGATGTGTCATGTATCCTCACCCAGTTTCCCCAATTGTAACATCTTACATAACTAGAATGCAGAAAATTGACATTGGTACAATCTACAGGTCAAATTTAGATTTTACCAGTTTCACATGCACTTATTTGTGTGTGCGTGTAGTCCTGTGCAGTCTTATCACCTGTGTAGATTGCTGCGACCAGCCCACAAGCGAGAGACAGAACTAATTCATCTCTCAAAGATTCCCTGTGCACCTGTTCTGCAGTTCTCCCCTCCTTTCCTCTGCCCCGTTCTTTGGAGTGCTTTATGTTTTTTCATATTTGATATTTCTTTTTTTTCAAATTTGATATTTCTTACTAATTCTCTTTCTTTGAGAGGATGGGTTCTCCCATTGATTCTTGTGCTGTTTCCAATGCTGGAAGTAGAAAAAAGCACACAGCTAGGAAGCTATAGGGGACCTTCTGTGCCTACGGGCAGGAAAATCATTAACATGAACACAAAGAGACCTCCCAAGGGAAATGATTCTTATTCCTATAACTGGCTCGTTTCCAGGAAAATGTACATTGGCTCTGTCTAGATAAAGGCTTGGCATGGTACAAAAACTGATAGGAGCTCAACAAATATTTATCAGACAAGCACAGTGATCCAACAGTGAGCAATGCATTCCATAACCAGTTCCTAAGAGATTGTAGAACAATTCTCCATTTGTTCCAGAGGGTAGTTACTTCAAATCAGCAAAGCTTACAGCAAATGGAAAAATAAAAAAGCTAGCAGGTCACCTATTTGTTTTTCCCTGTTTACGTATCCTTAATTTATTTCTCTAGCAGGAGACAAAAGACAAAAATAGACTATAGAACTGACTGAAGTCGTTCACCTGAAACATCACTGCTGTCAGGTGCTCTCCATTCCTAAAATCCACCTGATCCCTCTTCTCAGCCTGGTTCAGCCTGCCTTCTGACAGGAGGAAAAGGTGTGGACTGTGTAGCCACATAGGTAATATAGTTACCAAGTGCTTAGTGAGCTTACCTTGATAGCAGGCACAGTGCTAAGAACTTTACTTATAATAGTTCATTTAATCCAGAAAACAACCCTGTGAGATAGGTGGTTTTGTTTTCTTCATTTTACAGTTGAGAAAAGTAAGAGTTCGAGAATAGAAATTTTTTTTTTTTTTTTTAAGATTTTATTTATTTATTTGACAGAGAGAAAGAGAGAGGGAGCAAGCACAAGCAGGGGGAATGGCAGGCAGGGGAGAAGCAGGTTCCTCGCCGAGCAGGGAGCCTGCCCTGGGACTCCATCCCAGGACCCTGGGATCATGACCTAGCCAAAGGCAGACACTTAACCGACTGAGCCACCCAGGCGCCCCACGGAAATGTTTTGCTTAAAGCCACACAACTAGTGAGGAAGACGCGGGATGTGAACTGCTGCTAGGGAGTCCTGGCATTCATCAGGTCTGAGGGATGACACAGAATCTACACACAACACTTTGAAAAGCCCCCCAGGGTAAATCTGATGTACTGACTCTTTGGGAAGCATTGCTGGAATCTACTTCCTGCAAAGAATGCCTTGCTATTCGAATGGAGTACAGACCCAGAGAATTGATAAACTTACATGAAAGATGCTGTTGCTTCATAAATGCCTATTTCAGGTAGACAATGCTGAATGACTAGTGGTTTTTGCCCTGATGCTCTGTCTTAAGTTGTTCGTGTCTTTATTTATAAATTTATGTTTCAGCTCATCAGACTCTCACCAGCCTGAGTAAATACTATTAGCACTTTCCACCAGAGGGAATTAAGTATCTTGTAGCTGTGGGAGCACAAGTTAAGTTACTTACAATACTGAGGTGGATGGATTCTGACATAGCTCTCTATTTAAAGCTTTTGCATTTACTTTTCTTTTAAAAAGGCGGAAGAGAGGGAGAGGGAGAGATAAGTACTCTGGATAGGAAGAAATAAAAATATGTATAATGCCATAAAAATTTCCTTTAATCTGAAGTATATTTGGGCAAATACAGGTATATGATTAGACTTAATGAAATGTTCTTAGCAAAGTCTAAAGACTGCCGTATGAGGCATGAGTGTGTGAATTAACATAAAAAGTAGTTTTGTGTTCACAGGCCAACAGAATACTCATTGCATTTGTTTCATTCACAAGAACAAGGAGGCAAATATCTCAAATCACACTCGATTTCAACATACCACGCCAAACGACTAATAAACCGCCCACAAAGAATGAAACTATTTTGAACTCGTCATTCTGCAAATACACATTATGATATTAAGATATGCATAAAAATTTTAAAAAGATATGCATAAAATTGTGTCAGGCAGAAATGTCCCAACCTTCCATTGAAAAGAGGAGGAGTCAAATATCCTGAAAGGGTTGGGACCCGCCTGCAGTCCCTCGGGAACTTCCTGTTGTCACCACACCTCTGAATTAGTTATCTGAGCGCTCTCTGAGCAAAGCCCTCAGTGAAACTCTAAGGCTCTGCCCAGGAAACCAGTCTTGTTGTGAATGTGATACACTCTCCAGTTTCCATATGCTGAGATTATACTTCTTCATCAGTTTGATGTGCTTGGTCAAATCAGGTAAGTCATTTATTGAATGGTTTTCTTTTTTTTTTTTTTTTAAAGTGCCCAGATAATCTTTTTTTTTAAGTTTTATTTATTTATTTGACAGAGAGAGACAGCGAGAGAGGGAACACAAGCAGGGGGAGAGGGAGAGGGAGAAGCAGGCTTCCCGCTGAGCAGGGAGCCCGATGCGGGGCTTGATCCTAGGACCCTGAGATCATGACCTGAGCCGAAGGCAGACGCTTAACGACTGAGCCACCCAGGCGCCCCTGAATGGTTTTCTTAATTATTTAAAAAACATTATTAGTAGTATTGTCACTTTGCATTTTATTAGCCCAGTTCCTTCAATGGACTTTTTTAAGTTTTATTTTATCATTTTTAAGGAAATAAGATATGTGTTAAATGAACTTTCTAATCCTGAAAAAATTTTTTTCTCAGTAATAAAAGAGATTATTGTTCCTTTCGATTAACTTGTTCTTCTGATGTACAAAAAATAAACGTGCTGAGAAATCTAAAAGTTATTTTCTTTCATAGTTAAGTTTTCTGTGCCTTTCCACCTCTATGAAATAAGATCATTTATTTTCTGGAAATTTTAAGTTTTATTTTATTATAATATCTAATATATAGAGGATAGGTTTTTATAAGCTTTCATACATTGACAGTTTATTTCAGTTATCTTTTAGGAAAACATGACTTTATGTAAACCTCTTGGAATGGTGCCTGGCATATTGATAACTTAAAAATTATTGATCATAATGAATATAAATTAAAACAGTTACGTACAGGGTCACCTGGCTGGCTCAGTCAAAAGAGCATTCAACTCTTAATCTCAGGGTCATGAGCTTGAGCCCCACATTGAGTGTAGAGATTACTAAGTGAGTGAATGAATGAATGAATAAATAAATAAATAAAAATAAATAAATCAGTAATGTACATAGCAGGGTGACAAAAATAAAATGAAATGCTTTTTTTAAAAGAAACTCAGCCTTCTTAGGAATCCAGTTCTTTTTTCTATGATAGTTTAGTCTTGTGAAATTTTACCATGGTTTATGGTAATAAAAATTGGTACAATTTTCTTAAGGGAAATATGTTACGTATAGTATCCATAAAAATGTTCATGCCCTTTGAACTAGTAAAACCACTGCTGAGAATTTATTCTAAGGAAATAACTTTTAAAAGGGAAAAAAACTCATAAGAAGATGATTCTAACTATGTTACTTACAATAACTTGAAACTAGATTCAGCAGAAATGTTTCTAAGAAGTACAGGAATGGATAAAGTCCAACATAACAAACTTTTTGAAAAATGTAGCCTTTAGAATAATTCTGAAGCTACGTAGAATTGTGCAAACATGTTTATAAAATAATGTCAAGTAGACAAAACAGAATTCAAATTTGTAGATAAACTAAGATTACAACTGTGTTAAAATCATGTATCCATGCCTGTAAATAAGGTTTAGAAAGGAAATGGAAAAGTTAAAATAGTTGTACTAGGATTTCAGGCTTAAATAAATAAATTTTTCTTAATTTGTGCTTTTGAAGTTGATTTAACAGTAAGTTACAATTATACTAATGATAGTATTTTTCACTGAGAAGTCAACATTTTAAAGTGTGTGTTAATTGTAATTTTTAAATTTAAAAAATGAACATAAATTTAGAGATAGTTTTAGGAGAGTGGGGTTAATCCTGACACAAAAACCTGATGCTGATTTGTGGGTACTTTTCTTCCAGTCTCGCATTGTATATCTCTGTATACAAAGTTGGAACTTAATTTTTTGGTGACCTGCCTTTTTACTTAACATTACCTCATCAGTAAAGTCTTATTTTAAGTGATTCTAGAAGACTTACTGCTGAATTACAGAATCTAAGCAGAGACACACCACAATAAACTTCTGTACCTAGAAGGAAAAAACTAATTATAGCTGTAAGCTATATTTAGACTTCTCAGTATCTTGCAACTTCCATGGGAGAGGGTATTGAATAAAATGCATCTGATAGTAGAAATTATTAATCATAAATACAATGACTTTCTGCTTTTCCCTTCTTTGGCTTGCTGTCCAAAAACCAACAAGTATTAAGATGTGATTCGGAAATGCAGAGGATACCGGTCATTCACTATTGGAGATCTTTGTTCTGTTCTAACCTTTGTGAAATCATGATAGGAATATTTGCCATAATTTTACCAGTGAACAAAGTAATGGCTAGCAAGCTCTAGTGTGCACTAGAATCACCCGGGGACTTGTTTAAAATGCAGACCATCCCCAAAGATCCAGACTCAATGGGTCTAGGGTGAGATCCTGGAATCGGCATTTCTAACAAAACCTCTGGTTTTTGCAGCTGGAGGTGATCCAAAGAACAAATGCTGATAACTATTGTTCTAAATTAAGGCTGTGGTCATAAATATATTTTAAAGTTACTCTTCTATCAATACTTTGGCTTATGGAAACCTGTGTAAAACTACATAGATATTTGCCTAGAGAAAATAGCTTAGTGCCCAAAACAGAGAATTATTTCCTCGAATATTTGAAGGCCTCCCGAGATAATTTATAACTCCGTGGTGTGTGTGTGTGTGTGTGTGACAGACTTACCCTTCTCTGACAGGGAGACAAAGGTGAGAGGTGGTAGAGTATGAATGTGCATATTTATGCACATGATTTTTTTTTTTAATTTTTTTTTCTAAAGATTTTATTTATTTAATTGACACACACACACACACACACACACACACAGCGAGAGAGGGAACACAAGCAGGGGAAGTGGGAGTGGGAGAAGCAGGCTTCCCGCCGAGCAGGGAGCCCGATGCGGGGCTCGATCCCAGGACCCTGGGATCATGACCTGAGCCGAAGGCAGTCGCTTAACCAACTGAGCCACCCAGGCGCCCCTATGCACATGATTAAGAGATGAGAATGAGGAAATATAGTATCTCATTTGTTTTCTCAGTTGTATCCTAGAAGTTATGCTGGTGGTTAAAAGCAGAAATGTCCAACCAGGATGGCATATGCTTCTTGCCCATATGCTTCTTGCCTGTATTTGTTGGGGTTTTATTTTTTATTTTATTTTTTTTTAAAGATTTTATTTCTTTATTTGAGAGATACAGCGAGAGAGGGAACACAAGCAAGGGGAGTGGGAGAGGGAGAAGCAGGCTTCCCGCTGAGCAGGGCCCGATGCGGGGCTCGATCCCAGGACCCTGGGACCATGACCTGAGCCGAAGGCAGACGCTTAACGACTGAGCCACCCAGGCGCCCCTGTTGGGGTTTTAAAAAAGAAATGAGATACTCCACCAGGTTTGGCCCTAGCCAACTGGGAATGTTTCAGTCTGCGAGCAAGAATGTCCTGTCCCCTTCAAGGTGCTTCAGGCTAGATCAAGAATCAAAATGACATAAGACAGATTAACAGCAGAAAATCAAATTTAATTTAGTACCTATGGGGAGTCCACGGAAATTCCAAGGGACAGTCAGGCAAAATGAGGTATATATGTCATTCTGAATTAAGGAGAAGTAGGTAGAGGTCTGGGACTTCAAAGGGAAGGAATGAATTCACAGGAAAATGAAAAAGAATTAAGTGTTTGGTAAATGTGTTTGCTGGGCCACTCAGAAACAATGGGACATAGAGACTTTGATCAAAGAGGCCTTACTAGGTTCCTCCCTGTCTACCACACCTAATTCATAACAGTGTAGTTATCTATGGTGACAGCTCTCCTCCTGGAGCTGGTCCTCTATCTAAATTCTTTTTAGGCTGTTGAGGGCGAGGTAAAGAGCTTTTCTTGAATCTCCTGGGTTTTGATTGCCTTTTATTTATTTATTTAGTTAGTTAGTTAGTTAGTTAGTTTTAAGAGAGAGAGTGAGATGGTTGGGGAGACGCACAGGGAGATGTAGAGAGAGAGAATCTTAAGCAGGCTCCATGCCCAGCGTGGAGCCTGACATGGGGCTCAATCTCACAACCCTGAGATCATGACCTGAGCTGAAATCAAGAGTCAGATGCTTACCCCACTGAACCACCCAGGTGCCCCACTGATTGCTTTTAATTCAAAATAATCTTCATGCCAAAGTGGCCTATTTGGGGGCAGCCTGCCCTTGACCCCTACCCTTCACCATCTGGTTCAGAACAGATTTCTAATGCCAAATTCAGTGTGGTTCCTCTGCATTAAAAAATATATGAACTGAGTTACTTTCCAGATTTAAAAAATTTAATAGAATTTCATAGTAGGAAAATGTCACTTCCCCCTTCTACCTCTTTTTAAAAATAGGAGTCCGGGTGCCTGGGTGGCTTAGTCATTAAGCATCTGCTTTTGGCTCAGGTCATGGTCCCAAGGTCCTGGGATCAAGTTCCACATTGGGCTTCCTGCTCAGCGGGAAGCCTGCTTCTCTCTCTCCCTCTCCCTCTGCTTGTGTTCCTTCTCTCTCTGTCAAATAAATAATATCTTTAAAAAAAAATAGGAGTCCAGCTCATATTCTTTTTTGTTTGTTTGTTTGTTTGTTTGTTTTCTCCACGGCAGTTTCTGGCCTAAAGGGATTTTTATTTCTGGGACTTTTGGAAATTACTTCAGAACAGTGTTTTCACGCAAGCATAAAAATGTGCTCTAGTGTGGGTTACAGGAAACATCCTGACTTCACCAACTAACATGTGGCGAGCTGTGTCTCAGACACTGACTAGTATTCGTAGCCCAGAATGTGGAATCCTTGACAATGTATCCCTTAATCTTGGTATCAGTAAATACTTTCAGGAAACATCAAGTCAGTATACCTGTCCGTGGGATCTCTGTTCTAAAGAAGTTATTAACACCTGTGTCATGTTTGGGGGTGGGAGAAACGATAGCTTGACACACCTTGAAACCCAAAACTTGAAATAAAAGAAGTGTGAGTCAGGGCCATCCTTGTTTTACTTCCTGACTGAATACCATGCATCGAGATTAAATTAAACCCTGTCACTTGGGCTTGCTAGTGGACTACACTTCACCAACCATAAGTCTAAGAGAAACTGATACTTTCGTTTTTAATCAGTTGACTCAGCCACATTGAGAGACTGAATATGAACCTACCTGTACTTACTGATTCTCAGAGAATCTCAGAACTTTCTCTCCTGCTGCCCTCACTCACAATCGCTTTATCAGTGGGTTATTTCTGTCCATAATTCTATCTTCTCTTTTCACTGACACCTCTTTGGATATGAATGAGGAGCCTCTTTTTGTAGAAGCTTTCCCCCAGTCAGAAATGTGGGAAATGAAATCAGTTCCCAAAGCACGTAGAAGCTAAAAGGCTAGAACTGTGTGTGCCACCAAGACCGCTTGTGTGGCTTCGTTTCGCTTCAGGGCTGTAGGTCTTGTGACGATAAAGCAAAAGTATCCCTTGGAAGTCTCATCAGAAAGGGAGTGGGGTGGTCAGTGATCAGTCTGAGGGAATCACGCTTTTCTCTCCAGCTGGGACTCAGCTGAAATAGGTCAATCTAGGGAAACAGAGGTCTATCTGTTTTCTCTGTTGTATCCTAAGTAAATATAGCCAGTGGTTAAAAGATTGGAGGTGTCCTTGCAATCAAGAGGGCATTTTGTCTATCCAGCACAGTTTTCTCTGGCAAAGATAAAACAAGCTAACAGCTGTTAAGTAGTTCCTAAGCCTGAGAATAAGAGTAGTTTATTTATTTATTTATTTTTTTTTTTTGAAGATTTTTTATTTATTTGACAGAGAGAGACACAGCGAGAGAGGGAACACAAGCAGGGGGAGTGGGAGAGGGAGAAGCAGGCTTCCCGCGGAGCAGGGAGCCCAATGCGGGGCTCGATCCCAGGACCCTGGGATCATGACCTGAGCCGAAGGCAGACGCTTAACGACTGAGCCACCCAGGCGCCCCAAGAGTAGTTTATTTTTGCAGGAATAGGTACAAACCCTCCCACAACAGACTAACTGAAGTGGGGGCTTTATTCAGAGGTCCATCACTCAGTCCCCAAGGGGTAAGAAAAAAATGGAAAACTGGGGGCTTCTTTTGATGTTGACAGAAAAAGTGAAACTTCTGCCCATTTACCCCCAAAAGACTTTTCATCTTTTCACTCTGGTCTTTCTATGAAAGTTTGAAATTATAGGAACCATTTCTTAAAACAGTTGTATTGCAATATAATTCATACATACAATTCTCCCATTTAAACTGTTACTCAATGGTTTTTAGTATATTCACAGATATGTGCAACAATCACCAGTCAATTTTAGAACATTTTCATGACCTCAGAAAGGAACCTGGCACCCTTTAGCTACTGCACCCTATTTCCCCAACTACCTCCTTCCCCCAGCCCTTAGCAACCACTGATCTACTTTCTGTTTCTATAGATTCCCCTACTCTGGACATTTCATATGAATGGAGTAATATGATTTATGGTCTTTTGTGATTAGCTTCTTCATTTATCATAATGCTTTCAAGAGTCATCCTTATTATAGCATATGGAAGCATGTTTGTTAACCAAAGGGTATTTAATTAGCCAAAAATTCCTGCTTAGCATAAAGGTGACAAAACACCTAGTTGGTCAACATTTTATTTTGTTTGTTTATTATTTTAAAGATTTTATTTTTAAGTAATCTCTGCACCCAACGTGGGGCTCGAACTCACAACCCTGAGACCAAAATTTCCATGCTCTACCAATGGAGCCAGCCAGGTGCCCCTGGTCAACATTTTAATTCCAAGAGTAATGTATGGTTATTTTCAGATCTTTTAATTAAAATTAAAAGAAATTTTAATTTCTTGCTATATTAATTTTTTTAGATTTGGGTTGTCTTTGGTTAGTAAGACTGCCCTGGAAATTTATTTTCCTAAATTAGGTGCCTCACGTCCTTTCAAATCAGCTAGCTTGGGCAGATCTTAGAATTTTGTGTCCAAAAGGAATGCAAGAGATTAGCTAAATCTCTAAGGAATGAGGAACCAATCTGTCAATATGAGGACAAGGAGGGCCCAAAGAGGTTATTTGTTTTACTGATTAATGACAGCGCCAGAACCAAACCCAGTTCTCTGGCCAGGGAGAAGCACTGTCCCCTGTATAATGGCTAATATGCTTCCCTTTTCCTTCCAAAATCCTTCCAAAGTGATGGAAGGAAAGTAGCTAGTATTTATTGAGCACTTGCTTTATATCAGATCCCATGCTAAGCAATTTACTTATTTTACTTGACCTTCATAACAACCCTATGAGATCAGTACTTTGTCAGGGAGCATGAATTTCCTGTCCCCTTCAAGCCAGACCAGGAATCAAATGAGCATGAGACAGATTAACAGCAGAAAATCAAATTTAATTTAGTACCTATGGGGAATCCACACAGACATGGATATTCCAAAGGACAGTCAGGCAAAATGAGGTATATATGTCATTCTGAATTAAGGAGAAGTAGGTAGAGGTCTGGGACTTCCAAAGGGAAGGAATGAATTCACAGGAAAATGAAAAAGAATTAAGTGTTTGGTAAATGTGTTTGCTGGGCCACTCAGAAACAATGGGACATAGAGACTTTGATCAAAGAGGCCTTACTAGGTTCCTCCCTGTCTACCACACCTAATTCATAACAGTGTAGTTATCTATGGTGACAGCTCTCCTCCTGGAGCTGGTCCTCTATCTAAATTCTTTTTAGGCTGTTGAGGGGGAGGTAAAGGCTTTTCATGAATCCACTGGGTTTTGATTGCTTTTTAATTCAAAATAATCTTCATGTCAAGTAGTCCATGTTAGAGTGGACTGCCCTTGGCCTCTACAAATATTAACCCAACTCATCATCCACATCATCGACAATTACTAATTTTTTAGCATTTACTATGCACCACCTAGTACTTTAGATACTTCATACACATTATCTCTAATTCTCACCACAATCCTGATAGCAGGGCTGGGATTAGGGTAAGGTCAGTGAAGCACTGACCAGGTGCAAAATTTAAGGGGGTAAGGGAGACCATAACTCAATAATCAAGATAAATTACATTTATGATTTTAATGCAACAAAAATAGTTTTCATGGGGGGCCTGGGTGGCTCAGCCATCTGCCTCCGGCTCAGGTCATGATCCCAGGGTCCTGGGATCGAGCCCCGCATCGGGCTCCCTGCTCAGCGGGAAGCCTGCTTCTCCCTCTCCCACTCCCCCTGCTTGTGTTCCCTCTCTCCCTGCCTCTCTCTCTGTCAAATAAATAAAATCTTTTAAAAAAGAAAATATTTTTCATGATATTTTAATGCAGTATGTAAATGATATTTTAATGTTTAAGTAATATTTTACTGCAAATAATATGTATATCATTAATAATGCATTCTCACAGTACATAATAAATGATAGGCATAAGTGACATTTTTAGGCATAAAATGATATTTTGATATTTGATATTTTGATAGGCATAAGTGATATCTTTGAAAATGAAAATCAATGCAAATAAGTCAGTGATGAAAAAAATATCAGGGGCACCTGGGTGGCTCAGTAGGGTAAGCGTCTGATTCTTGGCTTTGGCTCAGGTCATGATCTCAGGGCTGTGAGTCTGAGGCCTGCATCAGGCTCCACAATCAGCAGGGATTCTGCTTGGGATTCTTTCTTTCCCTCTGCCCTTCCCCCCACTTATGTGCGCGCGCGCTCTCTCTCTCTAAAATAAATAAATAAATCTTTTTGTTATACGCAAACAATGAATCATGGAACACTACATCAAAAAAAAGAAAAAAAATCTAAATTTTACGTAAAGACAGACTATTATTTGTTTTACAACTCTGTGTTATTATATATATAGGAGAAGTCATTTCCAGTCAGCCCGCTGTCCCTGGGCCCATGCCATCTTCATTTCCTTGCTAGGTGATTTGGTTTATGAGAGTTGATAGTGGTATCTGAACAGACTCAATAGCAAAGGACTATATCTGTGGTCATGGTTTTTGACTATCGAGGTTTTATAAACTTTTCCCCACTTGGTTCAAAATCTGGGAGGATACTTCGGTAAGTAAATATGTAGTTGCTGTTTGTTGTTGTTTTTTTCCTCTTGCCTCGGGCTCTGTATGGCTCTGCAGAGCACTGCCTGACAGACTGGCATGACCATGATCATTTTACACATGTGAAACTGAGGCTCAGAGAGGTTAGGTAATTAATTACCAAGGGTCACGTAGCTAGGAGGCAATGGAGTTGACCTGACTCTGAAATCCGTGCTCCAAAATCATGTTGTATTTTGTTTAGGACATTAGACCAAGGTTGGCAAACTTTTTCTGTCAAGAGCCAGATAATAAATATTTTCAGCTTTGTGGGCCATTGGTCATTTTACAACCACTCAACTCGGTCTTATAACAGGAAAGCGGCCATAGATGATGCGTAAATGGTCATGGCCATACTTGGCCCATGGGTGACCATGCGTTAGACCAGGACAAAATACCTCGGGGACAACTATGTTATCTCTGAAGATGTTCTATCCAGGTTTCTTTGACATCTTACTCTACTCTGCTCGCATCTCAGCCTGTTCTCCATCGGAGTCTGAATTCCTCATTGGATGGGAGACATCACCCATTCAGTTGTAATTTTCCAATCGTTCGTTAACACTAACTGGCATTTCAGAGGAATTGAATTTCAAAGTAGACTGAAGAGGAAAGACCATGTTTTTCTGCTTCAAATAAACTCTAATAATAGAAGAGGTTAAGCTTTAGAATCCAGTTTAACATGTTCTGTGGTTATTTGGTTAAAGGCCCTGTTAATACTACTTCCAAGTAAATTTGACTTCGTAACAAAACAACACAATAAGCAGAAAGAGGTTTGCTTTCTGAAGGCGTACAAGTAGTTAATTATTTTAGAAATATAAACTAGAAATTAAATATAAATATAGCGAACTATATTTATGAGGGTGAAGCAATTTAACAGATTTGCTATTCACAGATACCTAGTCCTTGCCTCCAAATTGCCTGCCTGCCCTCCAAATTGCCTGAGAATTTGGGTCCAACAAGACACGTTCCAGCTCTATGTGCTGGGGCATAATACTAGACAAAAAACAAGACAACACTGGCCCTCAAGGAGCTTAAACTAACTTGTAACATGGTCCAAAAGGAGATAAATTTAATATTTTCTTTTAAAATGTTATTAATTCTGAGGGGAGAAGAATGAATAGCCTCAGGTAGTTTTTTTTTTTTTTTTTTTTTTTAAAGATTTTTTTTTTTTTTTTATTTATTTATCTGAGAGAGAGAATGGGAGACAGAGAGCATGAGAGGGGGAGGATCAGAGGGAGAAGCAGACTCCCCGCTGAGCAGGGAGTCCGATGCGGGACTCGATCCCGGGACTCCAGGATCATGACCTGAGCCGAAGGCAGTTGCTTAACCAACTGAGCCACCCAGGCGCCCCGCCTCAGGTAGTTTTAAGCAGAGAACATCAGAAATGGAATGCAGAACCCATTTTTGTTTGCACATTATTTTGCAGGCCTTGTTACCTGCAGACATATTTTTACACAATGTAGTCATAATGCATGTGTCATTTCATACTCCATTTATTTCATGAACATTATATCATTATATCATATACCACTTGTGGTATCCAGATGGATCATTCTGAATGGCTGAATAATGTGATACTTGCTTATTCACGAAACATTTATTGATGTCAGCTCTAAGCCAGGCTCTGTTGTTGGCACTGGGTATACAACAATAAACAGAGCAGTTATTTTGGAGCATGGACACCGGAGGGAAAGTTATTTCAGAACAAGAAAAGAATGCTTCAGGTGTGTGGTAGGAAAAAAGCAAGTAGCATAGAAGGGTCAAAGTTCTCTAGAATGGGATTCAATAGAAGAAGAAAGTAGAATAATACCTATAAATCCTGGGGGCAAGAATATTGTTTGAAGCCAGGTCATCATTGAGGCCTAGGAATTCTTTATGGATATGAATGAACTTAGGAGCTGTATTATCCATTAGCCCTTCTTGAAAAGACAGCAAGAGCTCTCACCCAGGGGTGAAGGCAGAAGCCTAGGAAAAGGATTCACGGGGAGCAATGATTGTGTACATTATAGCGCTAAAACTGCATAACCGGGGAAATAATGAGAACTACGGTTCCAGAAGATAATTTTTATATACAGCCCATTCTCGTTAATCATGGTAGTTAATGTGCCATAAAGGACCGGCAAACACTGAATTAGCAAAGACTGAACCATTGCTCCTAGGGGCAATACAGGGTTAGGTTCCTGCAAGCCTTTGGTTACAACATTTTTGTTGACCAATCAATACATAATCTTATTTTATGTATGTTTCTGTTTAAAGACACTTTATTTAGGGCGCCTGAGTGGCTCAGTCAGTTGAGCGTCTGACTCTTGATTTCGGCTCAGGTCATGATCTCAGGGTGGTGAGATTGAGCCCCGCATCGGGCTCCACACTCAGCAGGGAGTCTGCTTGAGATTCCCCTGCCCCCTGCACTCTTGCTCTTTAAAATAAATAAATAAATAAATCTTTAAAAAAAATTAAAAAATAAAGACATTTTATTTAATATATATTGTTTACTCATAACACTGAACTCACGGCCAACAGCACTATAACTCATGCCTGAGTGAAGCTTATCTGAGATACATATTTTCTCTGTAAGGTACTTCACAGCACTTCAGGATTGTGCTTGGGGACCGCATAAAAGGGTGAAATCACCAAGAAAAAGTACAAGAAGCAAAACACTTGCCAGTAAATAGACTGGGAAAAGGACATTGGTTATGGAAGCTGAAACAAGAAGGCAGAGTGTCACCATGTTTGACTTTATTTGAGAGTGGGCATGTGGGGCAACCCAATTTTTTTGTCATTCTGCACATGTCCACGGACGACAGCAAAAGCACCCCAAGTATTGATTTGGGGGGGTTACAAATAAATTTTAGTGAGTAGGTGAATTCATAAATACGAAATCCACAAATAATGGGGATTGACTGTATTCTGACAATAGGAACAAAAAGTGTACGTTTGTGTGAGTGTGTGTGTATGTTCTGAAGGAGGGGCCAGGGAGGGTATGAAAGACAATGTGTGTTAGAACAGATACAATAAATACAACAGAAACTCTCTGTTTCTGTTGATGCATCAATACATAGAGGCTTAAATATTGTTTATTTTTTAAACTAAAAAAGGAATCACTAGATGTATTAAAAATAATTTTATAACTAACGAAAATCAGGAGATAGACATTGGGTCAGTGAGGAGAAGTACTGGGTGTGCTGATGCCCTCATTATTTGTAAGGGAGGATCGTTCGATACTGTCTCAAGTTACTAAAGCAAGGACTAGAGCCGAGAGGGGAAAGAACTGTTCTGGCAAAGGAAAGCAGTAGGAAGCATGGCAGAAGTTAGAAATGTGCTCCACGGCAGTCAGAAATGCACCTTCCAGACGCCCAAGAATCCTTGCCAGGGGTTCACCTTGGTGGATAACTAGAGTATTAAGTCCAAGTGGGTCAGCTCGGGTCCTCCCAGAAGCAGACACCAGCATGGGATGGGACACGCAAGAGATCTACCGAAGGAACTGCGCAGGAAGGAGAAAGGAGGTGGTGGCCGGCCGAGAGAGCCTGCACACCGTGATGCACATCTGACATCCGGGAAGGGAGGCAAGGAAGGGTTGCGTAGGGAGAGCTGCGGTACGGTTGTGAGACTGTTTCAGCCGCGCTGATGGGGTATCCCTGAGCCAAAGTGGCCTGTTCTGGGAGTCCCCCGGGAGGCAGGACGAGCCAGCCTGGTCTGGCTCAAACACCCCGCCGTGCTAGGTCACCGGCTGGGAGCAGCCTGGTGGGGGGGGGGGGCGGGCTGGGGAGCCACGGGTTCGTGTGAACACTGCGGAGTGGCTAGAGACGCAGGTGACTTCACCATACTCCCCGTGGCAGGTTCTCTTGAAGGCAGATCTGAGGGAGGCACGTCTGTGGCCTCCGCACCAATTATATCTGTTACGCCAATAAACGTGAACTCACCTGCTCTCAGATTGGGCCGTAAAATAAAACCCAGCTAGACGCTATATGAAAGACCTCTTAAAACAGAGGGATTCAAAGGGTAAAAAGGATAAAATCATGCTAGGTAAATGCTAACAAAAAGAAAGCCTAGTTATGATCGTTTGATGGGATTCAAGCAAAGAAAACACGTTAAAATGAAAAAGGATATAATACCTGAAACATTAAGTCTAGGTAATAAAAGTAAAAATGCATGAAATCAAAACTTAATAGTTTGGGAACTTGAATTTGTCCCTCAGTGTAATGTTATACTTTGCTAAAGGGATCTTCCATTCTTAGCATTTAGATACATGATTTCAAGCTGATGTAAGAGAAGAAGATTCTTGATTCCCAGGGGAAACTCCCTATTTAAATTCTTGTTTTATACAATGTCTCCTTTACATGGCATATATCAAGTTTGCAGTTTCATACTTATTTGTGTGTTTGATTTCATTACTGCCTGACTCACACTCTAAAATGCCACCTGATCCAGAACCTAAGGGAGGGTAGACTTATGGATGAATTGCACATTTCCTCTGAGGATGAGAGAGAATACATATAAAGCTGTTACAGTATTTTGTACTGAGAGAGAGGAACAAGGAAATTCATTTTTCATTCAGTACTTAACAATGGGCTTCTCCAGAGCCCAATGCCGTTATAAAAATAAGACATTAAAAATATATGAAGTCAGGGATGCCTGGGTGGCTCAGTCGGTTAAGCGTCTGCCTTCGGCTCAGGTCGTGATCCCGGGGTCCTGGGATCGAGTCCCGCATCGGGCTCCCTGCTCCGCGGGGAGCCTGCTTCTCCCTCTGCCTCTGTCTCTCTCTCTCTCTGTCTCTCATGAATAAATAAATAAAATCTTTAAAAAAAAAAAATGAAGTCAGACTGGTTCTAGCAAATGAAAAATAAAAATCCACTTGTTGGGCGCCTGGGTGGCTCAGTTGGTTAAGCGACTGCCTTCGGCTCAGGTCATGATCCTGGAGTCCTGGGATTGAGTCCCGCATCGGGCTCCCTGCTCAGCAGGGAGTCTGCTTCTCCCTCTGACCCTCCTCCCTCTCATGCTCTCTGTCTCTCATTCTCTCTCTCACAAATAAATAAAATCTTAAAAAAAAAAAAAAAAATCCACTTGTTCTGGGGGCGCCTGGGTGGCTCAGTCAGTTAATTGTTCAACTCTTGATCTCCGCTCAGGTCCTGATCTCAGGCTTGGGAGTTCAAGCCGCACCTTGGGCTCTACGCTGAGCATGGAGCCTACTTTAAAAAAGTAAATAAAAATCCGCTTGTTCTGCCCTTCTTGCCTTTCAGTAACTGTCCATTGTAAGGGGTCTAGTAAAGACTCAGCAAGTCAAAGAGGTTGGTTGAGCCATTCCGTAGACATAGAAAGTGGCACATGTGCTGAAAATAGCTCTGGCCCAAACTTCATGACTCTAGTCTCAGCCTTCCAATGACCCAGATGTGTGATTTTTGACACACTGGCCTAATATGGCTCAAAATGAACAGACCTAGCAATTAAATAGTCCCCTCCTTTGGAAGGGGATCTCTACCTTCCCCGATATGGCCTCATTCCTAATTAATCTCCACAGCATTCCTCTCTCGGGCAGGTAGGTAAGTGAAAAATGACGTAATTTCCCCAGGTTGCCTGGTGAGTCAGTTGCACAACTAGGAACAAAGCCCAGTTTTACTGGTGGCTAAGACCAAGAGGCTCAGCCCTACCTCGTGACACCTCCTCTTCAGTAAAATGACTAATTAAACAGTCAATTATTTGCTCTGGGTCTTGCTCTACAAACACCAGACAAGTTTCAGAGTCCACGTTCTCCAGGAGCATGCAATCTACAGGAAGAGAAAAATGGAAAAGGCCAAGAGAATGGGAAAATGGTTACATAGATGAGTAAGGTCTGCCATTTAATGCACAACATAGTGACTTTAGTTAATTATACTGTACCGTATCCTTGAAATTTGCTAAGAGAGTAGATCTTAAATGTTCTCGCCACACACACAAAAACGTGTAACTATGTGAGATGATGGGTGTGTTAACCTTATTGTGGAGATCATTTTACGATGTACACATATATCAAATCATCATGCTTTATACCTTAAACCTACACAGTGTTGTCAATTATATCTCAATAAAGCTGGGGGAGAGGGGAGGACAGGCAGTTGTGAGCACGCCTCACTGTACACGCTAGAGCAAACGGAGGAATATGTGAGTATGGGGCTCAATTTTTAACCAGTTTTCCCTAGGGTGAGGAATTTCAAAAACCCCAGTTTTTAACCTTCTGTTTGAGCTTCTTCTGTTCATTCTATTTGGAACTTCATTCATGGCTGAGTACCACAGCCTTTGCAAGAAGTTTCAAATAAAAGCATACATGAATGGACCCAGGTTCTTTTTTTAAAAAAAGATTTATCTATTTATTTGAGAAAGAGAGCAAGCACAGAGGGCGGGGACAGAGGGAGAGGGAGAGAGAGTCCCAAGCGGACTCTGTGCTGAGCACACAGCCTGACACAGGGCTTGATCTCACGACCCTGAGATCACAACCTGAGCAAAACCAAGAGTCAGACGCTTAAACAACTGGGCCATCCAGGGACCCCTGAATGGACCCAGGTTATTGAGAAAGGGTAGAGATGCCAGGATGAAGTATGTTCTGAGGCTCAGAATGAGGGAAGAGTTATTCCTGGGTAGATTCACTGAGAATAAAGGCAAAGGGCAAATGGTTCTTAAATTTCTATCGGAGGAAGATAGAACAGGTGTTTCCCAAGGCCGTCTAGTCTCCTGTTGACCACTTGCAAGTCAATAGTCTTCCCCTTCTATTCCCTCGCACAAAGAATGGTCGTCCGTCGGACTTTGCCCCCTCTCCTGAATGTCCTAAAGGACGATCTCCAGCTTGCACCTAGGGACTGATTGTTGCTTCACTTACCTCCAACTTGGCTTCTCTCTCAGCCAAATAGGATGTAGGAGAGTTGGTCATAACATAGTTTCAAATAATTTTTATAATTAAAAAAAAAAACAGTCTTCCCAAACATTATATTTTGGATCTGCATGCCAGTGTTGATCAGAGGTTTACTTTTAACTTTTGATTGTGGTTCTTTTTTTTTTTTTTTTAAGATTTATTAATTTATTTGAGAGAGCAAGCAGACTAGCGAGAACTCGAGGGGGTGGAATGGGAGCAGAGGGAGAGGGAGAAGCAGACTCCCTGCCAAGCAGAAAGCCTAACTCAGGGCTCAGTCCCAGGCCCCCGGGATCACGACCCGAGCTGAAGGCAGATGCTTAACGGACTGAGCCACCCAGGCGCCCTTTGATTGTGGTTCTTGATCAAGACCTTACCTAATGTTGCAGAAGTAACATCCTGTTTCAGTACCCAAGGACCCCAAAGCCCTCCCTTCCTAACCCCTCTTTCACCTTGCATCTTGATCTTTAGTTTATTTCCAACTCCCTGTTCCCTTTCAAACAGAAGACTTCAGCATTCTTACCTATTTTCATTTTCTGATATCAGAGCTCACAACCTCACTCCCACTTTGCATCTCACGGATATGGCCCTGTCCCCTTTCTTTTTCCTTTTATTTAAGTTTTTTATTTGGAAATAATTTCAAACTTGCAGAAAAGCTACAAGAATTAAAAAAAAAATACTCAGAACACCAGTAACCCTTTACACGGATTCACCTTCTGTTAACATCTGGCTATATATGCTTTATCATTTGCTGTCTATCTCTCTGCCCCAATTTTTTTTTCTGAACCATTTGAGAATAAGTTGGCCATTTAGTTATAAATACTTAAGTTGTATTTCCTAAGAATTAGGATTTTTGGGCACCTGGGTGGCTCAGTTGGTTAAGCAACTGCCTTCAGCTCAGGTCATGATCCTGGAGTCCTAGGATCCAGTCCTGCATCGGGCTCCCTGAAGGGAGTCTGCTTCTCCCTCTGACCATCCCCCGTCTCATGTGCTCTCTCTCTCATTCTCTCTCTCTCAAATAAATAAATAAATCTTAAAAAAAAAAAAGAATTAAGATTTTCTCCTACATAACTACTGTATAGTTATCAACCTCAATTAATATAATGCTGATACCATACTTTTATCTAATTTAGTGTTCATATCCCAATTTTGTAAATTAATCCAATGATTTCTTTTCTTTTTTTTTAAGATTTTATTTATTTATTTGACAGAGCGAGACACAGCGAGAGAGGGAACACAAGCAGGGGGAGTGGGAGAGGGAAAAGCAGGCTTCCCACGGAGCAGGGAGCCTGATGCAGGGCTCGATCCCAGGACCCTGGGATCATGACCTGAGCCGAGGGCAGACACTTAACGACTGAGCCACCCAGGCGCCCCTCCAATGATTTCTTGTATGAAATTTTTTTCTTCCATTACAGGATCCAATCTAAGACCAGATATTGCATTTGTTTATCCCATCTCTTCAATCTCCTTTAATCTAGAACATTTCCACAGCCTTTCTTTGTCCTTTATGACATTGATCTTTTTTAAGAATATGGGTCCCTTTTTATTTTTAATCTTTAAAAAATGTTTTTTCTTTGAGAATTTTTTTGGGGGGCACCTGGCTGGCTCAGTCAGTTGAGCATCTGACTCTTAGTTTTGGCTCAGGTCATGATCTCAGGTCATGGCATAGAGCCCCACGTTGGGCTCCGTGCTCAGCATGAAGTCTGCTTGAGATTCTTTCCCCCTCTGCTCCTCCTCCTGCTTGCACTCTCTCCCTCTCTCTCAAATAAATAAATAAAATCTTAAAAAAAAAAAAAGGCATTTTTTGGGTACCACAAGCCCCCTTCCCTGCCAGTGCCGGCCACAGTTACATCACACCCAAACCCTACAGGTATTCTTTTTTTTTTTTTTTTTAAGATTTTATTTATTTATTTGACAGAGAGAGAGATAGCGAGAGCAGAAACACAAGCAGGGGGAGTGGGAGAGGGAGAAGCAGGCTTCCTGCGGAGCAAGGAGCTGGATGCGGGGCTCGATCCCAGGACCCCGGGATCATGACCTGAGCCGAAGGCAGACGCTTAACGACTGAGCCACCCAGGCGCCCCCCCTACAGGTACTCTTTTTAAAAACAGATTACTCCTCATTTTGTGTTTGTGTGATTTTTACCCTGGGGTTAGGTTCAGGTTATACATTCCCCTCTGGAATACTACAGCTAAAGGCACATGTGTCTGTCTGCCCCTCGTGGGTAATGTTCAGTTTGATAACCTAGTCAAGGTGTTGTTCAATTTCTCCATTATATAGTTACTACTTTCCCCCTGCTTACTAATTAGCAATCTGGGGGACAAAACTTAAGACCATATACATGTGCTCCTTCTCAAAATAAACCACCTCCTCAGTTTTAGCATCCACCAATTATTCCTGCCTAACCAATCTTTATTATGATGACTACAAAATGATGAGTTTCACCCCCAGCATTCACCCCACATTTACCAGTTGACATTCAGCACTATACTGCAAGAGTCCTCCTCTCGCTTCCATTGATTTCTTTCTTTGCTTGTCTATTTGTTACGGAATCATGGATCTCTAATTTTCTCCAAAGGTCCATAAATCATTACTGTCCTTAATTATTTAGTGCTCAAATATCCCAGATCTGGCCAGTGGAAGCCCTTTCAATCTCGCTTTCTATGTCCTTATGACACATTTTTATTTATTTATTAGATTTTATTTTTATTTATTTGTCGGGGAGAGACAGAGAGACAGAGAGAGTGCACACAAACGGGGAGTGGCAGGCAGAGGGAGAAGCAGGCTCCTTGCTGAGTAGGGGTCCTGGGATCATGACCTGAGCTGAAGGCAGACGCTTAACCAACTGAGCCAGCCAGGCGTCCCAAATTTTTAAATAGTCTCTTACTTTCTGCCATAACAAGATGCTCCAGCCTGATCTTTTGCTTCCACCCCATCCCCCAACTTTCTCCTAAGGCCATTCTTAGAGATTACAGAGCAGGAGGAATGCTTGAAGATGGTGCTTAAAGAATAAGGAGAGGGTTCAAGAAGGCACCGTGGTCCACTGTTTCAGATGTTACTGAAAGGCTCAGGACAGGGCACATCACCTTTTCCACTCTTGTCCCAGGCAGGTTCTCTAGAAAAGGAAAGATATATTTGGATCATGCAGATGCAGTTACTGAGACCTCTACTATGTGCTGGGCACTGTGAGGGATACACAGATTAGAAGACACCCATTCCAAGGAGGTGGTCCAACAAAATAAGACACACATGTCCATAAATACCCATAATACACCCCTGCAAGTGCTTTCATTTTGCTGTCAATAAGGTACATACAGGGGTTTTGGGAGTTCTGGGTTGAAAGACAGTATTTAAAGCTGGGAGAGTTGGAGTAGGTTTCATCGAGGTGACTTGGGTTAGATCTTGGAGGAGAGTAAGATTTGGAAAACTGGTTTTCCTGGTGAAAAAAAAAGTCACTGCTTAGTTATGCTGAATCAGGTATGACTTTGCAACTTCATTCAACTAGATCCAGTCTCCTGCTGGGTGCTGTGAAGCACAGAAAGAAGGCCAGTGAATGTAGGGCAGCACTCTTGCTTGACCCCCAACTAAGGAAAGAACCGTCATGATGCCATCTAATTTTTATTTTCAGACACAGATGAAACATGTCCTTCATTCACCAGACTGAGCTTTCACAGTGCAGTGGTTGGTACAGGACTAAATGTGAAGTTGATGCTCTACGCAAGAAGAAACCGGACCTGTGCACAAGTGATCAACTCCACAGTTTTGGGGAACTTGAATGTGACCAAGAAAACCACCTTCATTGTCCATGGATTCAGGCCTACAGGCTCCGCTCCAGTTTGGATGGAGGACTTAGTACAGGGTTTGCTCGATGTAGAAGACATGAATGTGGTTGTTGTTGATTGGAATCGAGGAGCTACAACTGTAATATACAACCATGCCTCTAGTAAGACCAGAAAAGTAGCAATAGTCTTGAAGGGATTTATCGACCAGATGTTGGTAAGAGAGAATTCTCTTATATGATTCAGAGCCAAATTAAAACTGGCCTGTTGTCTGGAGATTTAAAACCAAGAAATATCTTGGTTTTAAAAGATAAAAAGATAAAACCAAGAGGGACTATTTTGAAAACCCAACTAAGTCTCAGGGAAGGTAGAGAGCACAGCTGGAGGGAAGGCCCATAGGTATGGTTGTGCAAGTTGTGCACTGCACAGGGCACCCATCTAAGGGAGCACCAATGTTATGGTACACATTGTAGATCTATATATTTATTATGATGTTTTCCCAGTTAAGTGTCCTCAGGAAGGGACATCTTTTTCTAATTCACATAAAGGTGTCTTATGGGTAAGAGAGGTTCTGTCTGGGGGGGGTTCTGGCTTCACTGTGTAGAGTTTCCTCATCTTCTCGAGCTATTCCCTTTCCTAGAAATGCCTAAAGTTTACCGACCTGATTATCCACAGCCAAAACTGATACACGTGGTCTGATGAGAGATTTTTGTGTATGATTTATGTTTTTAGAGGACTCAAAACAACCAAAAAAAGTGACTTTATATCAAAACTACCTCAGAGAGAATCAGGCCTGGTGGCCACTGTAGGCCAGGGGCAACAGAATTTTCACAAAAGCTCCCCACTTAAGCCACAGCCCTGGGAGAGTGAATAATATTAACATGACTCACCACAGGCTGTCCCAGCTGACTGCAGTCAGTGTTGTCCCCACCCCCACTCCTTCCTTTCCTTTCCTTCCTTCTCTGTCCCTGGTGACTTCATTAACTGAGCCAGCATGAAGATAAAGGAGTTCACCAAAATGTTTCATTGCCCTTTTCCTCAACTGGGAGGGAATTAGAGATGTCCAAGCTTGATTTCTAGCAGAAGCATCGATGGAGACCATGGCATAAAGGTTAAGGCCCAGGCTTTGCGTTGAACAGACTGGTTTGACTCCTGCTCTGCCCCTCCCCACCTGCCTGATACTGGGCAGGTTACTTTGACTCTGGGCCTCAGTTTCCTCTTCTGTATAATCAAAAGAATGGTATTTACTTCGTGGGGTTGTTGTGACATTTAAGTGAGCTCATAGATGTAAGTTGCTTAGAAATGTTTCTCCCAAGAACTGTTTCCGAAGTCAAGTTGAGGAAATTTCTCTAAGTGTTGTCAACTCCTCGGCCCCTCACAATTTATAATGATGGACCTCTTGAAATTCCAGGTACAAGGAGCTTCTCTTGACGACATTTATATGATTGGAGTAAGTCTAGGAGCCCACATAGCCGGGTTTGTTGGAAAGATGTACAATGGGCAGCTGGGGAGAATTACAGGTAAGGCTTCCTGTGAATGGGCACAGGTTAGTCAGCCTGGGTGGGATGTTCACTGAGGGAACATGATGCAGGCAATCCACGTCCTTGGGTTCAAGGCCAGCTCTTCTAATTACTTAACCCCTCTGAGTGTGTGTCCTCTTGTGCAAAGGAGAGACCATGATAATACTGACCACAGGTTATTACTTAGTAAAATACACTTTGTAAATGATATAAAATATATAATATAAAAATATATAAATAAAATTAAAAAATAATAAATTTAAAAATATATAATATAAAAATATATTTAATAAAAAAGCACTTTGTAAATTGTATATGCCATAGAAAAGATTGGTGGTAACTATTTCTCTTCTGGTGAGAAAATACAGCTGTGGCCTTTGGGGATTTGATCTGTGCCCTCCAAACAGATAGCCATCTTCCTTTCACTTAATCTAAGATAGCCTGAGCCACATACCTAATATGTTTCCATCCCCAGACACAGCTGGAGTCTCATGATAGAAAGATGAGATAGGAATTTTGATAGTGGGGTTTTACCCTCTGAATATCAGCTTTCAGGACCAAGCTGAATGAAAACTCAGAAATACAGCAGGTGAAACCCCAAACAAAGGCCCCCTTGCTGGGTTCTCTTGCCTACTGCTCAGGTAACTTTTCCACAGCCACAGAGGACAGGCTGAGGGAGGCTTTCTGTTTCAGAGGCTCAAGGCTTGTCCCCCCAATTCATACCCTTCCCAGAATCCATCCTCACACAGAGAGAGCTGTTCTCAATCTAGGGAATCTGGAGGGTAGAAGTGAACAGAGGAAGGAGAGATTCAAGCCAATTGTATTAGTGAGGTAAACTTTTAGCGTCACATCTCTGAATGTGCTACTTGACTGGTACCCTGAGCAGGCCATTCCCATGCTCTCTCTTTCTCTCACACACACATCACTGGTGTCTCCTCTAGCCCGCTACTTGTTTTGTTTTTCCTGGTTCTTTTTTTCTCACTTTCACATTAGTGAAAGTGGCCAAGGCCACCCTCATTTTATTTACCTGCTTTCTAGGGAGGCAGAGTTCTTTTTAAGTTTTTAACATGATTATTTTTATTTTTTAGAAAGCAACATGTCCTTTCTAAAAAGTTTCATTTCCTGGGGCGCCTGGGTGGCTCGGTCGGTGAAGCGTCTGCCTTCGGCTCAGGTCATGATCCCGGGGTCCTGGGATCGAGCCCCGCCATCAGGCTCCCTGCTCCGCGGGGAGTCTGCTTGTCCCTCTGCCCTTCCCCGCAATCGTTCTCTCTCTCTCTCTCAAATACATGAATAATGTATGTATGTATGGTATTTACTTTGTTTCTCCTAAGAACTGTAAATAATGTATTTGAGAGACAGAGTGAGAGAGAAAGAGAGAGCATGTTTCATTTCCTTTATGGGATCAAAGGATAGATAGCTTGAATCTGCTTGTATCCCTTATCTGTTGGGAGCTCTTCTGGCGGGTGGGACTTTCCCCAGTGGTGCGTTAAGAACCCGCACAGCTCTCCCCACCCTGCCCCACCCCCATAGTCCTGATTTGTAGTGTTTCCTGATCTCCATGGTTTGAATATGCTCACCAGTGCTGATTTCAAGCTGCCAACCTGTCATCCCCAGTCACAAAGTTTGGGAAGAGATGAGCAAAGTCTATAGTCTAGTGCTTGCCCTAGCAGACTCCAGCCCACCACTGCCTCATTCTGTCTCACGCCCCATTTTGCTCCCAGCAAACCTGTTCCCACCACTACTATGAATGTGAGTGCGGTGTAACCTGGTTTCTGACCATGGATGGGAAGTCCCCAAGCCAGCCTGCCTTCCATTCTGGGCCTGGGTACCACTAATGGTTCACAGCTCAATTTTCTGGCTCCCCTGACTTCCGCACGTTCTCCAGATGCCTTATCCTCTCTGATCCCCACAGTCAATCTCAGCTGTCCCCCAGAGCAGCTTCGGAGTGAAGCGTTTCCCTTCTCTGCTCACCTTCCACCACCTTTTCTGACTGGCCTCACTGGATTGTGGAGTAGGAATTGGGCCTGTTGCCTGGAGACACAATTCACACCCAACTCCCCCACATTGGATGGTTCTGCTTGTTAATTAGCTAGACCATAATGGCTGCTTCATTTCCTCCATATCTCTCCTTTCATCTGCCCTTCCTTTTGCTTTTTCTCTCTGGGCACCTCTCCTGGTTTTATTTCTCATTAACTTTTTTTTTTTAAGATTTTATTTATGTATTTGGCAGAGCAAGACACAGCGAGAGAGGGAACACAAGCAGGGGGAGTGGGAGAGGGAGAAGCAGGCTTCCCGCTGAGCAGGGAGCCCGATGCGGGGCTCGATCCCAGGACCCTGGGATCATGACCTGAGCCGAAGGCAGACGCTTAACGCCTGAGCCACCCAGGCACCCCTCTCATTAACTTTTTAATGTTGTTGTTGTTGTTGTTGTTTTTAATTTTGAATAGGCTCCCTGCCCAACGTGGCTCTTGAACTCATGACCCTGAGATTAAGAGTCGTGTGCTCTACTGACCAAGCCAGCCAGGCGTCCCCTATTTCTCATTAACTTCTTTAACACAAGATGGTGGACCTTAAGTGGATTTTAAAATATTCCAAGTACCTACATCACTTGATAATACATTGCCTTTGCTTCTCAAACTTAAGGGTGTGTCAAAATCCCCTTAGGGGTGCTGGTTACAATACCAACCTCCTGAACCAGCAGTCTGGGGTTGGGGTCCAGGAGTCTACCTTTAAGCAGAAGATTCAGGTGGTCTGAACACCATACTTTGAGAAATGACCTTGGAGCTATGCTGTCCAATCCAGTAGCCACTAGCTACATGTAGCCACTGAGCACTTGAAATGTGGCTAATACAAATTGAGATGTTCTGTCAGTACAAGACACACACTGGATTTCAAAGACTAGGTTAAAAAAGTGATATTAAGAAACCTCAAATTTTTTATATTGATTACATGTTGAAATGATAATATTCTGGATATGCCAGGTTAAATAAACAGGGTTAAATACAGTGTATTATTAAATTAATTCTTCTTATTTCTATTTACTTTTTAAATTGGCTTCTAGAAATTTTAAAATTATATATGTAGCTCACTTGGAGAGTTCACGGTGAAGTTGGGGATGGGAAAAGGAGGCCCCTGAAACCGCGCACAAAGTATCAGATGTCTGTCTGTGGAGGGGTCTATGTTGGATGTCTGTCTGTCTGCAGAGAGGTTTATGTTGGATGTCTGTCTGTCTGGGGAGAGATGTAGAGCTTTCTTCAAATTCTCAGATTGGTTAATGCTGTAATAAAAGTCAATGAGCACCATCTAGACACTTCTGGTGATCTTTGAGCAATAAGAAAGAGCTCCATTTTCCCACTGTGTTTCTATTCTACAGTCATCTCAAAATGTTCTGGATTCAGATCCAGGAGTCCTTTTATAAGTCTTCTGAAGTAGCTGTTAATTCTACCTCCATTTTGCAGATTAAAAAAAAAACTGAGGTTCAGAGAAGTAAAGTAACCCACCTGAGGTCATCTAGCTGGTGGGTGGTAGGTTTGCAGCCCCAAGTCACATCTCTCTGACTCCAGTGGTCTCTGTCCACACAAAATATATAGCTTTTTAGGGCACTGTAACTGTGATTTTTGGCTGACATTGTAGGCCAGTTATTTGCTATGAATTGTCACCAAGGTGATGATATATCCAAACTTCCTATCCCCGTCTCCATTTGTGCCTTCTGTCCTAATTCTCAGTAGCACCTTCATCACTCTCAAAATTGCTGTGGTTTGAATGTTCGTTCATTCAAACTGATTTCTCTGCGGATTTCTCTGCCGTGGATCTGGAGGCTGCTATAAACTGGGGCTCTCACTATTCCTTTTCTTAGACCAAAAGTGCTGCTATCTTATGGGGGGAAGGGGGTTTCCTTAGCAAACTCTTTCTAAGGTCATGAGTTTCTCTTGCTGTGTTGAGAATGTCCTGTGGACCTGGGTGTCTGGGTGTTGGTCCATCTCCACCCACATCAGTTTCAGTGGAGAGCAAATGGAAGAAGAAAAGCTAGAGGGGTGGGGAAGAGAAAGATAAAGAAGGGAGGCAGATCAAGACAAGCCTCAAGGAAGCAAGAGAGTTGGGAGAGGAGAAATAGAAAGATTGAAGCCAGAACCAGGGAAGTCAGGCAAGAATGCCATCTCTTGGATTTTATATCTAACACCAGGGGATGGAAGATGACATTTAAAATGACTTTCATAGAGTCAGGACTCTGAGACATCCCTTGGAACCTTCTTCACTCCAGGTAGGTTGCTAGTAAGCAGGGCCTTTGGGAACCTCTGGTGGTTCGTTGTTGACTGTTGTTTTTAAAGTTTTTAGTTTGTGGTTACTTCACCAGAGCTGCACTCTTTGTTTTTCCAGCTGATGGTTAGGAATGCCCAGCTCGCATTGACCAAGGGCAAGAAATCAGCTCAGGCATTTAGGGGGTGGGTTAGTTCTGCAGGAACTCCCTCCATGATACCTGGCCTGACCAGTGAGTTTCACGCTTTTCCACTGGGTTTGGCAGTGAAACCAAGAGCTCGACAGAGAGAGGTCATTGCATTGTGAGGCTGCGGCTCTTGTTAAGACACTTGATCTCCCGGAACCTCGCTTCCTGCATCTGTAAAATGGGAATAATAGCTACTCAGCCTCCCAACAGGCTTGTGATGTGGATCATATGAGCAAGTATATATGAATAAAAACTGACACTGTAAAGGAGTTTTATTAATAACAAGAAGGAAAGGTTGAGGGAGGTTTCTGGATCATTTAAGATGCAATAAGCATAAGCATAGCATCTGCTTTTTATATGTACCCTCAGGCGCTTTTTTCCTGAGGAACCAGTTTATCCCCATGCCCTGGTCCCCCTGTGTGCATTCCCTGCTGTTGAGCCCTGCACCAGATACAGCTCCTAATGGGGTCTGGATGCCATTTCCAGGGGACACTGCCAGGATAGCCATCTCTTCTGTGGGAAAAGGCTACAGGGCTGTGGAAAGGTGCCTGACAAAGCAAGATGAGAATGTGAGTGCTTGCCCACCCGAGAGTGCCCCGCAGCCAGTTTGCCATCCTCATGCGGAGGGATCAAAAGCCGGGCTGCCGGTGACTCATGGCGTGGGGCTGCCAAGCCAACTCTGTTTCCTTTCCAGGTCTCGACCCTGCGGGCCCTTTATTCAATGGGAGACCTCCTGAGGACAGATTAGATCCTGGTGATGCACAGTTCGTTGACGTCATCCATTCCGACATTGACGGTAACAGTTCTGTCCTTGTGGGTCAGTGAGTACCCCCTCCCACGCTCCTAAAGAGTCTCCCCCTGAGGGGATCATCATGCAGGGGTGGATCAGGTTCCTCCAGATTCCCTCTTTTCCTGCAGGGCAGGGTTCCAAATCCACCGAAATACTGAAGGGACACTGGTTTAATGTAGGCATCCAAGATGTCTTGCTGGAGCGGAGGTGCTTTTCCCATCAACATTTCTTATTTTTTTTTTTTTTTTTTTTTAAAGATTTTATTTATTTATTTGAGAGAGAGAATGAGAGACAGAGAGCATGAGAGGGGGGAGGGTCAGAGGGAGAAGCAGGCTCCCTGCCGAGCAGGGAGCCCGATGCGGGACTCGATCCCGGGACTCCAGGATCATGACCTGAGCCGAAGGCAGTCGCTTAACCAACTGAGCCACCCAGGCGCCCAACATTTCTTATTTTTAAGGTGATCATCTTGACCAATCAAGTGCAGGCTGATTTGCACACCATGTGGAGAAATGTTTCCATATATGCAGCGGGCTTTGGATGTATGATTTATGTTTTATTTTCGTAAGCTGAAAGATATGTTCAAGTATTGTGTCTCTATGGAGAGAATTCTGAGCCATCTATAGTTCTCCAGCTCTCTGTGGCTCTTCTTGGCCATTTATGTCTTTTATGGGGCTGATTTTGTATGAGGGGTTGGGTACATGATATGGGGGTTGGGGTGATGTTAAAGATGGGTCTTTATATCCAGGTGTCTGGGAGAAGAGCCAGAGTAGGAACCTGCGGAGGGTTGAGGAAACAGAGCAGAGTAGTCTTTAATAATACACCCTCTTTGTGATACAACCACCTGAAAAACCCTTAATCGGGGGCGCCTGGGTGGCTGGGTCTGTTAAGCATCCGACTCTTGATTTCAGCTCAGGTGATGATCTCAGGTCAGGGGATCGAGCCCCCCATCTGGCTCCATGCTCAGTGCAGAGTCTGCTTGTCCTTCTCCCTCTGCTCTGCTCCTCCCCTACCCCTCATTCCCTGTCCCTAAATAAATAAATAAAATCTAAAGAAAGAAAGAAAGAAAGAAGAAAGAAAGAAAGAAAGAAAGAAGAAAGAAAGAAAGAAAGAAAGAAAGAAAGAAAGAAAAAAAAGAAAAGAAAGAAAGAAAGAAAGAAAGAAAGAAAGAAAGAAAGAAACTGCCATCTTTGAAAAAAAAAGAAAAAGAAAAACCCTTGACCACCTATCACAGGTTCTCCGGTGTGATATTCAGCAATTGTTGGCCTTAGAGGAAATGTCTCTGTGAAATGGCTGCATTCATACTATGTAGTTTGCAAAGTATTACCTTCCTTAAGTGCAGTACCTCAATGCCATTTTAATGCTTGATGGAATGGAGTGATTTATTTTTTATTCTTGGAGAGAGAGTGAATTTTGAGGAAAGAGAATAAGCTTTGCAGTCAGGCAGAGGGAGGCTCAGATCCCAGGTTCTGTCCTTTCTAGTGGTGTCATTTTGTTCAGTAAATCTCTGAACCTCGGTGTCATCATCTGTAACTTACTTCATCTGAATTTACCAATGGCTACTTTTTTAGACATGGTGAAAATTAGAGGACAAGTATATATAACACCTAGTCCCATGCCCACAGACACATGTAGGTTCTCAATATGTAATAGCTCTTATTATTGCAGTGATGCACTCTATATGTATATGTGTACAAATAATCATTTAAATCAAGCATTTTACTGATTGTTTTGTGGTTACAAGGTTAAAGAGAATAAGCAATTATTAAATCAATCTACAATTCTTTCTAACCAATTAGCTGGGTAACTTTGGGCAAAATATTTAAATAAGTATAACAACAACAACACCACAGTCCCTGCCTATATCCTTCGAGCAAGTGAACTATGCAATGTGAAAAGTTCAAAAATAAAAGCCTAATGTATTCTCCTTTAGCACTGGGCTACAAGGAGCCATTAGGAAACATAGACTTCTACCCAAATGGAGGATTGGATCAACCCGGTTGTCCCAAAACAATATTGGGAGGTAAGTGCAGATACTTTACATATTGTACAGTAGTGGTTTTAAAAGGCATATTTTAAAAATCTGATCTTATTCTCTGGATAATAGTTTTTAATAGAAAACAAATCATTTGAGAAGATAGAGATAGTATAAATATAAATTATATCTTAAAAATTATTATTCAAATATACTACTTTAAAAAAGACCCATTGCAGCATTATTTACAATAGCCTAGATATGGAAGCAACCCAAGTATCCATTGATAGATGAATGGATAAAGAAGATGTGGTATATTTATACAATGTAATATTGCTCAGCCATAAAAAGGAATGCATCAAATCATTTGCCACAACATAAATGGAACTAGAGGGTATTATGCTAAGTGAAATTAGTCAGAGAAAGACAAATACCACATGATTTCACTCAAATGTGGAATTTAAGAAACAAAACAAACGAACAAAGAAAAAAGAGACGAAGAACAGACTCTTAACTATAGAGAACAAACTGATGGCTACCAGAGAGGAGGTGGGTGGGGGGACAGGTGAAATAGGTCAAGGGGATTAAGAGTACACTTATCATGATGAGCACTGAGTAATGTATAGAATTGCTGAATCACTGTATTGTACATCTGAAACCAATATAACACTATGTTAATTATACTTAGTTAAAAAAATAAATTTTAAAAAATAACCATAACCATATGATTAAAAGCTATTATGAATTATTTCTCTCTCTTGAAAAGGTGTGTGCTTGATCTAGAAATTCCATATCTAGGAATCTCTCCTAGAGAAGTAATGGAAAAGGTAGACAAAAATCAAAGTGCAAAGATACCTGACACAGCATTATTTATAATAGCTAAATTTTTAGAAATAGTCTAAATATCCAACATGGAAAATGGTTAAATAACTATGGTATGCCCACATAAAGGAATATAATTGTTAAAAAGTCATATTTTCAGATTAATGAAAATGCTTACAATAGGATATTAAGTGTGAAAGACACAAAACTATACAGTATGATGCCCATTTGTTTTTTTTAAATGTGTATTTGTACATGTGTTAAGTATAGAAGAAAAGACTAAACATAAATGCTGCAAATAATTATTAGTGGTAAACTGTGGATATTGGACTTCTAGGTGATTTTTGCATCATCATTTCCTGTTGTATTCTCTAAATGAGCATTTGTTATTTTATAATGAGAAAAAACTCACAAAACAAAAAATGGGTAGTTAGAGGGCAACATAAAAGTAATGTGGGGGACAGAATAAAAAAAACCCATCCTTAAGTGCTCTGAATATGTATTTCACCATTGCTAGAGAAAGTTAAATAATCAAGGATATGATTCTAGAAAAAGATGATCTTGTTACAAAATGGTAGTTGTATACAGCCCCTTGGGAATGACATGGTGTTTGGAAATGATCCAGATGAAATGGCATTAGTAGGGTCTACCATATTGTACCATAAATGGTGCATGCTCAAATTCTGTCCTTGTAGTGTAGCGTAACTACCTCTCAGGAGCCAAAGATAATGTGCCTTGTTTATAAAGGACATTCTCTGTATTGTTATCAATGTCATTGTTTCTGCAAGTGGAAGTTCCAGGAACAATAAGTCAATACTGACCTGTCAGATTTAGTCCAGTCCAGCTTGGCCCCATGCCAACCCATGCTTCTCTTCTCTTGCCCCAGTTTATTTCTGTCCTTCACTGATCTCCTCTATGGGCATAAGTGGACTCAGAGGGAAGAGGAAACATGGGTCTGATTCCAGCACTCAATGCCTCTCCAAGCCACGAACTCATAATCATAACTCCTCTTTTCCTGGGGTTCACTGTTTCCTACTCAGATCCTCACCTCCTTTGTTTACCCATCTTTGGGACCCCGCTCCCTTTTCTGAATGACTTACTTCATCATCGGACCCATCCACCTTCCAACAACCTTTCAGTGCTGTGTGCTGTGGTGCTTCATCATGTCCAACCCTCCTGATGCCATCTCCTCACCTTGCAGCTTTCCTCTCTCACCATTGCACTGCGTGGCACCCGCTAGGAATTAACTGGAGGCTTGCCTCACCTCTTCTTGCCCATTCATAGCTTGCAGTGCCACTTCCCATTGTTCATTCTCTCTTACTTCACCCTTCACCCTGTAGCGGAAATGGAACCCCTACCTCTGGGCTTCTCTCATGAATGCCCTGTGTACGCCTGTTAGAGAACCCCTTAGGTCTCTGCCAGGTCAGCCCCCACCTTGGCGTGAGAACATTCTGGAGCTGTCATGGAGCCTTGTTAATTGAGTACAAGGTCCAGGCAAACTTGCTAACTTTTCCATGGTTCTCAAAAATACTAGAGAATCCTTGGGGTGCCTGGGTGGCTCAGTCATTAAGCGTCTGCCTTCAGCTCAGGTCATGGTCCCAGGGTCCTGGGATCAAGGCCCGCATCAGGCTCCCTGCTCCGCGGGAAGCCTGCTTCTCCCTCTCCCACTCCTCCCTGCTTGTGTTCCCTCTCTCGCTGTGTCTCTCTGTCAAATAAATACAATCTTTAAAAAAACAAAAAACTAGAGAATCCTTACGTTTATCTCTTGCCGACTCCCTATGATCACCCCTCATGCTTCTATTCTGAAAATCTCCCTACCTATAAACCCTCACCTCTTAAAGGTGACCTAAATGTGCCTTTTTACTTAGATTAAGTTCTCACCTGAGGGAGCCATTCTATCTCTCCTCATTTTAGTTTACAAGGTCAGTCTTGACTGTCCTGTTCCCTTGTGTCCCCAGGGTGGAAGCATCCCCCATTCTTTTAAAAAGCTGTCTCCTCTGCCTCCCCTCCTTGGGAGTAATCCTCAATACCTTCTTTCTCTGTCCACTAGTTTCAATGTGCTTGCCTTCTGCTGAAAATCTCTGGAGAAACTATCATTGGATTTTTCTCTTCCTTTTCAATGACAAAGGAAGGACATAGGTTGAATACTGATTCTACCACATAATACCTGTGTGACCTTGGTCAAGTCATTTAAGCTCTCTGAGTCTCAGTGTCCTGCTGCGTAAAATGGGGATAATCATGTCTATCTTCTTTTATCCTGCCACGTGCCAGCATGAATCCTGATCTATGGGTTTTTATAAGGATTCAGTGGAATAAAATACATTGAAGCTGTTAGCACAGTGCCTGGCCTATAGGAGACAGATGATGAATCGTGCGTGTATATACCGTGTGATGCGCTATAGTTAAATGCTGCAACTGCTCTCCTCTTTGATCCTTCCTTTTACAATCAAGGATTGCGGTATTTTAAGTGTGACCACCAGAGGTCTGTGTACCTGTACCTTTCTTCTCTGAGAGAGAACTGTTCTATCACCGCGTATCCCTGTGACTCCTACCGGGATTATAGAAACGGCAAGTGTATCCACTGTGGTATACCGCAAAAGGAGTCCTGTCCCCTCCTGGGTAAGTCCAAGCAGTTTTCCCCTTTGATTCACAAAGAGTTCATTTTTGGTAGAATCCTAGCACCATTTTACTCTCTAAAAATGGGCCTGAAAGTTACGTGGTTTAAAGAAAATTTTACTTAGCTTTTTCCAGCCAATTTGTTCAGTGAAGTCCTCTGGGACCTCCTACTCATGTGTTAGAAAAGCCATTTGTATACGATTTCATCTAGAGGGCAGTGCAACCTCCCTGGACACGCTAGCATAAAAAAGAAAGTTACAATTGAGTTTCCAAGCCCACCCAGGGCATAGTCACCTTACATAGCCAGCTCCCCTGGGGACAGAAACATCCTCTTCATGCACGCAACCTCTCCGCTGGGGGAGAGTCACAGTGGGCCCAGACTCTCCTGTCAAATGACTCCTTCCAACAAACTGTGTCTGTAAATGCCCTCACACTGAACCCTGACTCTTATGTGCGTGTGCAGGGTGGAGTGGGGGTCACAGATATACTGTGGAGGCTGCTTGCATATTTGCTAAGGATTGGTAGAAATATTCCAGACGAGGACTTTGAAACTGGAAGATCATGAGAATTTTCTAATTGTTCAAAGGAAAAACCCAGAAAAACCCATGTTAATATCAGGGCATGCTAGACACAAGGGGTTTTCAACCTAGATTGTGCCTAAGTTAATTGGAAAGCTCTAGGGAGCTTTTAAAAATTACTCATGTTCCCATTCCGGATCAGTCAAGTCAGCATGTGAAGGCCATTCTCTAGGGGTGGGGACAGGAGAGAGAGAGAGACCTCACTGATAGCACTCAGCCTCATTCCTGCAGGCGCAGACATGAAGGAGAAGAGTCCCCTGCTTGTTGACATAGTCATGGCAAGCTCAGGTTCTGTGCAATTTAGGGGCCTCATTGTAGTTCTTCAAGAAAGCACAATGCTTGGCAAGAGTGATGCTATTTTAGGTATAAACCTGAATCTGTTTTAATCTATAAAATGAATGTATTACTGAAAAATGTCAGCGCTATTCTTAGTCTACCCAGTGTGTGAGAGAACTAGTGTGCTACTAAGAACCAGGGTGATATAATGTCAGTAAAAATGGGGGAGAGCCACTGTGGGGTCATTTTGCAAGTCCCAGCTCTGAGGGATAGGGTAGCAAGCAAGGTATGGTGGATGCAGGGGAGGCATGCGCTGGTGGCTCTGGAGGTCCTCCCCGTAGGGGGTGGGTGGAAGAGGGAGGTTGTCTTGGTGGTGTGGGTGGTCAAATTCACTTCACTCACTACCTTCCCAGCTACTTTGACACTTATATAATACATGTTAATGTTACATTTTTCCAACTTGCTTTACAGGCTATTATGCTGATAATTGGAAAGAGTATTTAAAGCGGAAAGACCCTCCTATGACTAAAGCGTTCTTTGACACAGCCGAGGAGGAACCATACTGCAGTGAGTGGTGGATGTGGTTGTTTGCTTTGGCCCAACTCCCTCCTTTTTTTTTTAAAATGGCTGAGCCTCAGCTTCCTGGCTACCTCTTGGCAAATGAAGGCCATGGTGGAGTGTGGACTTTGGAGCTGGAAGGAGTTGGGTCGAGTCCTGACTCTAACACATAGTAGCTCTGTGACCTTGGTCAAGACATTTAACCTCTCTGAGTCTCAGTGTCCTGCTAGGTGAAATAGGGATAACAATGCCTATCTTCTGGGTTACAGGGATTAAATCTCAACAAATCATGACTGTTAGCTTCACTGGATGGTTATTCTTTTTTTTATATAAATATATGTATATTTATAAAAATATACATATATATATTTAAAGTAAACTCTACACCTCATGTGGGGCTTGAACTCATGACCCCAAGATCAAGAGTTGCATGGTCTACTGACTGAGCCAGCCAGGTGTCCCCTGTGAGCCATTCTAATCACTAAGATCTTCCAGAAAATTTGCTTAACTCCCCAAAGACCTGAGATCGCCGCTAGGTAAAATCAGGTTACAGCCACATCTCTGGGTCAGCTCCAAAGCAATTGTGATGACCTTCTAAAGACATTGAGGGCTTGGGTATTCCAGATGGGGGCTAAATGGGGCAACAGATGATTAGATGCCCTGGGAATCAAGTAGGGATTTTCCTGGGCATGTCTTGCAATCTTGTTCCCCTTTTCACTTTTCTTAGGAGCAACCCTAATAAAAGAGGTTGCAGATCAGTGGGTTTCCCTCCTCCTTTGGAGCTATGCATGGCAGCCCAGGGTTTGCTGTCTGCCCGGTCCAAGTGAGGCAAGTGCCCGAGTAATAAGGGGCCATGAAATGGCAACTCTAGGGCTAACCTTATTCCTTCATGGGACCAACATCTCCCTGAGCCTCTGTCCCCTTCTTTGCAAGTCTGATCAAGAGATAGCCAATCTGGCTATCATGGTGGGATCCCCATCTTCCCAAAGCATCATTGACCTTGGGAAGCAAAGAGTGGGGAGGAAGAAGAATTCTCTGAACACATCATGCACTCTCACTGGTTCAGTAGGAACACACCAAGCGCATATGGTACCACTGCCAGGGTTACAAAGAGGCATCCCTTCCCAGCTACTCCTATAGTATATTTTAGCTTTATTTTTTTAACTGCATAAGACATTACTCAGGCAATATTTGCTTAGATACACCCATATAGTTACCACTTTTTTGATTATCACTTTTTTCTCTTGCATTTTGTAAATATAGGTAAGTGTGCTGACTAATGATGGGAGAATACCCGAGCATGATAAGAATTCTAAGAGGGAAACCTGACTTAGTCTGAGGGTCAGTGAAGGCCTCCTGGAGGAAGGGACATTAAGCCGAAACTTGAAGGATGAGCTGGCAAAGGGGGCAAAGTCAGAGTGTCCAAGTGGGGAGAAGGCCCAGGAGCAAGAGACAGCCTGGCAGTGCAGGTTAGATATGGCATGACTGGGGAAGACATGAGGGGGGCTGGTGGGCATGGCCCAGATTATGGAAGACCTTATCAGCTCTGGAGAGTCTCTACATGGCCGCCTGGTTGGTTTTGTCTAAGAGGGCAGGGATTGCGGTGAACCAATCATAGTCAGCAGTAGACCATGATACCTCAGTCAGTAAGGTGGGAACACCAGTCCAACTGTGATGCCTAAACATGACAACTGGAGACCACTGAATCCTGCCATCACCCAGGCCATCTTTACCAAAAAGAATGGAAAGGAATATTAGAAAATGCTGCCTTAGATCTTTGCAGAGAAACTAGGGAGGAAGAGAACAAGAGACTCAAGTTATGAGGGAGGTTGGGTTTCTAGGAATTGACCTTTCAGGGGAGCAGTTGAGAGTGTCCCTCTCTTACTGTGCTCTCTCCTTGTTTTGCAGTATATCATTACTTTGTGGATATTATAACTTGGAACAAGAGCATAAGAAGAGGGTCCATTACAATCAAATTGAGAGACAGAGATGGAAACATCACAGAATCCAAAATCAATCAGTAAGTTGGGCTGGGATGGTTTGCAGTTTGCTCTCTCCCTTTTTGCACAGAGAAATTAAATCCCAAATATACTGACTTTCTTATTTATGGGTTTGTACTTGTCTTTGTTCTACAAAAGATTTAAGGGAGTAATTGCTGCTTTTATATATAGATAGATACATATTTTTTTATTAACATATAATGTATTATTTGTTTCAGGGGTACAGGACTGTGATTCATCAGTCTTACACAATTCACAGCGCTCACCATAGCATATACCCTCCCCAGTGTCCATCACCCAGCCACCCCATCCCTCCCACCCCCCTCCATTCCAGCAACCCTCAGTTTGTTTCCTGAGATTAAGAGTCTCTTATGGTTTGTCTCCCTCTCTGGTTTCGTCTTGTTTCATTTTTCCCTCCCTTCCCCTATGATCCTCTGCCTTCTCAAATTCCACATATGAGTGAGATCATATGATAATTGTCTTTCTCTGATTGACTTACTTTGCTTAGTATAATACCCTCTAGTTCCATCCACGTCATTGCAAATGGCAAGATTTCATTTTTTTGAGGGCTGCATAATATTCCACTGTATGTATATACCACATCTTCTTTATCCATTCATCTGTTGATGGACATCTGTGCTCTTTCCATAGTTTGGCTATTGTGGACATTGCTGCTATAAACACTGGGGTGCAGGTGCCCCTTTGGGTCACTACATTTGTATCTTTGGGGTAAAAACCCAGTAGTGCAATTGCTGGGTCGTAGGGTAGGGAGCAATCGCTTCTTGGGGCTCTTGATCTTCTAGGCTCTTTACAAATGAAAGTGGTACAGAGATTTATTTTCTTTTCCTCTTTCCTCCCTCCCTTCCTTACCCCCCTCCTTCCCTTCCTTCCTTCTTCCCTCACTTCCTTCTTTCCTCCCTCTCTCACTCTTCCCTCCCTTCCTCCCTCTTCTGCTTCATTTTTAAAAAACATTTAATTACAAAAGTCATCCTTGCTTGCTATAAAGGATTTTTTTTTTTTTTAAGATTTTATTTATTTATTTGACAGAGAGAGACACAGCGAGAGAGGGAACAGAAGCAGGGGGAGTGGGAGTGGGAGAGGGAGAAGCAGGCTTTCTGCCAAGCAGGGAGCCCGACGTGGGGCTCGATCCCAGGACCCTGGAATCATGACCTGAGCCGAAGGCAGATGCTTAACAACTGAGCCACCCAGGCGCCCCTGCTATAAAGGATTTAAACAGTAAATAAATACATAGCATAAAGGGGCGCCTGGGTGGCTCAATCGGTTGAGGTCATGATCCCAGGGTCCTGGGATCGAGTCCTGCATTGGGCTCCCTTCTCAGTGGGGAGCCTGCTTCTCCCTCTGCCTGCCGCTCCCCCTCCTTGTGCTCTCTCTCTCTCTGACAAATAAATTTAAAAAAAAGAAATATATAGCATAAAATATGTAACATAAACATGCAAATGCCCCATCCCAACAATCCCACACCTAAAGGCACCCACCCCCACACACATTTCAATTTTTTGTGAGCTCATACATATATATAAACATATATATGTATGTTTCTGAAACTCAGAAAATGTAATTTGCAATAGAAAATTGGAAACACCCTAAAAATCCAATGATGGGGAAATGGTTAATTAAATATTCTCATATAATATTATTTATACGTTCATTTATGAAACTATATTAAATGAAGTGCTTATAATGTGCGAAGTGGAAAATGCAGGATATCAAATTATATAAAGTATAAAATTAGTTCAACAATGCCAAAAAACTGAAAAAGAAATATGTCTAATATGTTAGATTGTCCCTTAGTGGTAGGAATATGAGTGCTTTTTTAAGCTTCTCTTTACTTTTCTTTTTTCAGCTTCTCTTTACTTTCTCTTTTACTTTTATATGCAGTTGTGTATATATATATATATATATATATAGTTTAAAAATAGTTAATTGTTTTCATCCATTAATTTATAATCAGGAAAAGGGGGAAAATAACTCAAAACCTTTAAGCAAAGAAATTTAAGGCTCATTTTATTCATTTACTCAGGAAACATTTTTGGGGGGTCCTATTATCTACTAGGCACTTGGGTTGTCTGTTGGCTTCACTCATAGAGAACCAACTGGAATGTCATCTGAAACTGGCAATTGCCTATGGCTTCACTGTGTAGATGAATAGAAAAGGTGTGTGTTGGTGGTCTGGAGGTGACTTTTTTTTAAGACATCCTGGGATCATAATAATAACAGCCTTTGTTTATTGAACTAGGCACATTACACACGCTGGCTAATGCAAGTCACACTAAAACCTGTGAGGTGGTATTACTATCTGTATTTTATATATAAGGAAACGGAGGCTCAGATGTCCCCAAACCCAGTAGGGCTGCATTTTCAGGGAGGGCACCGCTGGGGGGCGCATCTTGAATAACCAGCGACAGGCAGTTTATAGGCTGTGATCTTCAGTAAGGAAGCTAGGCAGAGACCTCATCTGGAGATTCTAAGAAATAGCAGGGGAAATTATGCAGTCCTATAATGAGAAATGCTCACTTAACAAAATTTGGTTATTCATGCCAATAACTGGTTACATATTGGCTTTACATGTCTTAGAAATTTTAATTTTCTGTAGTAAATTTCTCCCAAGTAGGCCTTTCTAAATGTGAAGGGTTTTTTCTTGATTAAGAGAGAGACCTTAACATCTCTGTTCTATTCACGTTTAGTCATTCTTAGTTTAGTCATGTTTGTGAAAGAGTCATCACCAATCAGAGAATATACGGGAAAAAAGAAAATGGTTGTTCTATTCCATGGTGAGATTATGTCTACTTTTCTCTTTTTTGCAAGGTAAACTTTTAGTTTTTAGTATTTAGTGTTTTTATAGTTTAAGAAAGGGAAAATAATATCAGAGAATGTGCCCTGGGTTTATTCAGTCTTACCAGACTATGGGTACAAATGGAGTCACATTCAAAGATACTATCTGCCTGGTGACTCTCCCTGTATCCATGTCTTGGATGTATTGCTTTTTTTATTTTTAAACCTTTTTTAAAAGTTAAGATATAATTCACATACCATAAAATTCACCCTTTTAAAGTTTACATTTCAGTGGTTTTTAGTATATTCACAAAATGGACAAACATTACTATCATCTAATTCCAGAACATTTTTATCATCTCAAATAGCAACCCCAGGGGCACCTGGGTGGCTCATTTCAGTTGAGCCCTGTATCAGGCTCCTTGCTCAGCAGAGAGCCTGCTTCCTTCCCCACCCCCACCCCGCCACTCCCTTGCTTGTGCTCTTTGTTAAATAAATAAATAATCTTAAAAAAAAAAAACCTTAAAAACTCAAAAAGCAACCCCATACCTATTAGTAATTCCTCATTCCTCCTTCCTCTCCAGCTCCTGTCAACCACTCATCTGCTTTCTATCTCTATAGATTTCCACATTCTGGGTGTGTCACATAAATGAAATCATACAGTATGTGGCCTTTTTGTGTCTGGGTTTTTTTTTTTTTTTTGCTTAGCATAATGTCTTCAAGATTTGATAGCATGTATCAGTACTTCATTTTTTTATGGCCAAATAATACTCCGTGGTATGGATAGACCCATTGTATTTCGATCCACTGACCTCTGGGTTATGGGCCCAGCTCACTCCCACTGTGCCACTCTTCACACATACCACATTTTATTTATCCTTTTGTCAGTTGATGGACATTTGGGTTGTTTCAACTTTTTTGGCTACAAACATATGTGTACAAGTTTCTGTGTAGACATACGTTTTCATTTATCTTGGGTATATACCTACAAGTGGAATTGCTGGTTATCGTATGATAACCATGTATTTCACATTTTCAGGAACTGCCAAATTGTTTTCCAAAGCAGCTGCACCATTTTACATTCCCACCAGCCATGTGTAAGACTTCTAATTTCTCTACATCCTTGCCAACACTGTTAATACCTGTTTAAAATTTTTTTCTTTTGCATTGTGATTAAAAAATACAGAACATAAAATTTACCATCTTAATCATTTCTGAGTTTAGTAGTGTTAAGTATAGTTCACATTGTTGTGAAACAGACCTCCAGAACTTTCTCATCTTGCAAAACTGAGACTCTATACCCGTTAAATAACAACTCCCATTTCCCCCCACCCCCTAGCCCCTAGCGAGCACCATCCTAATGTTTCTACGAATTTGACTACTTTAGATTCCACTCATATAAGTGGAATCACACAATATTCATCTTTTTGTGGTTGGCTTATTTCACCTAGCATAATATCAAGGTTCATCCAGGTTGCAGCATGAGACAGGATTTCTCTTGTTTTATAAAGGCTGAATAATATTCCTTTGTGTGTATGTTTCACGTTTTCTGTATATATCACAGGCATGTCTGTCTTCCTTATTGTAGCCATTCTAGTGGGCATTATGTTATATCTCATTATGGTTTTGACTTGTAATTCCCAAATGATTAATAACTTTGAGTTTCTTTCATGTGCTTACTGGCCAATTCTATATCTTTTTTTGAGAAATGTCTATTCGGGTCCTTTACTCATTTTTTCCCTTTTCAATAGACTTCATTTTTTAGAGCAGTTTTAGATTCCCAAAATTGAACAGAAGTGCAGAGATTTCCCATATACACTCTTGGCCCCATACACACAGCCTCCCCGACTATCAAAGTCTGGATAATAGAGTGGTACACCTGTTAAGACTGACACATTATCATCACCCAAAGTCCATAGTTTACATTAGGGTTCACTGTTGGTGGTGTACATTCTGTGGGTTTTGCCAAAGTATAATGACATTTATCTACCATTATAAGATCATGGAGTAGATCCTATAATCCTAAAAATCTTCTGTGTTCTGCCTATTGTATCCATCTCTTCCCTTTAACCTTTGGGAACCACTGGTCTTTGTACTGTCTCCACAGTTTTGCCTTTTCCAGAATGTCATGTAGTTGGACTCATACAGTATGTAACCTTTCCAGAGTGGCTTCTTTCACTTAGTAATGGGCTTTAAGTTTTCTTCATGTATTTCCATAGCTTACTAGCTGATTTCCTTTTAGCACGGAATAATACTCCGTTGTCTGGATGTACTACAGTTTATTTATCCGTTCTTCTACTGAAAGAATCTTGGCTACTTCCAAGTCTTGATAATTCTGAATAATGCTGCTAGAAACATCTGGGTGCAGGTTTTTGTGTGCCTCACTCACTTTAAAATTGGGTTATTTATCTTTTTATTGTTGAGTTGCAAGAGTTCTGTAAATACTCTGGCACAAGTCCTTATAGTTTTAGGCCTCACATTTAGGTCTTTGATTCATTTTGAGTTCATTTTCGCATGTAGAGTGAGGTAGGGGGTCCGACTTCATTCCTTTGCCTGTGGATATCCAGTTGTCACAGCACCCTTTATTGAAAAACCTATTCTTTCTCTGTGACTGTCTTGACACCCTTGCCTAAATCAATTGACAGTCAACGGAAAGGTTTATTTCTGCACTCTGAATTTTCTTCTATCGATCTATGTATTTATCCTAATGCAAGTACCACAGTGTCATGTAGCTCACTATAGCATTATTGAAGCTTTCTAACAAATTTTGAAATCAGGAAGTATGAATCCCCCAAATTTGGTCTTTTTCCTTTCTTTTTTATTTAGAGAGAGAGAGAGTGCATGCTGGGCAGGGGGTGTGGTGGGCAGAGGGAGAGAGACAGTCCTAAGCAGCCTCCACGCCAGGCATGGAGTCCACCGTGGGGCTTGATCTCAGGACCCTGACATCGTGACCTGAGGTGAAATCAAGAGTCAGATGCTTAATTGACTGAGCCACCCAGGCACCCCAAGTTTGGTCCTTTTCAAAGTTGTTTGACTATTCTGGGTCTCTTGAATTTCCATATGGATTTTAAATTAGTTTGTCAGTCTCTGGAAAAAAAAAATAAGGCAGCCGGGATTTTGATAGAGATTGTTTCTGCCCCTGAGGAGGTAGGAGGGTTGTTTACTTAGAATTCATTTTTAGTTCACCCCTCCCCGGAGTCTCCCATTCAACTCCCCACCTTTTTTTTTTTTTTTAAGATTTTATTTATTTATTTGACAGAGAGAGACACAGCGAGAGAGGGAACACAAGTAGGGGGGGTGGGAGAGGGGGAAGCAGGCTCCCTGCTCAGTCCCGTTGCGGGACTTGATCCCAGGACCCTGAGATCATTACCCGAGCTGAAGGCAGACGCTTAACGACTGAGCCACCCAGGTGCCCTCAACTCCCCTCCTTGAGTGGCTTTGTTCCCTGTCCTACTGCCCTGCAAGGCCATGAAAAAGAAAACCCATTACTAGCTTTCGCAAGAGGACAACAAAAGGTGATGTGATTTCAGTATTTCTGCCTCCACATATTTTTGAGCCTTCTCAGTATTCTTCACTTTCCCCTTCGGTGCAATTTAGAGGGTTTTTAGTTTTGTTTTTGTTTGAATTGTAGCCATCACCAGGAGTTGTTTTCAGGCTGTTTAGTGCACCGTGCTACCAGAAACAAACATCTGGCTCCTATCATCGGTCATAATCTGTAGCTCACTGGCTGTCATTCCCTTTATTCGGGTATGAGCCCAATCCCTTGGGGAGTGCCGCACCCAGTCTTTCCAGACATCCCTCCAGGTGGAAGAGCGGGTTCCACCTGTACTCGTAGACAGGCTTCTCAGCTGCAGGAAGGCTTTTCCCTCTCCTGCCTTCCGTCTGCCCACGCTGGGTTTTGCCATCTGCTGGTGGCATCACCCCCTCTTGAAGTCCCTGCATGCTCGTGGTTGCACAGATGTTCTCGGAGAGGGATCCAGTTCGGGGTCACTGGCTGCAGTTGGTTATCCTGTCTCTTTAGTCCTCACTTGGAACCTTCCATCTTTCCTTGACTTTCTTTACTTTGACACTTACAGGTCAGTTATTTTCAGAATGTCTTCAGTTTGGGTTTGTCTGATGCTTCCTCGTGATTACATTCAGATCACGCATCTCTAGCAAGAATTGATGTTGTGTTTGGCTCAGCGTGCCCTATCAGGCAGCCCACAACTTTCCATGAACGTGGATCAGTTCATTAAGGTGGTTTCTGCCAAGTTTCTTCACTATCAAGGTCTGTTTTTCCTTTGTATTAATAAGTATGTTGCACAGAGGTACTTCAAGACCATGTAAATGTTCCATTACTCCTCAAACTTCTACCCACTAGTTTTGATGTTTTGTGGTTGAATTGTTACTACGATGGTTGCCAGATGGTGATTTTTCTAATTCGTCCTTTAGGAAAAGCTTTCTCTTCTCCCCATTTATTTATTCCTTTAGTTGGTTATATCAAGATGGACTCATGGATTTTTATTTTGTTAATGGGGACTTACACTCAGTTACTACCATTATTTATTTAAATTGTCTCAAATCTGGCCAGTGAAATCTCTTCAAACTGGGTCTGTGCCCTTTTTTTAAAATGCATTTTTGATCATGATGAAGACACATAATGTAAAATTTGTTATCTTAATCATTTTTAAGTGTCCAGCTCAGTAGTGTTAAGAATATCCACATTATTGTGAAATAAATCTCCAGAACGTTTTCATCTTGCAAACTGAAACTCTATGCCCATTGATCAATAGCTCCCTTTTCCTTCTTCCTCCAGCCTCTGGTAACTACCATTCGACTTTCTGTTTCTATGACTTTGATTACTCTAGATGTCTTATATAAATGGAGTCCAACAATATTTATCTTTTTGTGACTGGCTTATTTCATTTAGCATAATGTCCTCAAGGTCCATCCATGTTGTAGCATATGGCAGAATTTCCTTCCTTTTTATGGCTGAATAATATTCCATTGTATGTAGATACCACATGGTGTTTATCCATCCAGCCATTGATGGACATTTGGGTTGCTTCCACCTCTTGTCTCTTGTGAATGATGTTGCTATGAACGTGGGTGTGCAAATATCTTTTTAAGACCTTGCTTTCCCAGAAGTAGAATTGCTGGATCATGAGGTAATTCTATTTTTCCTTCTTCAAAGAGACCCCAGACCCTTTGCCATTGTGGTCGTACCACCTTCCATTCCTAGCAACAGTGCATGATTTCTCCATCTCCTCGTCAACACTTATTTTCAGTTTTTTGTTTTTTGTTTTTGTTTTTTTTTGAATAGTAGCCATCTGGATGAGTGTGAAGTGATTCTAGATCCTCTGGAACATCTCCCGCCATTCTTTGAGCACTTCTCATTTTTAGGCACACAGTTGTTGCAGGCTCGCTTTGCACTTTCCCTGACCTAGCCCTGGAATCAGCCGTTTCTCCTGGAAGAAGGAGGTTTTAGTGAGGATGGTGTTTAGAAACTAAAATCTGGGGACCTTTCAGATTAGTTTTACATGTGGCATGTTTGCTCTCCACAGGACTTACACATGATTCTAGTGAGGCTGGGGTGACACACCCCCCCTCAGCCCCCATTCCCACCTCCAAATTAAGGATTGATTTCTAGAGCAAGCCTCCCATTTCTGAGCCCAGGGAGGGTCTCCGGAGTCTCCTCCCCCAGCTCCCCAGAGGGACATTGACCCAGCTAAACCTCCCCAGTGGATTTACCTTAGGCTCAATGTGAGATTCCAACTGTAGGAAACATTGCACACTTGGGAAAAAGTATTGGAACCTGGGATTTAGCTCTCTTATTTGAGAGGCAGGACTGAAAAAAACAGATGCTGAAGCACAACTTTTCAGTTAGTTAGCCAGCTGGGCTAATGATATAATACGCTTCTAGCAATGCAGTTTCATGGAAAGACTAATTTTGAACTCAGAAGTGAGTATGAGTCCCTGCACTGGTGCAGACAAGCCCTGTGACCTGGGGGAGTTTAAGCTCTATAAGCATCTGTTTCCTTGTCTGTAAAATGAATAACACTCATCTTGAAGAATCTTTCGGGGGAATGGAGACATGTCAAGAGCTGAGGATGCTAACTGGTGTATGGTAGGCAGGCATACCTCTCTCGTGCCACAGTATGTCATCATTCCTGGGGCCAGAAGCTTCACTTACGCAGTCCTTTGGAACCCAGCAGAACTTTGGGGTCAAGTGGTTACCTGCTTATGAGTGATTTGTAGGCTTCATTAGCAGTCTACATCCACTTAAAAATTATTATCTCTTCCTTCCAGTGAACCTGCAGTATTTCAGAAATACCACCAAGTGAGTCTGCTTGCAAGATTTAATCAAGACTTGGATAAAGTGGCGAACATTTCCTTGGTGTTCTCTACCGGATCTGTTATAGGCCCCAAGTACAAGCTCAGGATTCTCCGCATGAAGTTAAGGTCACTTGCCCATCCAGAGAGGTGAGCCATTGGCAGGGTTTGACAAGCCCTTGTTTTCCAAAGACCTTCTCCGTTCCTGTCCAATCTGCTTGGTCTGATGTTTTAATAGGACTTCATCCATTATAATGAAGGAGGGGAGGGGTTTTCCAAAAACAGACTTGATGAAAGCCAGTAGCCCCATAATTCAAGAGAATTTTACTGGTAGGCACTTAAAGATAAATGGCCCAGTAATCCAAAGAAATAATGTTACACGCTTATAGTTATATAATTCTTCCCTAATCACTCCACCCACACTGCTTGCAAGTATTTTTGTTGTGGAAAAGAGCCTCATATAATTTGGCAAACACAGAGCCTCATATAAAAAAAGGTACAGAATAACGAATATTTTATTCCATTGATACAGTATGAAAGTACTATCTCGATGATGAATTTGATAACTGCACAGAGAATGTCCTTGTTCTTAGGAAATACACATTGAAGTATTAAGGGGTAAGCAACCTATTCTCAATTGGGTCAGAAAAAATAAGCAACTGTGTTTGTGTGTGTGTGTGTGTGTGTGTACGGGGGGACAGTCAAATTGGGGGAGAAAGAGCAAAGCTGTGGTGGCATGGGCGCTTTGCGACTAATGCCACTCCAACATATAGTCCTAGCATCCAATCTGTCAACAAGACAGAGGTGGACAATGCTGTGAGCAGTCAGTGATTTATGCTTATGACTGCCTTTCTCCTGAAGGTTTAGGGTACTCTAAAACATTTCATAATACACCTTTCTTCTAAGAGGACAGTCATTACATCTTAAAACCATGGGACTTTTTAATACTTTTTTTTCTCTGATCATCAAAGGAATACATGTTGATTTCATAAAACCTGGAAAGTACAAAGGTGTTAAGAAGCAGAACGATATCACCCATCATGTCATTATTCAGAGGCAACAGTTGTTAATAGTTTGGGTTATTTCTTTCTAATCTCCTTTCTATTATTGCTTTAAACCTAGATGAAAATAAATAAATAAAATCTTAAAAAAAAACAAAGCTAGACGAAGTTAGGTGGCAAATAACATCTTACATCCTGCTTTCTTATTGTTGCTGATCTTGCTCTGCTTATTTACCATAAGCATTTTCCTATCACATTAGAAATAATTGCTCCACGATATTAGATCCTAAGGACAGAATATGATTTCTTTTCCTAGAACGGGCTCTGTTTACTACTTGATTGACAAGGCTATTCTGTCTCGTGTTTGCAGGCCCCAGTTGTGTCGGTATGATCTTGTGCTGATGGAGAACATGGAGACGGTCTTCCAACCCATCCTGTGCCCCAAGTTGCTGATGTAACTGTTGTTGGGACACTCGGGCACCAGTAACGTCAAGAAAGCTACAACTGTAGGCTTTTTTTTAAAGCGTCACCTCACCTTTTCCTCAAGGCAGAAAAAATTATGGGTGTTTTTCCAGCAGCGTCCCATGGATGTCACATTGCAAAATGTCAAACGACCTTGGATTATGGAACGGTCCTGGGAAGGGAGCCCCTAAGTAGGGCAAGTCAGAAATAGCCAGGCTCCCAAGAGCCCAGCGCCTGTCTGGCTGCATCCTGGGGCCTCTTTGTCCCGGCCTGTCAGCTCTGCTGCCAGTCACTCGGGCAGCTCTGCTCAGCGCTGTGGCTGGTCAAGCACCTGAAAGGGAAGGACTGGCTGGAGACCTCACTTCGGACTCGACCCCGCACTCCCTGTGCCAAACTCCTCCAGGTCCTTGCACATAGGAAGGAATGGAGCCTGACCTACCTCACAGGGCTGTCGTGTGGGTTTGGGGGCAAGTCTGTGAATGGTTCTTGGAAATCCCGGTGCCACATCCGTGAGTGGTTTGATAAATGTGAATATGCTTTTATTTATTTTGATAGGGCTGATGTAATATACAATAAGAGAGCTTGTCCTCCTCAACAGCAGCCTGTCTCTTGAGCTGTTTGCTCTGGGAAGACAGGAAAGCCACACCCCGCTCTAAAGTGGGTTGGTGCGTGGAGGCAGTGGGGACACAGGGACAGCACGGGGGTGGGGGCAGCTGCTGGGACTAGACAGTAAGCGCCCGAGGGAAGAAAGGCAGACGAAGCGGTGGTAGGACAGGCTCGCTCACAGTGACCGTGGATGCGGTGAGAGGTAGGAGAGAAAAAGCTTGGTTTTCACTTGAGGTGAAGAAGGGTCACTTTCCAGGCAACCCTCACTTTAAGCAGTCCTTCAGAAATGTTCATTTTTCCTTGTTACTGATGCAATCCATGCTTATCTGAAGGAAATTTATAGAGAATACATAGATGCAAAATGAACATACGCTATCTATGATCCACCTGTTGGAGGTCATGAATGCTAACCTTCTGGAATGATGCTAAATAACTTGTGTTGCTAACATGTGAATTCAAAGCATACACCGGTGTGCTCCAGTTTGAAAAATCCTTGGGCTGCCCCAGGAGTGGGTATGCTCAGTGCATCTGGAGTGACAACAGCCGCTCGGTCAAGAGGCCCTGGAGGGCCAAGGCCAGAGAGGCCAGAACCAGGGGAGGACCATCCCCGGGGCCTGATGCCCAGTGCAGGCACAGAGCCAAAGGGGGGGGCACAACCCATCCCGCAGCTGTGGCCACTGCAGGAAGGTTCCTGAGATTCCGGAGTGTCACAGGCCCATAACCCCCTCCTCATCCAAGTGATTGTTCTCCTTTCTGTGAGAACAGCCCTTTTAAAAGAAATGGAGTCTTTATTTGATAAACTATAGAACTCTATACATACATTCCTGTGTGGCACATCTTGTACAGGTTTCTGTATGCATCGTGTGGAGCCTGAACTTGGGAAGGAAGGCGGCTCAGAGATGCTCCTGCCCACTTGGCTATCTTCTCATCCTTCCTCCCTCTTCCACATTTCTCCAGCAGTTGTGCACAGAGAGATCAGTGTGCTGATAGGCCCTGATTTCTTTTTAGAGTTTTACTGATCCTGTATTTTTTTTTTTTAAGATTTTATTTATTTATTTGGGAGAGAGAGACAGCGAGCGAGTGAGAGAGAGAGAGAGAGAGCATGAGCTGGAGGAAGGAGCAGAGGCAGAGGGAGAAGCAGACTCCTCACTGAGCAGACAGCCAGACAAGGGGCTCGATCCCAGGGACCCTGGGATCATGACCTGAGCCAAAGGCAGACGCATAACGGACTAAGCCACCCAGGCGCCCTGGTCCCATATCTTGATTAGCACCGCCATTTCTCTGTCCTCTTTCCCTCACCTGGTAGGCAGGGGCCAAAACAACAGCAAGAAAATGTCAGAATAGCATTGCTATCATCATGAACTCCTCGTGCCAGGGGGTCTGTCTCGGCTTCTCTGGTGTCTCTTAGCACAGTACCTGGCTCACTGGGGAATGGGTGGATGAATGGACAAACGGATGGATCAATGAATGATTAACGGAAGGAAGTTTGAAGGAAGTTTGTTCACTGGATGGAGATGAATTTCAATGAGTCTCAAGTGACAGTGATCCAGAGAAGTGAGGGCAGGTGTGGCCACTCCCTTCACAGGTTCTCCCAAGGCCCCTGAACTTTCCACTCTTGCTATCCTTGCCTCTCCTCCCTCCTCTTTGTCAGAGTCTCTGTCTGAATCCCAAATCCAAGATGCAATTAAATTGCAGTCTACCCACTTCCCTCCCATCTTCATCAATTATCTCCTACTGAGCTTTTTTCCCCCTTACATTTATTGGTGTGATTATTTGGTTAATGTCTGTCTTTACTAGACTGCTCTGCAAGGCAGGGGCAATGAGCCTAATGTGGCGCCTACAACGTAGTCTGTGCTCAGGGCATATTAAATGAATGCTCATCATGATCTTCTGAACCCTATGGAACCATGTTCAGTTGTAAGAGCTCCCCCTACTCCCAGCCATTGCCCATTTCCACGGAGGCGCACAGCCTTCTCTGCCTTAGCCTTCTTTCCCAGCACTTCTTTTTTTTTTTTTTTTAAAGATTTTATTTATTTATGTGACAGACACAGAGAGAGAGGGAACACAAGCAGGGGGAGTGGGAGAGGGAGAAGCAGGCTTCCCGCGGAGCAGGGAGCCCGATGCGGGGCTTGATCCCAGGACCCTGAGATCATGACCTGAGCCGAAGGCAGACGCTTAACGACTGAGCCACCCAGGCGCCCCCCCAGCACTTCTTTACTGTTTCCATTCTCTCTGGAGACCCATTACCCATCTCCCAGGCTCCCCGGGAAAAAAGAGAGGTTGGCTCTTTTTTCACTCCTCTTTAGAACCTTCCAGATGGTCCTGACACCCTTCTTCACCAAAACCACCAGTCCTGAAGGCAAGGAGATTTTGCTTTCCTTCACTTCCCCATTTTAGAGCCTTGGCTAAAACCCTCCAGGCCCCTCCAGCATTCCTGGATGACTCCAAGCTGTGGTTCAAAGTCCCCCCTTGCTTTCCACAACTCCCTTCTGCCACTGACTTTGTACGTGCACCATCACTGCTTTTCTTACGCTGTATTGTACTGTATTTCTGTGTCTGTCCCCCCTCTGAGACTGTGAGCACTGCAGAGGCAGCGGTGGCTTATTTGTTGCCCCAGCACCTAGCACAGTGTGAGGCGCAAAGCAAGTATTCGATAAATGTCTGCTGAACAGAATGGAGTGGACTCATCTTTAGGACTTGAGGGAGTCACCTCCACTTGGATTTAGACATCAATACACTTAACACTGTTACTTCCCAAACCCTAAATCTGGAACCTCTCATCCTTGGACCCATGCGCCATGCTCCCAGTCCTGCAAAACCCTAGCTTAGCCAGAAGACTTTGAAGCCAGTAAGGGAAATCTACTCATACTAATGCAAATTTTACTAGAGAGGGGATTTGTGGAAACCCAAGAGCTCAACCATCAGCCTTCAGGAAGGGCAGGGATGGGGCAGCCCCGAGCCTTTAGCAAGAGTTCATGGGCCTTTGTTGACCCTGTGCTCTACCTTGAGTCTCTGACCCAGCTTGGCTCCCTCACAGGGCAGCTGTGGACCCCTGAGATCATTGGTACCATTGTGTCCCCAGCTATTCAATCACTAGGTGGCCCAATTCCAAAATCCAGGGAGAGGAAGCGGCACTTAGATCCTCCTCTTGGGGAAGGTGTCCATCCCGTTCCAATCAGTTATGGCTGGAACGGGGTAGGGTAGCTAAATCCTGTGGTCCTTGAGCTACTCCTTTCAACTGCTCTGTGCAGATCCAATCCAGCCAATAAAGGAGCTTGAGTGCTATTGACAAAGAGCCTCAGTGAGTGCCTGGCTAATCCACTCTCACTGGAACTCTTGCCTTTTCTTCCCTCCCACTTCCCTGAGCAACTGGCACCTACCTGCTTCTCAGTCCAGCATGTGTCCCTGGTCGGGGGTTACTGCTGTCCTTTGTCAGGCTGCCTGGGCATGTGCTGTAAATGAATGGGCTCAACAGAGGCTAGTGTATATGCCAGGTGGTGCACCAGCTGGTTAGAGTTAGCTCTGCAGGTGCTGGGTCAGGGAGACAGATCAGCGTGGAGGTGGGATGGGAGTGAGGAACCCAGTTTAAGGCTTCTTTCCCATGCAGACAGGTTGAGCAGGAGGAATCAGAATAGGAATCCCGGGGAGTGGGGTGGATCAGGCAGCAAGCAGTGGCTTGGGTGGTGAGCCTGTGGGAAATCAGGTTTGCATCCCCCAAAAGAGCTCTGTCAAAGGTCTCTTCCCCCCCCAGGTTCGCGGAATCCCACAACCCTCAGGTGTGCCTGCTGGGTTTTCCCACAGACTCTGACACTGCACACTGCTTCCTTTTCTAACACTGCTTCTTGGGCTCTTGGGACACTCCTCCCCCTCACCGACATCCCTGAGTGAGCCATCTTGTTCTCTGATTCCATGATTTCCTTACCAGACTTCTGATCTCAGTCCTCTCTTTCTCAAGAAGGTAGCGTAGGGTAAGAGATTAGGCTCTGGTGTGTGACCTCTGTCAACTTACTTAACTCTTCCTAAGCTTCCCTTTCCTGGACTGTAAAGTGGGGCTGTTAAGAGTCCCTGCTTCAGGGCGCCTGGGTGGCTCGGTTAGGTGAGTGCCTTTGGCTTGGGTCATGATCCCAGGGTCCTGGGATCGAGTCCCACATCGGGCTCCCCCTGCTCAGCGGGGAGCCTGCTTCTCCCTCTGCCTGCCACTCCCCCTGCTTGTGCGCTCTCTCTCTGTCAAATAAATAAAAGCTTTAAAAAAAATAAAAATTAAATTAATATTTAAAAAATTAAAATTAAAAAAAGTCCCTGCTTCATAAGGGACGTTATGTGGAATAACTGCTGTCATGCATGCATGTAAAATGCTTTCTGTGCGGTCTGGAGTGTACTAAGTACTCAGTGACTCTCAGCTGCTGTTCCTTTCCAAAGTCTCATGGTCTGTCTAGGAGACCTTCTCCCATCCCCTTGTTTCGACTCTCTACTCTAGAAAGATGATCTCCAGATCCGAATGCAATTGGAGCTCTGGATTTTCACCTGCTTGTTGAGATGCACTGCAGGACAGAGGAAGGAGCAGGGGCTCAGGAGGGGCAGACGGGGGTTGCGTCTTATTCAGCACTCACAGCTGTGGCCTTCAGCAGCACTCACAAAGAGCCTTCATCTGAACACCTGCTCACCCATGCACTCATTAAGTGGGTTCATGATACTTGCTTCTCTGGAGTTGAATAAGCTTTGCCATATCTATTTCCCCCAGAGCACCTATTCTACTCTAAAATGATAACTCTCCCCATGCTGTCCCCCAACCAAAGGGAGAGTCAAGTCCTTGAGAGTAGAAGCCTTGCCTTCTTGTTCACTACTGTTCTCGGCCCCAGCACACTCCTGGCACAGGCTCAATAATGTTAGTTGTTCATTTACTTTCTCTCCTCCTGTATTCCTCTGACTTCTCAAATCAACATGTACCCATCCAAACAACTAATCATTTCCTCGCTAGACCTGACCCATTAATTTAACAAACATTTGTTAAGTGCCAATTATAAGCCAAGCACAGGCCTAAGGGCTGGGACAGACAAAAGATAGATGAGACATTGTCTCATTTAGAGAAATGTTTACTGTCCACTGGGGAGATGGATAATGACACAGTATTTGTAATAATAGGAATACAGACACTTCACAGGGAACCCCAAGCACAGAGAAGGAACAACCTTTCTGAATGTGGGAGCTGGAGAAGGCTTCTCAGAGGAGGTGACAATTGCCCTGTGTGGTTATGAAAGAGTAGCAATTTTTCAGGCAGAGATTGCCCAAGAGAGAGGGAAGAGCGTTGTAAGACATGAACTAACATGGTGCATGCTCAGCTGGTATGGAGGGTTTGAAGGGAGAGAACGAATGGAGGGCTGAGACAATTTCCCCACATTTTTTAAATGGAAAATTTCAAACATACGGAAATAGAATACATGTATAAAATCCTCCTCCACGTGCCCATCAGCCAGCTTCAACAATTACCAATTCAATGGCCAATCTTTTTGATTTCTATCCCTACCACTAAACTCGCATCCCATTATTTTGATGCAAATCCCAGACTGAATCATTTCATTCATAAATACTTCAGTAGTTTGAAAAGGGAAAGCATATCCCTTTTTTCTTTCTATAGATGTATCATGGTATGCTCTAACAATGCGACTTGTCTGTTCGCTGTTTATCCCTGCTATCTCCATGGCGACTGCGCTCTATCATGATATAGAGTTGACTCCCTCTTTTAGGAAGCTACTTAGTGTTCCTTTTTGAATATACCACAAATAATCTCACTAGTCCCCAACTGATGGGCATTTAGGTTGTTCCCAATCTCGTAATACCAAAACAAAGCTGAGGGAATACCCTGGAACATACATCTTTGTCTGTGAGCATATCTCTAAGTTAAATTCCTGGACACGGAATTGCTAGGACCTGCTACACTTCAAATTCTGACAGGTGCTTCTTACTTGGCCCAAGAGGTGCTCTGAATGATATGATGAAGACGCTTTCTCTCTGTTGTCTAGGCTTGTGGCATTATGGAGTCCTCTCTGCCTCTTCTCCATGTAATCCGTCATATTTCCTACCAACTCAGCTCCTCCTCGTGTGTCCATCCTCCTCCCTTCATTCTCATTGCTGTGGTCCTGTCTCAGCCTGCATCCTTTCTTACTAGGACAGTTGCAACTACCAACTCAGAACGTGTTCTAATCATCTGCCAGAGCAAACATCCTAAAACGGGAACTAAATCATTCTCTTGTTTAAACACCTCTGTTCCTGTCTCACCATGCACAATATTGAAAAATCCAGCTCCCAAGCCTGCCTTCCAATGCTTTCCAGTTTGTCTCCAACTTCTCATTTCTCATATAGTTTAGGCTTCACGAAACTGGACTCTGGTGCCTTACTTGGGCCCCTAGCTCACCCTCTCCTTCCTTTCTCTGTTGTGGAAATCCTGCTCATCTTTAAGGTAAACTCAAACCCTGCCTCCTCCATGAATCCACGCAGTGTGGGACCATTAGTTTTGTACCCAGGTTGACTTGGATTCTAATCCTGACTCTCTCTCTCTCTTTTAACATTTGGAGTCCTCTGCCCACCAGGGGGATACATTTTCATTTGTGGATATGATCACCAGCCTTGGGCTTATGAATGTCTTAATAGTTGGAGGCCTTACTGATGCATGTTTTCTAGGATACCTAACAATCGCTCTTATTATTCTTAAAATGATTATAGCCACTACCCCAAACCTCACTCAAGAGAGTCAAGAGACTTATCAGTAATAGAAAGTTACTGCTCAGTCTGTTAAGGGTCTGCCTTCAGCTCAGGTCATGGTCTCAGGGCCCTGGGATCCCCACATCAGGCTCCCTGCTCAGCGGGAGTCTGCTTCTCCCCCTTCCCCCTGCTCTCTCTCTCAAAAAAAAAAAAAAAAAAAAAAAAAAAAAAGCTGTGGCCACAGCCCAGGCTGCCACCTTCCTGCGGGATATTCCAGAGATCAGTTTAACTCATACTTTAGAATCATAGGTTCATGGCTTGGAGCAGGCACAGCGGGCCCAGAAGCTATGATGAGCAGTTTTACCAGAACTGTTAACAAAATAGCTGACTACCGCCAGAGCCATCAGAGACCAACAAAGAGCTTGAGACGCCCTAGCTCAGGTGGTCCTCCGCAACAGTAATCAGGGCTCTCTTTTCTGGGGATGTCACTTAATCTGAGACTCAGATTTTTTCATCTGTTAAATAAAGACAAAAATACCAACCTTGCCGGATTGTTGTGAGGGGTAGGGATAATGGGCTCAATAAAAAGTAATTTTCATTATTTCTGTGGTCATTATGACCGTCCCACCGCACTTGATTGGAGCACGGGCTGTATCTGCTTTGTATCACAGCTGGGGGTGGACAAGAGAGTGTTGAGCACTAGACTGCAAGCTCGCTGTAGGCAGGGCTCGTGAATCACCTCTGGATCTCCCAGCGCCTGGCAAAGAGCCTGCAAATAAGCAGAGAAAGAGACAGAGGTAAACATGGAAAAAGATGCGCAGACGGAAGGAGGGCAGACGCACAGTAGAGCTGCTGCAAGACAGGTTTCGGCTGGAATCTCGGCTGGAATCTCAACAAGCCCGCTCAGCCCGCGGAGCCCAGGCCGGGGGCGGGGCCGGGGTCCAGGGGCGGGGCTTGGTGCGGACCCCGCCCCGGTCCGTCCGTGAATGCGCTCCGCAGGCGCAGGCCGCGCGCAGCCCCGGGCCGGGAGCTGCCTGCAGGTTCCCCGGCGGCTCGGCGGGTCCGGGAGCGGGCGCCGAGATGCGCCCCCTGCTCGGCCTCCTGCTGGTCTTCGTCGGCTCCACCTTCGCCCTGTACTTGCTGTCGACGCGACTGCCCCGGGGGCGGACGCTGGGCTCCGGCGAGGAGACCGGAGGCAGGTGCGTGGCGGGGGCCGCCGTTCGGGTCAGAGGAAGGGAGCCAGGTCCGAGGAGGGGGTCTGGGAGTGGGAGATTCGGTTCCGGGAGCGGAGGCGTCGGGGGCGGGGGTTCGGTTCTGGGACTGGGGATCGGGGTCTGGTGGCCCGGCCGCATCTGTCCGGTGTCGGGCCGGCGGGGTGGATGGGAGTCGGGGCCCTGGCTGGGGCTGCCGGCTGCCGGCTGCGCGGTGTGCAGTTTGGGCGCGCGATCGCTGGCTTTGCACGCAGGGCGGTGATTTGCAGAGGGAAACGCGGCGTCTTATCCCCGCGGCGCCCGTTCGCGCGCCTCTGTCGGCGCGGTGGCGTCGCCGCGGGAGCCGTGCGCCCGTCGCCTTCCCGGGCCCAGCCCTAACCCGACCCTCGCCCCGGGGTGGACCGGCAGCCCCCCTCTCCACAACTGCTATCAGCCTCCCTCCTCCGTCCTCCCCACCCCATCTCGCTTCCCGTCAGCTCTGCCGTTGGGGCTTGCAGGCATTCGGTCTTCAGGAGTGTTGCATGGACTTTAAATTATTCACGAACTAATGATCAGGTCCGCCCGTCTTCCTGGCTGTCTCTCCTTTTTGCCTTCTCATGACCGACTTGGTGGGGCGGGAGGCGGCGCCGCCGGGCTGATTCCCCGGGAGTGTAGCATACAGTTTATGAAGTTTATGGAAGTGTGCCTGGCACAGCCTTGCGTTGGCAAGGATGTTACTTATATTTGAATATGAGGATAACTGTGTTCAGTTACAGTATTCTTTTGCTCTAGTTGAGAAGGCTGTGCTGTGGATGTCAGACATACTAAGAGAAACATTCTGATGACAAGTAGGCGGGTTTGCTCATAATTGATCATTGATGGATTCAAGGGTTACTCTTATCTCAAAGGCAAGGTAGCCTTTACACTGTAACCCTTGTACAGGATTCAGAATGCCCTAATGGCCAGATAAAGAGTTGGGGAGGGGGGAGCCTCTTTGAAAGGGTTGGTTTCAAGCCTGACATGTTACCAAGAAGCTTATGTTTATGATATGGGACAGATATACTTTCCCAGAGAATCTTTAATTGGCCTGTTAGTGACTGATAAAACAGTCTTTTTACCTAGTAACTGGGGAGCACTGTGAAGTTTCAATTGTCCTTGGCCTGAAGCTTGTGGGGGAGGGGGCGTTCCATGAAGGGAAGCCAATTTAGGACATTTAGTTCTTGCCTGAAAATGAATGCGTTTGCCTCTTAAGAATACATCATAAAACCTGAGAACTAAAAGGGCACTTACCACTCATTTTTTCTATAAGGAAACTGAGGCCCAGGGACTAGCCCGAGATCACACTGCTGGATAGCAGCAGAGTTGAGATGTTAACCCAGGTCTTGCTTCCCAAACCAGGGCTCTTCTGTCTTCCTCCGCTGTGTGGTATCAGGTCCCCTGTCACCCTGGGCTCCCAGTATGTGTGCGTTCCCAGCAAACCAGATGATGGGCACATTTATAAACCTACTTTGGAATGAAGGCACAAGTGACTTTCCTAGGTCCTAGGCCGATCTGGACTCACGTTTCCATGCGCTTTTCCAAATCCCCAGGTCACTGTGGTTCCCCTCAGACCTGGCGGAGCTGCGGGAGCTCTCCGAGGTCCTTCGAGAGTACCGGAAGGAGCACCCGGCCTACGTGTTCCTGCTCTTCTGCGGCGCCTACCTCTACAAACAGGGCTTTGCCATCCCTGGCTCCAGCTTCCTGGTCAGTGCCCTGCCCTCCTTCTGTGCCCGCCAGGAATCCACCTTCTGTCTTTGCAGAGGGGCCCTTAGGCTGCAAATCACACAGTCCAGAGGAAGAGTACTGTGGCGGCCATTTGTCGACAGCCTCCCCTGGGTCAAACACTGTCCTGGTTGTTTTCCTGACCTTATTTAACTCTCCTAGCAGCCTTAGCGTGTGGGCGTCATGATCCCATTTTACAGATAAGGAAACACTGCGGTGGGAAGGGACTGTCCGAGGTGACAGGGAGAGGAGGGGCGGGGCTGGGGGGCTGAACCCGTGTCTCCCTGGCCCCAGAGTCGGCCTCTCCTCTTGTTTCCAAGGCCTTGATGGCTGCGCGCTGTCCCAGAGACACACACACAGTCCGGGCTGGGTGAGCTGTTCCTCTCGGAGCTTCCAGAACGTTCTGCATCTTGGCACCGTTTTCTATTACTTTTTGAAAATCCGTGTTCTCCACTAGTCGTTGAGTTCTTTGAGAACCGGGCCCATTCCTGATTCTCGGCTTTGTGTTTCTTTGCCCGGCTCAGGGAAGTGCCTTCCCAGATGTTTGACGAACAGATGCAAGTTGTTGATGATGATGTGAGGCTGGAGAGGCCGGGGAGACCTCCCTGCGTGGGGAGGGTGTGGGGAGGACGAATCGTCCTGACTTCCCAGGCGGCCCCCCCCACCGCCCTCGGAGCCGTGGTGCTGGGCCTGGGTGTGCACTCTCGCTGCGGGCTGCTTCTGTTCAGTTGCTGCCTAAGGCTCTAAGGAAGAACCTTGCTGTCCTCCCCACAGCATTTTCAGCTGTTTCATGTCAATGTGTGTGTATTTTAGGGCTTGGGGTGAGCTTGAATCTCAGCTGTGTAACCACGGGCAACCCTTTAACTTCTCCAACTCTGTTTCCTCATCTGGAAATTGGGGCTACTCCTGCGCGTTGTCTTGTGGAGGGTTAAATGGAACGGTGCGTGGAGAGCACCTGGCTCGGTGATGGTGCCTGGTGCACAGTGGCCCTCAGCACTTGTTGAATGACTAAGTGACTGAGCAGGAGACCCTGAAAGCTTCCTTCCGTCCTGCTTTTTTCTCCTGCCTTGGCATCTTTACTCCAGGCTCGGGCTGGAAACTGGAAGAAAAGCAAACATGTCCATGTCAAGAGAGACAGGGAGGTGTGTGGTGCTTGAGGTCTGGGACTGACTTCTTGGGGGTGCCCCTGTAGCTGCCTTCCCTCTTTCTTTTTTTTAAGTAGGCTCCATGCCCAACATGGGGCTTAAACTCACCACCCTGAGATCAAAGTCAGAGGCTCTACTGACTGAGCCAGTCAGGCGCCCCCTGCCTCCCCTCTTGAGCTGATCCCTATTCAGGGCAGAGTCAGATGCTACCTGGGAGTGAATCCTGTCTCTGTCTAGTGGAGGAGCTTGGGCACGATACTTAATCTCTCCCTGCGAGAATGCTGTAAGGATGGCATATGACACAGGGTCGTTGTAAGGATGAAATAAGACATGTAGTCAAGCACTTCACTTATAGTAGGTGCTCATCAGACCCCCACCGTCTCACTTGGAAGTTCCCCTTTTACTTTCTCTCTTGGATCCCATGTTTGGCAGGGTGACGTCTACCGGCCAAACTGTATTTAGGATGTATTTGCTCACTTTTCATTTTTCTGAATCTAAGACTTTTTTGAGTGTCAGCTAGAGCTCTGGTCAACATGGAACCCCCAGTGTTCTCTACCACAGATGTAATTCCAGCAGGAAGCAAAGAAAGAGGACGTTTTATATAGCTTGGGTGGTCTTACTGAAGGAAAATTCATGGTTTCTGTTCATTTAAAATGGTAACAATAACGTGTGAGTTGCATTTCTCCCTTCTTGGAGCACTCCTGATCGCAGGACCTCCCACAGCCCGCGCAGCAGGCCGGGGGGCTGTATACCCATGTTGTCCCAGAGAATGTTCTCCTGCCTTCTGAAGTGTTCACCTCATCCCTGTTTGGAAGGTGAAGAGACCAAGGCCAGGGGTACAGTTCCCAGCCCTGTCATCACTGTTCATTCACCCCTTTAGAATGGGAGTTGAGTGTGGGTTGGGAAAATCACTGGAAGAGGAGGGAACCTATGACTCTTGGGCCCCAGTACAAGGTGACTGGTAGCCAGCAGATGTTCTAACGGCTGAGGGGTTTGTTTTATTTTTGCAGAATATTTTAGCTGGTGCTTTGTTCGGACCATGGCTGGGGCTTCTGCTGTGCTGTGTGTTGACATCAGTGGGCGCCACGTGCTGCTACCTGCTCTCCAGTGTCTTTGGCAAGCAGCTGGTGGTCTCCTACTTTCCTGAGAAAGTGTCCCTGCTGCAGAGGAAGGTAAGGGGAGGGGCCGCAACCTAGTGCTGGGCCCCCTGACGGTCACCTCAGGGCCCTGAGGGGTGTGCAGGCAGGAATTTCCTACCGTGGTCCCCCGCCCTGCTTTGGAGCTCTTAGGGGCTCCTTTTGGTCTGTTCATGAGGCACAGACCTGGGATCAAATTCCGGCTTCATCATTATGCGCTCTGTGACTTTGGGCAAATTCCTGACTTCTCTGAGTCTCAGGTACTTCCATTTTATTTTATTTTTTAAAAATATTTATTTATTTGACAGAGACACAGCGAGAGAGGGAACACAGGAGGGGGAGAAGGAGAAGCAGGCTCCCCGCGGAGCAGGGAGCCTGATGCGGTGCTCGATCCTGGGACCCTGGGATCATGACCTGAGCCGAAGGCAGATGCTTAACGACTGAGCCACCCTGGCACCCCAGTACTTCCATTTTAAAAATGAGGAAAACAGGGGCGCCTGGGCGGCTCAGTCGGTTAAGTGTCTGCCCCTGTCCCAGGGTCTTGGGATTGAGCCTGCTTCTCCCTCTCCCTCTGCTACTCCCCTGCTTGTGCTCTCTCTCTCTGTCAAATTAATAAATAAAATCTCAATTTAAAAAAATGAAGAAAATAGTCTTTACCCTGGAGGTTTGTTGGGAGATTCAGGAACAGAATATATGAAGTATCTAGAACAGTGCTTGGTGCTATCAGATTTTCAATATCTAGAGATTCTCTGCTTCTTAATGGCCTTGTCTTTTTTGGCTACAGGTGGAGGAGAATAGAAATAGCCTGTTTTTTTTCTTGCTGTTTTTGAGACTTTTCCCCATGACGCCAAACTGGTTCTTGAACCTCTCAGCTCCGATTCTGAACATCCCGATTGTGCATTTCTTCTTCTCTGTTCTGATTGGTAAGAAGCTGGTGGGGTAAGTCTGAGTCTTGAGCATTGCTGTGTCGGAGGCCTACCCATGTGGGCCTGTGTCTGCCTCTGAGAGCCCAGGTTTGTGAAGAACAGCATCAAGAGTCGCGACCTCCAGTAATTATTCCTGATTTCAGATCTGCTCAGGGCTGAACAGAAAACCTATAAAAATACTTTTGGGAGAAGTAAGGATAGTTCACCCCACAGCGGTGCTTAGCGCCTGTTGTGGGCAGCACTGTGCTGGGCACGGGGTTTGGTAGCATCCTCTGTGGAAGATGAGTCACTTGGCCCTTAGCCAGGTCTCAGGAAATGCCGGCAGGAAAGCCGAGCTGGAGTGAGGGGGTGTGGGTGAAGAAAGGGTGGAGGCTGAAGAGAGGAGCAGAGCAGCTTGGCCAGGTGAGGGGCTGGGACAAGAGCATGGTTTCTCCGGGTCTGGGCCTCGGATCAGCCCGTAAAGTCAGTGACTGTTGTCGTCTTCACATTGGAGGTGAACCGCCCTCTGTAAGCCTAAGGCAAGGAGCGCTGCTCGTAAACCTACTTGAGAGCATGGAGAGAAAGACTGACTACTCAGGACTTCTAGGTCGGACAGAACAAATCTGTGGTTGAGCAGCTGCTATTAGTAGGGAATGCTTGAGAGAGAAATTGAGATCTTAAGTCGAAGCAAAATCGACCACAGCTCATTCCGGTCATATTGGCTTTCAGACAAAGTGTCTTGGTTCCTCACTTAGCAGCCTGTGATTACCTAGGTGGCAGGAGGCCGGGAAAGACTCTGGAGACCGGGCTTCCAGTCTCCTCTCTGACAAGCTGTGTGACCTTGAGTGCTCTGTGATCTTGAGGCATCGTCTACTGTAGGGGAGGACTGAGTGATCAGGGGGTCCCAAACCAATTAGTCTCAGGAGTGGCAGTCAGGAGAAGCTGTTAGGATGCAGGTTCCTGGGTTTTACTCCAGGCCCAGGTAACCAGAATCTTGGGGGAGGGTGGGGGGAGCCCAAGGATGTGTTTTTAACAGCTTCCCCAGGGGATTGTTAAACAGCCAGCCTGTCTGGCCACCAGTCAGACTTCTCGGGGATCCAGTGGATTTGATGATCTCTTAGAGACAGTATAGAACGCGAAAGTAGTGCTGTTTCTAAGAAACTTGTTTTTATCTTATGCATATTATAAATCTCATAATGCTGGTGCCTCTCATTACTTAGGCTGTTGGGTCCTCAGAACCCAGTTTGAGGGCACTTCTAGCAAATGTGTGAACCTTACACTTTTTCGTACTAATTGTATCTCCTGATTTCTTTTATCCTTCATTTATTTTTTTGTTTCCTAGTAAAAATATTTTTATCTTATTGTGCCACATGCATTTTTTGTAAATCATCTCAAGTCTTTTTGTTAAACAGGGCAGTTTATGGGAAGTGAGGAAAGGAGGGGAAGAGGTGGAGAGGGGAAAGAGGTAATGTGCTTAGGGGTCAGGAGTTGGGCAAAAAAAATCTGGAGTCATGGTTGTGAATTCCTGGGGACGTTTCTGAGGGGTTATTGTTTCTCATCTTGCTGCCCCTGGTAACAGGCTCTTTCCCTTTCTTCCAGGTTTGGTCCCGTACAATTTTATCTGTGTGCAGACAGGTTCCATCCTGTCAACTCTTACCTCTCTGGATGCTCTTTTCTCCTGGGAAACAGTCTTCAAGCTTTTGGCCATTGCCCTGGTGGCCTTAGTTCCTGGAACCCTCATTAAAAAATTTAGTCAGAAGGACCTGCATTTGAATGAAATAAGCAACACTAATCACCTAAATAGTAGAAAGGACACGTGATCTTGGTTTTTTGTTTGCCACGTCCCTGGACTCTGTTGCTTATTTGTGTGATGGTGTGGTCCTCTGCAGCCCCTCATCGTTTTTAATTACCCTCAACAGGTGATTTGGACACTCTTCATCTGTGTGCAGTGTTTTCATAAAGGACTTTCTGTGCCCTAGAAGGGGGATTGCACCAGGTCCTCACACCAGTCCTGGCTTAGCAGGACACTCTGTGAAACGGATGGCCTTCTAGAAAATCCTATTTATATTCTATTGAATAACAAGGAACTCAGGGTGGTCTGTTGTATTTGCCTCTTGCCAAGCCCTGAGCTGCCTTAGGAGAAGATGCTGATTGTCCTTGTCCAGAGTGCCTCTTTTGCTAAGTGGTAGGCTGTTGTGATAGGTGTTCTCCTGTTAAGTCCCTAGTGGGTGTTCGTGGTATAAATGATGACGTGAACCCGCATCACTGACATTACCCTTCATCTTGTTAGCCTCTCGAAGAGTATTGTGTACTACTTTTTTGCTGATGAGCTACCTCTTCCATAAACCAAGGGCAACAAGCTGACGGACTGCACAGAACTTGCACGTACAGCTCAAATGCACAGTGATCTCCGTGATGCTCTTTGTGTTCAGATGCACTGACCTTAACCATATATGTCAAACCTCTTAGCTGCATGTCCTGACAAATAAGCTGATTGCAAATAGATTAAATACGAATGCAGCAAACTCTATGTTGTAGGTATGTTCTGGAGAAATTCTTACCTGTCTGAATGGGGCAGCGTCCTTGGCTCACTTGAACCAAATGACTATCAGTACATTTTCTAATCTATCCTTTCTGTGTATGAATCCTTTCTCCATCCTCCTGCTAAGAGAATGGATTCAGTACACTCAGCTATCAGCCAGTGTGCCCTCTATTTTTTTTCATGTTGTCATTTGTCGAGAATAACTGAGGAATACTTTTATCTTTTAATCCAAAGAGGGAAACTTGGTTTTGGATTACTTTGTTGTGTGACGTTTTAATGTTCTGTAGCTGTCATTGCTTCTTGCAGCTGTGGTATTGAACGGGCACAGGCCTGGGTTAATGCTGCCAGGGACACAAGGACCTTGGCACCTAAACTGACCAGCTCTGGCATCCCGGACCCTACAGGAGTAACTCATCGTTTCTTACCGGAACTGTTGCCTTTGGGCGTCACCTGCTGGGTTTTGATCTGGCTTGGCCAAAGTCTTGCCAAGGCTTTCACTTGGCCCACTGTTCTACATGCATTCCTGAGAATGCTCCTGTTCAGTAGGAAGCATCAGTTCCCAAGCTGTGCTTTAGGGACATGGTATGATCCAAAAAAACACAACAAGGACTTCATTTTTAAAGATGTGTTGCTTTCAAAGAAGCTTGGTAATGAGTGGGGGGTGAGGAGAAGGCTGTGTGAAATCTGTAGCTTTTTGTGTTCTGGAGGAGGAGGAGGGAAGGGGGAAACCAGCGTCTTCTACACTATTGCAAGTATGTGCCCTTTGCCCTTCACAGATCCTTGTGTTTGTCTCTCCCCCCATGATTTTGCTACAATGTGCCTTACCAGTTGTGAGTTTACAGGTAAAGCAATTTCCCAAATAAATGGATATTAATGTTCTGTGTGGTGTGTGTTGGACATGTTGCTAACTTTCCATTCCCCTTGCCAGTGGGAATTAGGATTGGCTGAAAAGCAGACGATCCAAAATGGTGTTTTAGCTTTCCACTCTTGGGAGGCTTCTCACCACTATGATTCTTTGGACGCCAGATTTTTGTTTTCCCCTTTTTCTTCTCTGCACTCACTCGATAGTGGGGTCACTAGAAACAGAGGAGGACCTACAAGATGGGCAGCGGGGAAGCCGTGGGAAGGCAAGAGGACACCTGTCCAGGCTGTGACAAAACAAGAAGAGACTATGAGGAAAGAAAACGATGGTTTCCCTTCCTTCTGTGGGTGTGTCTGAAACAACAGAGCCACAGAAACCAGCTTCTCCACCCCCGGCTTTCCTGGCCGCAGGACACCCTGCCTGTCGAGTCTTCCCTTCCCGAAAGCTCTGACAAGTGCCCGGACAGGTGAAGGCAGCTGTCAGGACCCACATAGCACCTTAGGAAAAGACAGGACCAGAAAGGAGTGAAGCACACTTTTTGTTTAATTCCATGCATTGGTTTGCTTCGATCGTCACTCCCGTTCCCCTCACGGTACAATTGCTCAGTACAAATGGAGCTGGCATCCGAAACCACAGGGAGCGGGGGACTGACAGGACTGGAGACCCCGGGGAGACAGATGAGGAAGCTCATTTTGAGACTTAACCACAGGAAAGAATTTGCTCCAAACTGATAGGAACTCCAATTATTGCAATAAAGAATCCGAGTGGTGGAGAGCCGCCCAGGTGATACGGTCCCTAAGGGCCATCTTCCTAAGAGCTGGCACATTCTGACTGTGGGGCCCTCTGCGTGGCACCATCGGAGGACCCTTTCTGCCAGGACACCGGGCAGCAACCTGGGGCCAGGGGCTAGCGCTCCCAAGTGCGGTGAAGTGGCTCCAGGGAGTAAGCCTGGCATTCAGCTGAAGGTTTCCTTACAGCGGCCTTGCATCCACGTAGGGGGCTGTCTCTGTGAAATCCTGCCACGATGCCCTCATCACGTGACAGTTAACAGAAGCCTTACCCCAACTCTTTGGAGGTAACCCTGTTTCTCAAAGCAGTGCTTTGAGAGCTCCCCTTCTTCTGCCATTTGTCCCTGAGAAGTGTTCCGGGTTCCAGAAGGGTCTTCCACTTGGCAACCTTGTTCATTCCAGTTTGAATAGGCGCTTGCAATATTGGCGGTAGCATGCAAACAAGCCGACTAATGTAATTCTTATGTGCTAGTCTATGAGGTTGGTAACGGTGGTAGGAGTATACTAGGGCATTTATTCTATGAAATCAGCAAAGAAGAAAAATCTTGCTGCCTGGAAAGGCACTAAATTCATACCGACAGTACAAGTCAAAGTCTTAAAAAGAATATCACATTGTTTTGGTACATTAGCCTCACGGAGTCTAAGAAAGAAGCAAGTAACTGGGACTTCACGTATTAACTTTGTTCATAGAAGGGGAGGGAGGAACATGCTTACTGAACACAATGAAATGATGTAAATGAAGAGACACTTTGGAATTCCATTCATCAGTGATTGGAAATTATTCAGTTGGAATTGTCATCCAAAAGGGCAGTGGGCGGAAGCAAGTGGCCTTTTTTCCTGCCAATGGTGCTGACGCCCCAACAGCCACAGGGTGGGCTCCATAAGGAGGACACTGGTGTGATCCTGTCACTCTCCCTTCAGAGCTAACTCAAGATATCAAACCACCTTGAGAAAATTAATTATGAGCTTAGGATTGGGATGCCAAAACGGATCTCCCCCTACACACCAATTCCAATCAAGTGGTGGTTGTCCCCAGTGCCCTGCTGTGAGAGGTTCTGAGGCTGTGGAAAGAATATGACGATCAATAAATAACACCAGTCTTGGGTGTTCAGGGTGGAGGTGGTAGATGGCGGTATGCAGTAGTATTTTGGTTTCTGGTTTCTTTTTCTAGTGGAAAAACAAAACACACTATACTGCAGGGCAGGGCAGGGCAGGAATTCCTTGGGTTCCAAATATGTTCTCTTCTGGAGAGTTCAGTTCCAGAAAGTTCAAGTGGGAACATTTTACGAAAAGGGGGAAAACTTGAGACAAAAGGGCATGGGGATAAAAAAGTAAATTATTTGATCAATAAGGCTGCATTCACATGGAAAGGATGTCAATTCTTCATAGTAGGGGAGGGCATTTAAAATTGGGTTGGTACCAGGAAAATCCAATACCATCACATCTATTACTTGGGGTGAGAGGGAAATTTAGCAAAAATGAGGCTCTGAAATGTATGTCTAGTATTTACTAAGTCCTACTTTAAAAATCCTTAATTCTAGAATGATGATTTGTTGATACTAAAGTTTTTAAATATCTGAAATTCAAGTAGGCTGTACCAAATCATCTTACGGCAGAGCTAGCTAGCATCGCTACCCTTTTTGAGTAGGAGCTCCCACAATCTTGCGAACAGGTTGAAACTTCACTGGCGGTAAGGTCTATTATTTCAAAGTGGATGTCGGCTTCTCAGTCCCTCTGCTAAGCCATTTTAATAGGAATTGTTATCAGAGGACATGATCTAGAAATAGATGAAAATCAGAACCAAATGTTCATCTGCAAGACAAAACCCATTATCTTGCAGTCAGTCAAAAACAGATGCTAAATGAATGTGAACACTCATCCCAAAGGGGTTAAACTTTCAGTCAACACTGAAGCTTGAAATCATAGTCTTGTGAGGCTCCTTACAGCATGTTGCATGGTCCTGAGGACTGAAGAATCCACTCTTCGATTCCCTGAGCTCTGGATGCAGCACTCTTCAGATGACTGTGAAGTTGTTCTCAAAGAAACACACACCGATTCACAACTGTCCTGGTTAGCTCAAGGCAGGCAGTGAAGGGCCAGGCTGGGATAGAGAAGGCTTTTCACCTAGACTATGGACACTGTTCTCTTCTGAAGCCTCTAGTCACTTCTACTAAAAATAAAAATGTTCAGTGTGGAACTTTATTCAACTCTTGACAATACGGTGAATGACTAAAGATTCAACACTGTCTGCTAGCCTAGCATGCTCATAACAGTAACCCAGATGGGTATATATGGCATAATCATGACAGGCAGTCAAGATGGTAATTCAAAAAAACATCAAAATTATGAGGTATCAGGTATCAGATTTTCTAGGAAGACCATCACTGAAAGGTGCTAAGACAGAAGCTGACCCTCATGTTTCTCTTTTGCCACTAGAGGTGGGCAAGAACTGGACGAGCTGAAGTGTGTTTTATGCTAGAGAGAAAGAGGATGTAGACTTGTAGCCTCTCTGTTCCCAGAAGCAACGAAGCAGAGAGAGTCAGAGGACAGTGTGGGTCTAAGGTCCAAGGATGGAAACTCTGGCCTTTCAAGGTACCTTTCCAGCCGTATGACCCTCTAAGTGACTAGGCCTCCTTCTAGAATTTCTCTCATCTTTTACTGGATGACATCACAGCCAGGCATTTTATGTCATTTTGTTTTAATGTTTCTTTGCTATTCCCAGCCAGGAGAAAAAAAAGGGTTTGGTGCTCTGGGACCCGGCAGGAGGGAGAGGACAACCTGCTGCCCGCTCCCAGCGCTGCCTGACCTACGGGCCCCAGGCGGCAACCCCCTAGGTCGGTTCCTCCCAGGGCACTAAAGAATTCTCTTTTTGCTTCTAATGTAGTCCCATGATTTTATTTCTTAAGAAACTTGAGAAAGTTTACAGCTTTTGAAGTATTTGTCCATCCACTCAGTCATCTGCCCACCCAGGAGCTTTTAGGATCAAGTCAAAACCACAGTGTATCCACCGGGCTCCAGGGCAGAACCCGCATCCTCAGATGATTGTTGTTGCACACAGAAAATGAGGGAATACAACTAAGATGAATACCAGGGAGCTCCCAAATGGCAGTTCCATTTTCATTCTTTCATAAAGATCATAAAAAGCCATCATTACTCATGGTTAGCAATACACACAATCATTGTGCTACACTGTAAACCACACCTTCTGATCGACAGAAAATGAGAATAATTATTATAAAATAAAATAACAATGATAATAATGCCATAACTTAAGATCTTTCATGTAGTCCAGCTACAGAATTTATACAAAATGGAATAATTTAATGCAAACAATACTGCTCTCTGTATAAGTTAAACATTCTCCTTCATCCTACCTAAGCACTATAAATTATAGACACTAAATTTTAAATCAATGTCTCAACATAAAGTGTAAACAAATGGAGGGATCAAACAAGCAAAAGGAACTGCTCTAAATTCCCTCCGCCTTTCCTTTTTGGCTGATGCAATCAGTGACACCGAGGGAAGGGGGGGCAACAGTTTCATCTGTGTTGGAAATAGTTTAATACCTGTATGTGTAAGTCTTTCCTAATGTCCAACGTGATGCAGTGTCAAAGAGTTGAGCCAGGGTCTTCAGGTCTTGAGCCTAGAGAGGTTATTTGACAGTAACCTTTCTTGGAGAAAGAGACGGAAACTAGGCCAACACCTGTTTTTATATAAAATTCTAGATAAAAATTTCCTTGAAGCCAAGGCACCATGAAGTACCTTGGGGTGCTTTTCAAAGCCCAGGACCCCGGAGCCAAGCAGGACCTCATGCCTTGGACAGTGTCAGATCTTTCTAACTGCTGCTCGGCATCAGTTCTTTCCAGAAATTTCCAAATCCAATTGTTCCAAACTGCATTGATCCGGAGTGCAGTAAAATATACTTTACAAGTTGCATTTAAGGAAAATGCTGTTGTGGTGGGAAAGGGGTTGCCTTTTGCCAGTCGCTTCTTTTGCCTTTATGCCTGCTAGGGGTAGCCGGGCCCTAAAGCTTCCCGGATGGAATGAGTTAATGAATGAAAACGAGGGGGGTGGTTTGCGGTTGGACACTGGACAGACTCACACACATGCTAGCTGCCTTCAAAGTCTGTTCTGTTTGAATGAATATGACTCTAGTAGACAAGCAACCTGGTTCCACAAAGGGGCGGTCCCATCTTCTGCACGAGGTGGAACTGAGACACTGTTAGAATGTACTTTCACAAATTCCACATTTGCTTTTCTAATACTGTTGTAAATCCCCTTTTTCTCTTATCAGCACCCCACCCCCCGCCTTTTTTCCTAAAGGAAGTGGTCAACAGGTGGAAAGGAAATAGGCTAGAAGAAAATGGCACTTGAGTCTGAAAAATCAACACACTGGTCAAGGTCACACGTTTGTCAAGGTCATGACGATGACAGCATTAAAAAGGGAAGTATTTGTCAAAGACAAGGTTTGACGCTATCTGTAAGTCTCACTACCAGATGCTGCTTCAAATTTTTAAAATGAAATCAGCTTCCACAGGTGTAGTTGTCTTTTTCCTCCTAGAGTAAGCACATGCCCTCAAAGGCCTTGGGTGCAAGTATCTGGTCATCAATCTTTTCTAGGCCATTTCCATCACCTGTGTGGACAAGCTGGTTGAACTTAATGTGGTCTGTTCACAAGTTACCTGGAATTGCTTTTCCTTTGTTGTTCTTTGTTTTCTAAAATAATCCATATGTCTTGCTCTGGCTCTTCTTCAGTCACTTATGGCCAAAAAACTGGTCCCCTGTTCAAGTAGCAGTAATACCTCCTGGCCCCACAAATTCCCAAGGATGTTGCTCCTAAATTCCACTTCTTTCTTTTCTTTCTTCCTTTATCTCTCTCTCACTCTCTCTTTTTTTTTTGCAAGAATTATTGTCTCTCTATATATATCATATATAGTTCACTCTTTACAGTACAAAGTGTTAAAATGTCAAACAAAAATAAATATCAATGTTACAGTAGCTAGAATATTCAATAAAATAGATCCCTGCCATTCTTGATTGAAATGTTCAGTGAGACTTAATTTCATTTGGATATTTTTTTCCAGAGATTTGCGAAGTCTCATGTTCCTGTTATTGCAGCTCATTTCTAGGGGTAAGAAAGATGGGGCAGCTCTCTTCCCAGACAAAAAAGCAAGGAGAGAGGGGAAAGAGTCTGGGGGGAGGGGGGGGAACGATCTGAAATGCCAGTATAGTCATGAGATCTTCAGGATGGGTTTTCCTCCATTACCAAGTAGCAGAGCTGTAGTGTTTATTGGTCCTAACTGTGGCATCAGAACACTCTCCATCGGAAGAGTCACAGTCCGATTCTTCAAACTGCATAGGATTCTGCAAAGTCGAGACAAAATAAAACATTAATCCATTTGGGCAATCATTTAGTAAACACGTATCGGACACCTCCCACATGACAGGCACCATACTGGGTTGCTGGCTAAGACAAATGAGCCCAGGTCCCGCCCTTGCTGGGCTTCTGGAGAAAGAAGACCTAGAGAGGTGATGACAGCGATGATGATGATGGCAGTTACAGCAGGACCACCTCAGCCCCGCTTGCAGAGTGTTGGCTATGATCTGGGCACTGCTGTAGGGCTTTACGTCTAGAAATTCACTTAATCCTCACAAGCACTCTAGGAGACAGATGCCGTCATCACTCCCCCTTGCAGACGAGGGCACTGACCCACAGAGAGGTTAGCAGCTGGCCCAGCGTGGCAGCCAGGAGAGAACCCCAACTGGGCTTGGCATCCAGGCCGTCGGAGGCTGGGTGTGCACTCTTGGCCACCATGCTATCCTGCCTCCCAAGACAGGGACAGTCCTGTGCTGTGCAAGACCTCGAGCGTCCCATGTGCTATGAGAGCATCATCCAGGGGACGGTGGGGACATGGAGGAGCGAGACGGGGTCAGGAGCAGGTGATGTTTGACCTAATCTTAGAATGAAGGAGGCCTGAGCCGTTCGATGTTTGAGTCTCACTTGGGAGACCTGCCCTTACTGGGGAGCTCTGTGTATCTCTGTACTCTACTTACTTCTTGGAGGCACCTGTTTTATCTCATATACTTAATAATTATAAAGGCCGTAGGGACCCAGGCACGCTCTGACCCCAAAGAGCTACAGTGAGGAGAGGAGGAGGGAGAAGCCCCACCTCATAGCCACGTTCCTCTGCGCACAGCTTGCCCAGAGACATCTGCGTCTTCACGCGGCGCACAGCGCACTCCTTGTCAGAGAGCCCGTCTGAATGCGAGGATATCTCAATGGGGATCTCTGGCGTCTGGGACAGCAGGTCATCTAGCTTCTCCGCCAGGCGGTCTTCAAGTTTGTCCGCTAACTCATCAGGACTGTTGGAGTGGTCGCTGGTATTTCCCTCCTCTCCATCAGACACAGAGAAATTCTCAGAGCTAAAGGTGGAATACGACTGGCAGCTGCTGATACAGCGATGGGGCCTAGAACCACAAAGAACCAGAGGATCTTCATCACAGGCACAACTGCTGTTCTTCCCTCGCCTGTCAATCACAGCCTCGCTTCCCTCGCCTGTCAATCACAGCCTCGCTTCCCTCGCCTGTCAATCACAGCCTCGCTTCCCTCGCCTGTCAATCACAGCCTCGCTTCCCTCGCCTGTCAATCACAGCCTCGCTTCCCTCGCCTGTCAATCACAGCCTCGCCAAGAGGTCATCTCGGTTTCTCCCGACCCCTGAGGGAGATTCAAATACAGATAGATGGACACTATTTAATTTTAAAGCAAAGGAGAAGGAAATGTGACTCGCCCTTTTCATTTGGTTTGTATGTTTATGTGGCTAAACACTATATTCCAAAGCCGATGGCTACCACTGGTCTTTGAAAACCTCAGCCGGTCGGGTCACGGTGTGCACACGCACGCATGGTGTGGAGCCGTCCTGCTTCTTATGCACAGACCTCTCAGATTCTTACACGTAAGAGAGTCTTGGGAGATTCTTGGCCTAACTCATTTCCCAGACATAAAACTGGAGCCAGAGAAGGAAAGTGGCTTGTTCCAGGCCACATCACCTGAGAAGGCAGAGCTGCAGCTTGGGTTGGGTCTACTCAAAGCCCGCTCCGTGTCATTCTCTACCTCTCCCTCAACCCCAGCTGCGTTGCCTATTGGGCATGGCAGCCCTGAAAGGCCAAGTGCCTTTGCCCTGTCAGCTGACCCCCAGTGGGGATGAGCTTGGAAGGAACATTCACCCTGCAGCTGGGGGCACTGCCTCGTCAGTTAATGGCTCATTCCAGTTAACACGTGAGTTTAGCTCAGATGAGGCCAAATCTGTGGGGGGCAGGCAGGGGGCGGGATAATTTGCAAAAGTTCATTTCTTTCCCGTTGTTTATAAGTAGACTAGTAAATAAGAATGCTGTTAGCTTACGTTGGTTTCAAAACAAATAATAAAAGAAGACTGCCTTTTTCCTCTGTCATTGTCTGATCTTTCTGTATCTCTCAGTACAAAGTGATTTTGATGGCATATGATCTGAGGCTTGCCACTGACCAGGCCAGGTGATAGGCTGAGGTTGGGAGTGGTGGTGGTCGGCGGGGGGAATCAAGGACACCTGAAAAGAGCCCATGTGGGAAAGGGAAATTAAAGTAGGATTCATACAACATCTCAAGGCTGGTAACAGAAAGGAGATAGCGAGAAAAATGTTATAATATGAAAAGCAAAACCATGCAGTAAAAACATACATGTAATTTGCAGCTAAGGGCAGGAAGCCATTAAGTGGGCTGAGTTCATGGTGTTTCATGGGAACAAAGCTGGAAGTAATGTAACTGTGATGTCAGTAGAGTGAGTTCAGAGAATGAAAAGACATTTTACTGGGATCCAATCTCACTGCGTAGGAGAAACCAAGGAGATAATAAGGTAGCAATAGCAATGTGGCAAGAGTAGCTCAGGGGATGAGAACAGATTTCATTTTTGTGCAGTGTGGGGACCCAGAATACAATTTACCAAAGGAGTCTCTTGGTTTGCAGAGAATTCCTGTTTCTGGGCAGGTACACAAGCCTTCCTGGAGGGTTCTTAGAGCTTTACTCTTCAAGAACAGACCGTGTACTCACAGAAAAGGCTTTCTTGGAGGAAAACTAGCTTCCCTACTCCTACATGAAGGCAGCTCTTCTTCTAGAAGTAGGGGGATGTGGTCCTTCTTAAATTTAATCCTACCAGCAAAATTATTCTTTCTGGCTAGACAGGAAGCTATTTTTAAGGCTGGGCTGAAGGACAACTCAACCTAATTAATTATACTTAACTTGAGGCATACTATCCAAAGGCATGGAGAGTACTATGGACTGAATTGTGTCCACCACCTCCCCCACCCCAATTCATATGTTGAAGCCCTACCCCTAGTGTGACTGAATCTGGACATAGGTTCTTAGGAGGTAATTAAAGTCAAATGAGATCATAAGGGTGCAGCCATAATCCCATGGGACTGTGACCTTATAAGAGGAAGATCTCTTCCCTTCCCTTCCCTTCCGCACCCCTCTCTTCCATACCACCCCTCTCCCCCCACACCAGCCCTGTAAGGACACAGCAAGAAGGCTGCTGTCTGCAAGCTAGGAAGAGAGTCCTCACCAGGAACCCCGATCTTGGACTTCCCAGCCTCCAGAACTGTGAAAGATAAATTCCCATTATTTAAGCCACCAGCCTGTGGTATTTTATTAGAGCAGCCAGAGACTAATACAGGAAGGTACACCAGAAACTCATCAAATTATCCACAAAACAGCATGGCCATCTCTCATAAAATGCCCACTCCATTCTCAATTGTAACCCTGAATTCAAATTTATGTTCCTTATCTTGAAGTTCCTAAGAAATGAATTCTGATGAACTAGGATCCGCCATGCATAGTGAGCGGCCAAAATGTGGCAATGGGAAAACAGGAATGGTGAATTCGAATCTCCCGATAAGGTGGTTGTTCGAAGGTGACCTATGACTGAACAGGAGGTATGCCAAACTCAGGATTTTCCCCATTACCCGGAAAGCAGTACATGTGTTTGTTGGTTTTACCTCTGTCTTCGTGGAAATTCAACTTCACTATCTACTTCCCCTTCTTCCTCTTCAGAGGAGTCATCTCCACTCTGAGGAGAACAAGGAGAAAGAGTTTTATCTCAATCTGTCTCTCTTTCTCTCTCTCTCTCTCTCACACACACACTCCTTGTAAAAGATTTAATTATAATCAGAAGGCACTGAATAGCAGTTTGCTGAGTGTCATCTTTAAACATATATATTTTCAGGGGAGCCTGGGTGGCTCAGTCAGTTAAGCATCTGCCTTCAGCTCAGGTCAGGATCCCAGGGTCCTGGGATTGAGCCCCACATTGGGCTCCCTGCTCAGCGGGGAGTCTGCTTCTCCCTCTACCTGCCACTCCCCCTGATTGTGCTCTCTCTCTCAAATAAAATCTTAAAAAAAATAAACATAGATACTTTCATTCAGCAACCTTTCCTCGGTGTCCACGAGGACAGGCTCTGTCCTAGATGCTGGAAGACACACAGAACCGAGTAAATGAGTTTTGCCCTCCAGTAGGTAAGGACTCCATGAGACTATCCAAGGTGAGTGATGGGGAGGGGAAACTAGAGAGAAGGTCTTGGATTTGGGGGCAGTCTCTTGTAATCATTGTCATTCATGGTTCCAGGCCCTGACATAGGGACTCCACCAAGAAGTGCTCTTTCAGTTCTTCAAAACCCAAAAACTACTTTTTCCCTTCTATGTACCAATCACCTTTTCACTAATATTATAGTTACTATGCTCATTTGCACTGCTAAGGCATACATTATTTGAGGGTCAAACCATATCTTGTACCGTATTTCTCATTTCACCATGAATACAAAACAGGTGCGTAGTGCATTATGGAGTCAGCATGTTGGTAAGGATGGGGGAGCTCTGGTTGGGATATCTGAGGCCTTGGGATTGCCAGGGCTCTGTGGTTGATCTGGAAGGCTGAGTAAGTGTCTTGTCTGAGAAGATGATCTTCCTTCACCGGGAAGAGTCCATCTCTCTTCAAGAACATAAGAAAAGCCAAACTTAAAATCAACTGTCCTTACCCACAGAATCATGATGCACTGGATTAGTACCATCCATTGTGAGGTGGGTAACTGGGTCCAAGTAATTATACCAAAGGTTGAGGATAATTTACTTTTAAAGTCAGTTTTAATATACCATCACTCTTATCCATTTGTATTCTGATATGCTTTTTTGAGTAGAAAGGACAGGCATGGGGTTATATTGACTGCCAAGATGAACATTTACCCGAGGCACCGTGGAAGTGGATCTCGGTCAAGAGAAGTTGAATTGCCTTGTGGGAGTACTTTTCCAATGAGGCCAAATGTATAGGGTGTGTGCTCCCTGGGCTGCCAGCCCACAGAGTGCATCAAAATGGCATTAGGATGGTTCAAAGATACATGTTACTCAAGAGTGGACTGGGATGACTGCTAAAAGGTACAGGGTTTCTTTTTAGGATGATGAAAATATTCTAAAATTGGTGATGACTGCATAACTGTGAATAAAAGAACTGAGTGGTACATTTAATGGGAGAACTTTATGATACGTGAGTTATATCTCAATAAAGTTGTTACCAAAAAAATACACGTTACTGGCCATATAGGGGTGGGGGGAGCAGAGAACAGATGAACCCAAATTCACCACCCAAAACACAATGTAATCTCTGGGAATGCTTTGTCAGCAGCAGCACTGTATGTAGGGGAAGAAACACAGTTCTGAGACAGTAGCTCGGAGCCTCAACTTTTTTTTTTTAATTGAAGTATAGTTGATTTACAGTATTATATTAGTTTCAGGTGTGTAACGTAGTGATTCAACAATTGTATATATTATTCTCTGCTTGCCAAAATAAATACAGTTATCATCTGTTACCTTACACAGTTATTACAACGTTATTGACTATATTCCCTATGCTTTACTCTTCACCCCTTGTGAGTTATTTTGTAACTGGGAGTTTGAACCTCTTAATCCCCTTTACCTATTTCACCCATTCCCCCACCCTCCTCCCCTTTGGCAACTACTAATTTGTTTTTCATATTTATGAATCTATTTCTGGGTCTTTGTGTTTGTTCATTTGTTTTGTTTTTTTTAGATTCCACCTGTAAGTGAATGATATGGTACTGGTCTTTTTCTGACTTATTTTGCTTAGCATAATACCCTATAGGTCCATCCATGTTGTCATGAATGGCAAGATTTCATTCTTTTTTATGGATGAGTATATCCCATTGTATATATGTATGAATGTATGTATACACACACACACACACACACACACACCCCACATCTTCTTTATCCATTCATCCATTGACGGTTGTTTCCATATCTTGGCCATTGTAAACAATACTGTAATAAACACAGAGGTGCATATATTTTTCCTAATTAGTTATTTTGTTTTCTTTGGGTAAATACCCAGAAGTGAAATTACTGGATCACATGGTATTTCTATTTTTAATTTTTTGTGGAACCTCCATACTGTTTTCCACAGTGGCTGCACCAGTTTGCATTCCCACCAACAGTGCACACGAGTTCCCTTTTCTCCACATCCTCTCCAACTTGTTATTTCTTGTCTTTTTGATTCTAGCCATCCTGACAGGTATGTCAACTTCTTTTAAATGTCTAGTTGACTGAAACATACTAATTTACATTTTAGACCCTTTCATTCCTTCAACTGCACTCCTGATGAATGCTGACGAGATGAAGCAATGCTGAGAACTGAGTGGGTGTTTGCGCTGTACTAAACACTTTTCACACATAATCTTATTTTTAACTCATTAGCAAGATGAGCTAACATTTTTGGAAGGTTGTTACATGCCAGGTCCTGTTCTAAGTGCTTTATATGTGTTAACTCACTTAATCTTCACATCAACCAATGAGGCAGCGTCCACTATGCGCCCCATTTATAGACAAGGACACCAATGTTCACAGAGGTTCTAAGTGGAAGAGCCTTGCTTTGAACTCAGATCTCTCTGGCTGCCAGGTTCACTATGGTAGATTGCCTCCAAGCTCATAAACCCTAGGCAGCCAGTGGGTGAGGAGGAGAGGAACAGGTTTCAGTGATGGAGACCTCACTGGGTCATGATGGTTATTCATAAAGGCAGTGTTTTCCAAAATATATTGGTTTTTAAAAATCTTTTATTTTTTCTTAAGTAAGCTCCACACCCAACGTGGGGCTTGAACTCATGACCCCAAGCTCGAGAGTCACATGCTCTGCCGAGTGAGCCAGCCAGGCACCCATCCAAAATACATTGTGAAGAAAGCTAATTCCATGGGATATTAATAGATGTTATTTTTAAAGCCATTACGGCCAAATAGGTGAGGGAAATGCTGGATTAAACAAGGAACCATATGATTTTTTAAAGCCTAGGATTTGTCGATGTGCACTAGGAATCTCCAAGAGGGGACAGAGAATACTATGTTTTCCAAACTTGTTTTATAATGGGATCCTTCCTTCTTGCAACATCCATCAGGACTAGGCTAGGGTAGTTCTAGTTTTGATTACATATCCTTAGTATATGGTTATTTATCTATTTCTAAATTAGATACATTTGAATCGGTCCTCTGGTTCAGTAGTTCCTAAAGCACAGTCTCTAATCTATCCCTTAAGCAGTGGGGCGAGAGATTATTGAAAGTCAAAGAAACCTCTGTTCATGCTTTTGTCATCTCTTCCTTTTACAAAATAGACGCACAATGCAGGTTTTCTAACGCGCACATGACGGGCTCTGACATCCCGTGCTGAGGCTGTCATTACAGCTTACCTTTTGCAGGGGCCTTGTGTTTCGAGGTAGCATTGGGGGGGTGATGTGATGAGGGATGCCAAGGGATGACGCAGACCTACAGCCTTTGAATTCATTTTCTTCCATTTCCTCGGAACCTTGGGCATCTTCCGAGAGGGGATTGTGTGCTGGTGACTTGAAAAGGTCGGGGCTCCTCCCCACTGGCTCAGCAGAGGGTATGTCTAGGGACCCACACTGTTCTGGCCTGCACTGGAGGCAGGGCTCATAAGGCTCAGCCTGACAACAGCCCCAGGGGCCGGCTGGGCCCTCGTCGGGCTCAGAGCTTCTCCAGCAATCTGCTGCCATGGCCGTGGAGATGAGATCAGGGCTGGAGCCAGGCATCTGTCTTTGAGCATGGTTGCTGAGTGGGCTCCTCAGGGCTGCTGCTGGGCCAAAATATCTCAGGTTGTTGGCGCAGGTCGCAATGTCCTGTCCGTGCATATTGAGTCTGGGATGGTGACTCTGAGACACGGCAGGAGGGGCTTGCTGGTACTGCCGCTGCGGAGGATGATGGTGATGGGGAGAAGGGTACTGGGACGGAGCGTGGTGTAGGTAAGTGGGATGCGGTGAATTTTCCTGCGCTGGCTGGTTTTTCAAGATCCCTGCGAAGTCACCATGGCTGCCTCTGCTATTCCCTCGGCGGTGGCGTGGTTTGCTCCGGTAGCGGCTCTTGCTGCTTGAGGTGGACATTTTGGGACTTCCGGACAAAGGGGAAGCAGTGGGAGCCACCTCCACACTGGGGATACCTTCAGATCTCAGCAGATCTGGCCTGGGAGGGAAGGAAAGATTTCGTTTTAAACAGATGAAAACACATGCAAGTTGGGGGAAATGTAACCCAAACCTTAAAATACACACACCCCTTGAAACAGGAGGCACGTATGCAGAGATTTATCCGACGGAGATGACAGATGCGCATGAAGATGTGTGTTTCCAGGACGTTATGTTATATACTCTAGTTTAAAATAGCAGAAAATTAGAAACAACCTAGATGTCCACCTATGGTTCCTTCATTCCTTCTGGATTTTATTCTGTGCCTCACTAGCTGAGGTACCCAATCCCCTTTACAGTCTAATTCTACCCTACAGGTTTCTAGATCTCTTCCTTATAACCTCAGCTATCAGCCCGGTGCCAACATGCCAAGGCAGAGGCAAAGGTTTGCCCACGATCAGGAATCTGTCCGATGATGGATCTAGAGGGATCCCACAGAAGATCACAAATCACAGGGATCTGGCACAAGAGAAGGAAACCTCAGGTTAATTAGGCAAGAGGCCAAATTCAGGGACTTTGGTCTAGACATGGTCTGCTTGAGGTCTGGGACTCTGTCCATCCATCTGTGTATGGGAAGGACACTAGCAGGGAGCCTTGCTCACACTCAGTACTCAACCATGTTTAAGGAAGTGGGGAAATGGGGTGGGGACTGAGGAGAGGGAAACAGTACAGAGCCTAGGAGGTTGGACAGAGCCATCAAGAGGGCTTGTGAGGAGTGGTCTGGCATGGTCCCGGCTCCTCTCCTAGTCCTGCTGTCGAGTGCTCCCTGGGCTGGCCATGCAGATCATGTGCAAGAGCGAGCCAGAGCACACACTGATTTCAGGGTGCACAGGCAAACAATAAATGGCTTCTGAACCGAGGGACGGGTACAGGTGGAGACTCGAGGACACCAGAGAGCACCACTACTGCCTTCCTTCTTTGGAACCAAACAGACACGAATCTTCAGATTACAGAGCTGAAGGACCCAGACTTTTTTTTTTTTTTTTTTTTTAACAACAGATGCCTTTCTCAAATGAATTATGAGAAACTCAGTATATAAAATAGATATAGTAAGAGAACAGATTGGTGGTTACCAGAAGTGGGGGGTGGGGGAATGGGTGAAATGAAGGAAGAGGGTCAAAAGGTATAAACTTGCAGTTATAAAATATCTGAGTCCAGGGATGTAATGTACAGCCTGGAGACTATAGCTAATAGTACAGTTGCCCCTTGGGTAAAAAATCCAAGTATAACTTGGATTATACTTGGACCAAGTATAATCTTGGTCAAAAATCCAGGTATAACTTTTGACTCTAAAAAAACTTAAAAATAGCCTACTGTTGACCAGCTGCCTTATTGGTAACATAAACAGTCGATTAATACATATTTTGTATATTATATGTATTATATTCTGTATTCTTAAAGTAAGCTAGAGAAAAGAAAATGTTAAGAAAATCATAAGAGAAAATACATTTATGGTACTGTATTGCAAAAAATTCACATGTCAGTGGAACTGTGCAGCTCAAACCTGTGTTGTTCAAGAGTCAGCTGTACCACGTGGTATATCTGAAAGTCTCTAAGACATCTCAAAAGTTCTTATCACAAGAAAAAATATATATAACTATTTGTGGTGATGAATGGATGTTAACTAGACTTATCGTGGTAATTATTTCATAATATATATGTATATTGAGAGGTTATGTTGTACACTCCAAACTAATATAATATGTCAATTATATCTCATAGTCCCCCCCCGCCCCTGCCCCAGATATAGTGGGACAGTTGGGGGGAGGGGAGAGCAGAAGCCCCTCCTTGCTGGGCTCCCCCTCCTTGTCCTCTCGACTTCTGCAATAATCCCTGACATCTCTCTGCAAGCCCTAGGGTGTCCCAGACCTTGCTTGAAAACCACAGATATAGTCCCACCTCTACCTTATGTGATGAGGAAACCGAAACCCAAGGTGGCTCATGGTCTCACAGTGCATTACCAGCAGAATCCAGACAAGAAGTCTCTCCTAATCCCCAGACTGGCTTATTGGAGATTCAGAGGACAAGGTTAAAGGTGCCGACAAATCACTCAGGGCTTATTAAAATGGTTGAGTCGGTCAGGTCTAAGATGGGGCCCAAGAGTCTGCATTTCTAACACACTCTCATGTGGTGCTGAAATGAGGACCACATGTGAATAGGAAATGAGCCAGCATGAGGCTGTAGGAGATGTGTTTTCCTTCTTTTTTTGGGAGAACAGTTAAAGGCTTGTCTGAGCACAGAAGTCCCAGGTAATACTGGTCTATGACAAGGTGGGCAGAGTATTGTGCTGCTGTGAGCATCTTCCTGTCTCAGGTTCATGGTTCTGTGGTCAGCTGGCCACCTTGTGCCACAGAAAGTCTGTGGACTGAGGAGGTCCTGGGGCTTTTATTGAGGCAAGAGAGCCCTCTGAGGCCCAGTTAGGGGCATCTACTTACACAGCGACTAGCTATGGTGGGATCTAGAAGAGGGTTGCGGTGAAAGTGTCCTAAGTCAGGTGAAGGCTGCTTTTATTGAACCTGGCAGTGCAAAAATCACAGAATAACAATGATACAGCACTTCACAGTTGACAAAGCACTTTACAGTATATAAAACACTTATTTCCTACTATTCATTTTTCCAATATTCATTTTACAGATAAAGGCACTGAGGGATCGAGAGGTTAATTGGCTTGTGTCCATCACAAAGGAAGTAAACGGCAGAACTCCTAACTGGCACTCAAGTCTTTTGACATTAAGGAATAGTTCTTGCCCCATTCCAAGCCTCTCCTTATTATGAGTATTTAGACCATTGTATTGGATTACACTCACTTGTAACAGGCTTTGTGGATCCATAATTGAGTCTGATTCTCTTCTTTTTAGTCCCCAGCTGAACCCACATTTACACCTAGGCCAAAGGATGGTGGATGGTTTTCCCTCTCTGATCTCCTCCCAGGTCACTGGACTTCTGACTTAATCACTGGACTGTCCAAATAATCTGTAACTGACATCCTCCAGGGGCCAATCAACTGAGAGCAGAACTCTTTGCAGCTCAAAGACCCATTCCAGATTGTCTTCCTGCATGAGTTCAGTCAGCTTGTCCACTAAGCATCTGCTGGTGATGGCAAACTCTCCCAAACATATTCCTCACAGCCAACAGTAAAAGTAAACATGAGCTCACATTTGGAAAAATGAAACAGTACTATTTTCTCCTCCAAAGCTCTTAGTTTTAACTGTAGCAGAATGCAGGGAGGAGCCAGCAGGTGAACTCAGTCTCCAATTAAGACATTAAAAGAAAGAGGTGCTGGGATCCTCAGAGGGTTTTGCCAGGTGCCATCTGCAATTTCTCAGAACTTGACTAGAAGGTGATCGGGGGTGGGAAGTAAAAGCAAAACTGGAATTAATCCATATAATTACTCTTTAGTAGTTTAGATTTATATTAGTCATGCTATGGTAGTATGGCTGCCATTCTGGAAGCCTTAAAATACATTCTTTGTTTGCATTTTGTCATGACCTTTATTCTTACTGCATTTTACAGTAGACCATTGGGTCTACACCCCAGGTTTTAGGGACATTTCTTTCCTTTACATTAACTTGGCTAGAATAGAATCCACTCTCCACTATTTGGGAGGAATGGGCATCTAGTAGAGCCTGGTAATAAAAACTGACTGGAAGAGCATTCTAATATTAAACTAGTATAAGGAAAATGCATTGTAAAGGAAAGGGTAATCTTCCTTTTTTTTTTTAACTATACAAAAACTCATTTTTTAGCACCTGTGATTTGTAAGGTGATTTCACATTTCTCTTATTTAAACTTCGCAGAAATCCCATGCAGGAATACAATGAGGGGCCCTACATGGTTAGGTACAGGTAATTATCAGAGCCCCTGCTTTTGTTTTTTGGCAGTGGATTTACAGGCACTTATTACATTATTAAAAAGAACTAACTAAATGAGTAAGTAAAAGTGGGACACACGTGGATCAATGTCGCATAAAACAAGAATTATGATTAACCCAATTCTGTGCACTAGGAGTCAAAAGGAGAAAAAGAAATCTCATGTGTGATCATTATGCCATTTTACCCATGGGGCTGAAAGAGGTCAAGTGACACGGCCCACATCATACAGCTTGTAATAATAGGCAGAGCTGGGATTTGAATTCACGTCCGCCTGGTCCTCAGTTTATTTTTCTTTTCCCTATGCCATGCTAAGACAATAAATATGTACGTCTCAGAGAGTAAAAACTAGATTCCTAGAGTTCATGACACATCCTCTCACTTTCCTACTCTGTTTTATCTAGAGGCAAGGGTGCCCGTGATGAGCTACAGAGTGGACACACCATCACGGGATAATGTATTTTGGGGGATATTTTCCCATTTCTCTGAATGTCAGGTTGGCCCAGATGTCTCACCGTTTGGTCTGCATCCCTGATTTATGAGGCGTGCCTTTCCTCTTCATGAGTTTCTCCATGGCATTGGGGTGGATTATTGGACGGACGGGGTGTCGTTTGTAGGTTCCAGGATACTTCTTTTCCACTGCTTGCTCACGCCTGCGGAATGAAAGGAAGAGCCACAGCTCAGTCACGGCAGACAGAAAAGATGGGCAGGAAGTTTTCACAGGCTAATTCCACTCACAGATTCTGGTCACCCTTAACAGATACACACTATTTGAATAACAACACTACAATTCAGGTTAAAAGGAAAAAAAAAAGATGCTCAATTCAACTAATCTGACTTCACTGTGCTCTTCCACTCTCTGGTGCACTCAGGGGCTGACCTTCCCTCCCCCAACATACCTCATGAGAGACACAGTAGAAGACCTACTTATTTTCAGTTATTGTTTTGGTCGGGACCACCGACCGGGGTCTCCTGTCATTGTCAAGAATCCCTTAAACCACTTTCCTCAGCCACCTTATTTCCCCAGGGGGCAAAAGCCTCCCCCTCATCCACACCAAGCTTTTCTTGAGATTTCTTGAGATGAGGACTCCCTTCCTGGAGCCCTTTGGCAGGGTGAAGTTGCAAATGTTGGTCAAATGCTCATTCCTCTATAACAAACTCTACAGCAACTCCACCCAACTGAAACTTCACCGAGGAAGGGACCTGGGCACAGCACATCCCTTAAGGAATGCTGGGTGAGTGAATAAAGTATCTGCCATTTTAGGTTTGAGTAGTACCAACATGGTGGAACAGTATTTGGGCTGATTGATAGACCCGACTCAGGAACAACAGACAGAAGTCTGGATACATACTTAATGAGCTCCTTCTCCCGCATTTCTAGCTGCAGCATAATAGCACTCAGTTCCATGTATAAATTATTAGCCCGCTCAAGTTTTCTCTCATAGTGTTCACGAATATCCAGAGCATGCCTATCAAAGAAAAGAGAGGATCAGCGAAGCTGACTACCTTGGGGGAGAACAAAGAACAGTTCTAATGAAATAAGAACCAGGATGGTTTATCTCAAAAGCATTTGTCTGAGGGCTGTCTAAATTTAAGGATTCCTTGTCTGATGTAATGACTCGGACAAGATGGAGTGGGAGATGGGCAACCAAGCTTTCCCTTGGTTTATCCTTAGGGGCCACATCCAGCCATACAGAATAGCCAGAGGGAGGCACAGATAAAAATCAGATTGTGATTTGTGTATAATGTGTAGCCTTTGTCTGTGAGGCATTGACAATACCTTAATAAGAATACTGTATAATATACTCATGTTCATGGAAATATGCAATTAAGGCTGACCCCCTGGCCCCGTACTTATCTACGGCACAGATCCTGCCTAATACGATGGGTATCTATGGCTACATTTTGTACCCCTCAAACAGTCATAAGCATCTTGAGACCAGGAACTACATCTTATAAAGCGCTGCCTTCCACATCACCTAGGACAGGCACCGAAGGAAGAAAGAGCATGGCTCCAGGAGCGCTGGCTGCAGAGATATATTAAAGGAGGATAACAAAGTTACAGGGAGTGGATGGGACAGTGGGACAAAGGAGGGCTCACTTTGGGGGCAACTTTTAAAGAGAATTAACAGGAAGTAGCAGAGGTGAAAGGTGTGTAGAAGGTGAAATGGTGATTCACAAAGCGAGTTCCTGCCAGTATCTGCAGATCTAGGGATGAGACGAGGTGGAGGAGAGAGCAGCCCACCTGAGCTCTTCTCTGCGCCTCCGAATCAGTTCTTCATCTAATCGGTGTATACAAGTTCCCTCACTTTTGATCTTCTCAAAGTGTTTTTTCACCTCTTCTCTCCATTCAGCCTGGGTGAGGACAAAATAGAATTTGTTAGTACCCGAGGAGTTTCAGCCCCTGATAAAACCATAGGGTCAGGCGCGGGATGGTATTCCCCTACACGTTTTTACTGAAGAGCTTACAGAATAAACGTTCAATAAATATTAGTTGATAGCAAAATAGCTCATGCTCCTGTATCTGCAGCCCCCCCCACCATGACCTCATTTTCTGTATTTAGTCCAACGTGGGATGCCATCTCTTTTCCAGTTTCCTTGCCATACTGGCCACCAGAAATATCACAGCCGGCATACTGGCCATCACCTCTGGAACAAGAGAGCTCAGTTTTAAGTGAAGATGATGGCTGAGATGGCCTGGCCAAAAAGAGAGCTCTTCTAACCATCTGGTATAAGTACGTGCCAGTGAGAATATGATCGTGTTTAATTGGCACCAGAATTTCTCTTAGGTTTTGTTTATGAAAATATCTTGGGGCGCCTGGTGGCTCAGTCGGTTAAGCATCTGCCTTTGGCTCAGGTCATGATCCCGGGGTCCTGGGATCGAGCCCCACATCAGGCTCCCTGCTCTGTGGGGAGTCTGCCTTTCCCTCTACCTCTGCCTGCCTCTCTCTGTGTCTCATGAATAAATAAAATCTTAAAAAGAAAAAAAGAAAATATCTTGAAAAAATATTTGGAGTAGAAGAACAGGGCATGAACAGCAGGACTCGGGAATAAAAACATAGGGAATTCTACAGGAATTGGGGAGTGAGGGAAAGAACAGGAAAAGAGAAAGAGGAGGAGAAAAAGTATGGCTAAACAATGTAGTAGTTCGACAAAATTTTTAGAATGGGGATGAATACCTAATATGTGATTTCAGTTATTCAAAATGTAAGCCTCTTCCAATTTCCAAAAACTTTAATAAAGTCTCTGACATTCACCTTTGACTTTGGATGAGTGTTTTGTTTTTTTTTTAGACATCAAGAAAAGGTGCTGAACTTCATGTTTGGGTCAATGACAGGATAAAGATAAAGGAACAACCACAAAATGGCAGGGATGGGGCCCAAAAATTTTAGGAAGGCAGAGTGAGAGTGACCATGAAATTATAAATCTCCCAGGAATTCACAGACTATGTTAGGACACTGGGATTTCCACAAGGCATGGAATTCCAAGCCAATTTTATCTAAATTTTAGGGGTTAGAAAAACCTCTGCTGGAATATAGTCTACAGACAGTTTCTAGAAAACAGCTAAAGGAGATGTCTCCTCAAATTACATATAAATTACAATCACAAGAAGCTAATGAGATTAAGATAATTTCCAGTAAAGACTAAATGTATAACTAAATGCCTCTAAATATTCTTCCTCTGGAGCTATTCTATTACCTTGAGATTCATGTTTAAAATGATTTCTCTAGATCATGGAAGAAGTCATGCTTAAGTAATTGTGAAATTACAGAAGGTTTCTCCCCAAATTTGCTGTTTATCATTTACTTTTTTTTTTTAGGATTTTATTTATTTTTTGACAGAGAGAGAGAGCATAAGCAGGGGGAGTAGAAGGGAGAGGGAGAAGCAGACTCCCTGCTGAGCAGGGAGCCTGACGTGGGGCTGGATCCCAGGACCCTGGGATCAAGACCTGAGCCGAAGGCAGACGCCTAACCAACTGAGCCACCCAGGCACCCCTCTCATTTACTTTTATAAAGGAAATTATATTGTAATTATTTAGAAAGTGATCATCCTGCTTATCTGCTTATAATATGCTAGATCTTCATATATATATATATATATATATATATATATATATATATATATATATATATGTATATATATATATATTGACTGACCATTGGAGAAAGATTTCTGTCAGTCAGTTGACTTTTGGGACCAAACCTGCCAAACAACGTCATCAGAAAGTAAAGGTCGTCAGAAAGTGAAGGTCATCAGAAACTCAGATCCAGAATGCGCTGCCCATTGTTTGGTAACAGTCTTTGACAGTATTAAGCAATGAATGCAAGTTTGGTTGAGCCTCCAGTAATGCTGTTCTTGCAATCATCAGATCAAAGTCTGAAGGAAGAATACCTGAGCTTTAAGAAGCCTAAGATTGACAATCAAGAGTTGTTAGACCAAAAAAAGGTAAGGGAGAGGGCCAGGTTTGGGCCTTAAAGTGTCCTCTTTTATGCAAAAACATATCTGTAGACACCAGTACAATACCTAAAGAAAGGACCAGGAAAAGGAATATCTCCCTCTGGTGGTCAGGAATCAGCTGTCACAGAACAGATTTTTTTTTTTTTAAATTCTTGAAAATCTTGAGGAAATAAACCTCCTAATATCTAGCTTATGGGAATGGAAATAAAGAGAACCTTTTGAAGATTGAATATTGAAACCTATTAAAAAAGTAGATTTTCAAAAAGAAGTCCCCCCTCCCCCCCCACCATGAAGAGGGAACAGGATGTGTGGGAAAACCCCAGGTCCTGATTCATAATGTATTTCCCCCAAAGCTATGGTGTTACTGGAAGAGGTTAATTTTGGAGTTCCATCATGCTTAGAATCTTTACATAATAGGAGCTCCAATTTGCACTTAACCTTCAGTTCAGACATGTCTGGGCATATCTGAAGAAATGGAAGGTGGGTAGGCCGGAAGCCAGTTTGCACAGAGACTGAGGTGCCTCTGAGAGAGAATGTGGCACAAGAGAAAGGAGAAATCCTGCATGAACCTGACCTGTAACAAAGCCACCATCATAGGAGTGGAGGAGCATTTCCCAGTGTTTCATTAAAATATCTGTAAAACACTGGGCCATAACCAGCACTGCTCTGTTACCTTTAACCAAGTGTAACTCAACAGCGAAATTGGAAGAGTTCATTGTGTAAATAGAACAATGTGCAGCTTTGGAATCTTGAGGAGTCCAGAGCTTTAGTTACAGGAGGAAATGGCAGCTCCTGATGGGTGAGGCAGTGCCTTAGGATATGGCGGCATCCAGTGGATGCCAGCTGGGCCTGTGGTCTTGTAGCAGAAAACAGAGCTAACCCACAAGGTAATACCTCGCAGACACCAGCAGGAGACTGCTGTGTCAGGCCAGTCAGTGGAAAGCAGAGCAGATGTTACTATGAGGTTACTGAGATCCCCACTCTTCACTGGGGATTCCCTCCAAATGCATGTGAAGGGGTCAAGGGAGGGAGTAGGGGGTGCTTCACAAGGTATTCAAGTCCCGGGGAAGCAGGTAAGGGAAAAATCCAGTGAAACTTGGGTTTTTACCATTAGTGGGATCCTTTTTATATCCTAGATAAGGCCTGGGAAAGGCCATCCCATTTAAAAGGTTTTTGTCTTCTCCAGCCTTCCAGTTATTCAATCAGTAGATTGAACAGGTAAATTCAGAGAGACAGAAAGTAGAACAGAGATTACCAGGGGCCAAGGGGAGGAGGGAATGGGAAATGACTGCTTAATGGGGTGATGAAAACTTTTGGAAATAGTGGTGACAGTTTCACAATGTTGTCAATTTAATTAACGTCACTGAACTGTACACTTCAAAATGGTTAAAATGGAAAATTTTGCATTATTCATATTTTACCGCAATTTTTTAAAAAGGAAAAAAAGAAGTGGAGCCAGTTCCAGCCTAGCTGGAGGAATAGAGAAGCAGGGTGTTGTGGGGCTAAGTAGCAGGAAATCAGAGATTCTGAGTCAGAAAAGACTCAAGAGGTCATCAAGTCCAACTCTTGACTGGCACAGGAATCCTCTTTACTCCCTTCCCGGGTGAGTGCCCAGCCTCTACCTAAGGACCTACTTGCTCGTGATGAAATTGTTTTGTTTTTTTTTTCTTAAGTTTTAAAAATTTATTTAAGTAATCTCTCTACCCCACGTGGGGCTCAAACTCATGACCCCAAGTTCAAGAGTTGTATGCCCTTCCAACTGAGCCAGCCAGGGGCCCCATGATGAGATTACTTTTAAGGAGTACAGTCTGTCCCTATAATGAACTTTGTGTGTCTGCAATTCCTAGCCTCTGAATTTCTGGGTGGTCGCAGTGGTACTCAAAAGGGAACCAGACTGGTGCAAAGCAGAGTGTGGGGGAAGGGCTTAGAAGCAGAGCACAAGGCCCACCTAGCAATGGGGATCTGGGACCCCACTGAAATGTTTTCTAACAACTGATATCCAGTGCTGGGGTGCCTGGCTGACTCGGTCAGCACAGCATGCGGCTCTCGATCCAGGGTTGTGAGTTCAAGCTCCACATTGGGCGTAGAGCTCACAAAAAAAAAAAAAAAGAAAGAAAAAGAAAAAGACTGATAGCAAATGCAGTTGAATACCAGGAGAAATAGGTTACTGTGTAGGAATGAGAAGCAGCTTTGGCAGAATGGAATACTGTAGTGGAATCGGCTGCTGTGTTCATCTGTGCTATAGAAGCTGCTGAGAAACAGCGGAAGGAGTCAGCTGGGCTCCTGGCAGTACTCCTGACGACAGTTTTGGTGGAAAGTGGAGACCCGTGGCTTCCAACCACGGACAGGATGTGGACCGGGCTCTGTCAGCAGGCAGGGGGAGAGGAAGCCTCAGGTATGAGACTGCAGACTAGCAAAACCAGGTGCTAAATAGTCAGCTCCATCCCCATCCGAGTGGCATGGAGTCAAAGCACCATGGAGAGGAGTCCCCCAGCTGCCACCTTGTCCATCTCAGGAGTTCACCAGAATGTAACAACCCAAAGGAGGCTTCATTTCTGTAGCTTCGCGGGCAGTGAATAACATCTTACAATCGAGCAGTTCTTTAGTTTCCAATACAGCTGCATTTTTGTCTTCTCATTTGGTCCTAGCTAAAACCCCATAAGGAAGAGAAGACACGATAATCTTCATGGTTTTTTTGATGAGTACACTGAGGTTTAGAGATTTTAGTGACTTATCCAAGATCATAGGACAAGGGGTAGACTCACGTCTGTTGCTTTTCTTAGTACTTCAGTAGCTAGTTCATAAAAACTTTATCAGTAGCCAGAGAGGGTCTGAATTTCAGACCCAGAGACAAACCAGCTTGTAAGTACCTGAAATAATCCTAGGAACTGGCATGCATAGCAGATTTGGGGCTATTTAAGGAGAGGTAAAATTTTATGTTGGGAGAAACATGTGGAAGAATTAATATTAAAAGATGCCCAGTGTAATGTCTTCCCCTTCCTCTCCTTCCTCTTCCTCTCCACTTCATATTCTTGCTGCAAAAGAAACTTTTCTGAGTTCAATCTTACTGCCGCACGTATTGGTAAACGTGAGTTGTACAAATGAGGCTACTGGATGTGGGCACTTAGCCACACTATGCAGTGCTTTGCACACGGTGGGCACTCAGAAGATGTGGCGCTGGCTTCAGGAGTGACATTCTGGGAGCATTCAAGTAAAATCGGTTTCCAGTTTAAAGTTTTCCAAGTACACAGTTATACTGTCTCAATGGCTTGTGACTTAGTACTCTCACCAAAAACTGCTTTTCCAAACTGGGGTGTGCATACTTTCATGGGAAAGGAAGCAAAGCTGTAGTTGCAACCGTATCCTAAAGTTTGAAAGATTCCCTAGAAAGTACTCACTATTCTCTTTCATTTCACAAAAGGGCCTAAGTCTTTTTCTGAACACGAACACAGAGATTGGACAGATTGCTTTTCCCGTGCCCCAGACTTACACGTATTTGAATAGATAGGCAATAGTGTTAATAGTTCTCAAGGAGTTTATCTGAATATTTTAAGCCATAAGTCTGGAATGGTCTGTAAGACAGTAAAGGCTAACAGGTACATTAAATTATATTTTACCTGGTGCTAATAGGTGACACATAGAGTTAGGGGAAATGTTCTCTCTGGGCCTAATTCTATCCTGGGCTCTCTGGTCCTTAACTTCCCTCCACCATACTTGAGATTTTTCTCCTTCAAGGAAACAAGGGAAGCAACCCTTTCATGAAGGTTGGCAGTAACTTTTTTTTAAGTCTTTTTTTTTTAAATTTAAGTAATCTCTACACCCAACATGGGGCTTGAACTCACAACCCAGAGATCAAGAGTCTCATGCTCTTCCAACTGAGCCAGCCAGGCGCCCTGGTCAGCAGTAATTCTAATTCAAGTATTTCTCTTTTCTCTTCAACAATTTCACTACCCTGAGGATGACATTCTGACACATGTTCCTTTCAAATGAGATAATGATATATCTTAAGTGTTTAAAAAACTCCAAAATTTCCCATGTGTGAGGTGTCCCAGCCATTGCTTCACACTGGCTAGAGCTCTAGAATTGCTACGAGAATCAGAATGGTTCTAAGCGTTCCTCTTTTTTACCACGAGTTCCCCAGCTGCGTGTTCAGTACACCGGGGGAGAGCTTCCAGACTTACCTGAGACTTGAAGTAGGTTTCTTGTGGGGTAGCAAGAACGTCTGCAGAGGCGATGTCTAAATGCATGAGTGTCTGCCGGAAAGAAGGCCGGTTGCGAGGTTTACTCTGCCTACAAGTTAGAAAAGATAGCTTGTGCGTTGCTGAGGCTGTGTCTGGGAGGATAAAGATTTTATTCTACTTTATCGAAAACATTTTTGGCTCCACGCATGGCTATACCTCAGGCCTTGTGCACATGCTGAAGAGCAAAAGGAAAACGTAATCAGGAGATACCTGTAATGATAAAATGGAAATCTCTAGGATCAATGGCCTGTTTGATAATAACAGTCCCTTAGGACTAGTAAAGTCATAATAGCTATCATTTAATAAGGCCTACTGTTTCAGGATATACCAAGTTCTTTATTTATCAATAACTCCAAGTCTGCCAGGCTTTAACCAGGTGATTCGCTCCAAATCCGTATCGGAGACTTCCCTGCGGTTTCAGAGAAATTTTAAACGTGGTTTTGAGGAAGAAGGTAAAAGAGAATCTTAGGAGAAAGAGATTTCTTACCACGTCTGTTTCATAAGGATTTTGAATCCATCAGGGCAAGTGGAAGGAACTGGAAGGTGTAGGCTATTGCTTCCAACACCCCAAATAATGGCTGAAGAGTCTACATCTTTGTAAGGAATCTCTCCTGTCAGCAGCTCCCAAAGCACCACTCCGAAAGACCTACAGTAGTACCAGGAACAGGTACCAAAGACAGTGCAGAAAGACTGGTTGG